>NW_024540271.1:0-443550 GCF_016647625.1 Suillus subalutaceus | reverse complement strand
CCATCCACTCGAATGTTCAGTTCAGTCATTGCTGACCGCAGTTTTGACATCTGTACTTACAACAGCATCGCGCGGGACCTCCTGGTCGAAATACAAGGCAAGGGTTCTCGTCAGAGGTGATGGGGTGGGATACTTTCATTGCTTGAAGTGTAGGGCCGAACGTACGGATTGTAGCGTACGTTACGGGCAGCAGTCGCCTTGCGAGGTGATTGGCACGGCATGAGTGAATTGCGATTCAGCTAACCTGCAACTGTAGTCTTTAAATCCTCTCAACTTCATCCAAGGCTGCATTTGGTATCTTGTCTCCAGCTACACATACTCGCTACACATACTCGCTTCCTCCGTGAGTGCCGCTTATCCTCGAGGTATACCAAAAAAAATAAGTCCCCTATCCCCACACAATAGCTTCGCCCGACTTAAAGCAAGTGACGTTGCCAAGGTCATCGAATTGCATATACATTTCTCCCACCTTTGCGATGGGAAACTCGGCAAGTTACCTCTCCAGCCCCAAAAGTGTTTGCGTGATGTGCGCCTCATACATTTGACCTCTATTTCTCGTGACTTACGTCTTTCGATGCAGTCGCAGGACTTCGTGTCAAAGATAGACTTCCCCAGCAGTCTAGGACCTTCGAAGGTGATGTCTTTCGTATGTAAATCAAGCTCGAGTTAACTCCTTACTCCACAGGACATCGACTCTCTAGCACTTGAAAGCAAGGGACCTTCTTTGAAGTAAATTCGACCTCGGTGACCTGGTCACCCCTCGAAAGCGACGTCTTCTCAATCTTATTCCACGGGCGACATATGTCAAGTTGCTACGCTATATTCCGATGCTACGGTAAAGTTTATTTTCAAAAATCGGTATCAGCGTTAATGAAGCTATAGCCAAAGATAATTCGCCACAACACTGATTTAATCAGCCCTACAATGAATCGCTTGTTCAGGGAAGCGGTATGGAATGACTCCTACACATAATTGTCTTTGCTGATTTTAGACTGTAGTCTGACATTTTCTTACAGCGTAAAGCGGAGGCTCAACTAGATCCCTTTGCCCTCCAACGTGTAACATCTCATAAACCGTGCAAGACCAAGACGTTCATTTGGTCCCTACCCGTGGAAATCCTCATCGCTACCGTCGCCCTTCTAGGAGTGCAAGATCTGCGCACTGTACACAAGTTTCTTCTCTGTTGAGAGAAATCGCTGCTCCGCTCTTCTTCCTCAACAGAAACTTCCCAACCTCCCCGAAGGATTTATTCCACATTCGTGTAGACCCGCAGAATTTTGACGTTCTGGCTACTTGGAGGCGAACGGATACTTTTCGTCCGCCGCGTATGGTGTTGAGTTGGCTGGATTCTGGTTTGCGATCCTCACAGCTATCCGCATTTTCCCACTTCCTCGAATCCGTCCCCCACAAATCGATACGATATATCACACTTCTTTGGAATTTTGACATTCTCACATCCCCGGTTCTCCCACAAATTGTTGCATTACTAGAAAGCATCCGTGCCTCCGGCGTCGAAGAGCTGACGTGCATGGGTTTTTGCGACGGGACAGTCTCATCGTCCGTCACCGGCCTTACCGAATTCAGCCGTGTGTAGGTGCGAACAACCTGAAAGCCTTTGAAACATGTTCGCGGGCATTCTTTTCCCCAAACGTCCTTCCTTTCACAATTCAAACCATCCGCCTTTCCCGCAGTTTGGAAAAGCTTCGACTGAGTTCCGTCAAGCTCAGTTCTGCGCATTGGGATAAACTCCTGCGCCATCTTGCGATTCCAACCCTTGTCGAACTCCGAGTCGATGCGGACTGTGCGCCATCCACGCTCGTTCGTTTTCTGGCCCGTCACCCTGCTATCACTAACCTCAGTGTCATCCCGCGACCTGGTAGTCCTTGGAGGGCCAATCGAATCACCACTCGTTTGAGTCTTTCTCTATCGTATGCTAGATGGACCCCCTTGTACATCTCCTCCAAGTCCTTGGAGTCATCGTACGCAACAACTCTTCGCCTGCCTTCATATTTCCTTACAAGCACATGATGCATCGCCCGACTACATCGCCTCCATTTTACAATGTATTGGCTATTGCGACAGAATCGGATATCTTGTCCTTTCCTTGCCTAAAAGTCATCCCAGCAGTAGAGCAATGATGTATTTCGGGCGCTCATTCTATGGTCAGCATCAAACACTTAGTGATTGACTACTCGGATGGTTTAGTCTCCGGTGCTGCAGGTGATACCTTGGTGTGTGTGTTGTTGTTGTTGCAGCATTTTCAATACTAATTGCGATCATAGGCGCTATCTGCGGCATGGATTCAAGCTCTTCCTAAAGTCAAGCGTTTTACTTTGCAAGGTTACTCAGCTACTACTGCCGAGGATCTTGTCAACATCATGCGTAGCTTTGCTGCGGGTGATGTTGAATTAGGTGTGGATGTGCAGGTCGCACCAAAATCATAATATAATTCACTATACTACATGTACATAATAATATGACCCATCGGGGTGAGCTGAGCGCCAAATTTAGGCGGAGTTTCATTACAAAGTCATTCAGTATTTAGACGCGTCTCGGTTGCTGACTGCCTTCTTTTCCGATTTCGATTGTCCTATACTAGCTGTAGTCCTGTAGTCCTGTACTGTAGTCATACTCGCACTGTAGTCAGTATGTATGATGATCATGAGCAACACTTAGCACGAAAGTCAGGCTCGTACTGATAATGAATGAAATACAAGTCGTCCGTCCGTTCGAATGTAAGTGCCAAGTACGTCTGTTATTCTCAGAAATTCTAAATTACACCCTGTATCTTAGATGGTTCGTTGTAATAACAACATGGGGCCTCGTCCGTTCAAATGTAAGACTTTCCCAATGCATCTGCGTTCTCAGAAATATTAATTTACACTTATACTGTAGATTCGGCACCTTATATCATACAGAAGCTTCCTTGTAATTTGGCATCGCCCTTAACAACAGGGCAATCCAGACGTGCTACTTGACGCTTTTATAGTGAGTTTATTCTTCCTACCTTGACTTTATCTACTCAAAGGATCAGATCAACAACTAGATGCCTACTCGCATGTTTCTTTGCAAGTGTGCGCGATGCTGCGACATTGGAGGGGACGGCGTGCCCTGGGAATCCTGGCGGCAAAGGAGTGCCCATCGCCATGAAAACTGTGCATTTATTGCAAGCTGCCAACTCGGATTCGTCGTCCGAACGTGAAACATCCATTGCTTCATCTCGCTCGCCAGCAGCTAGAGTCAAACGCTTCGCAGGTCGACATTCTCGCCGCCCGAGCTATTTGCCATCACGCTTACCGACAATGATACCAACCCAGACAGTCACAGCAAACTCTGGAATTCGCGTTCAGAAGTTCAGCAAGACAAGGGACAGATCTACCGTTCTCTGAACGGTACAACCACGGTAGATGACATGCAGTGAGTAGGATACCCCGCCCTTGTCCTTATTTTTTCTAACTTAGTGGTTCCCACAGACACATTGCTCGAGCCCTTCAGGCTGTTGAGCAGCAGGCGCCGTTCAAAATCTCAATTAGCCTTGAATATCGTGGAGTCACGGATAGTCAAGGCTCGCAGTCTGAATTTATCTGCGACTTCTCGTGTTGTTATTCAAACTATCCGAGAAGAACTGGCCGTGATCACGATGGCCCTCAGAAAAGTCAAGCACAAGGTCTCGTTTATCGTTTCCCCCAAAACCCAGCTGGAGTCGTCGTGTGATGACATGTACGGGCTCCTTGCCGACCAGGAAGATGAGCTCCCTCTGACATCTGAGCCAGTTCGAATTTGATTCCTGTGAGTTTTGTTTCATCCCTCTTGTGCCCTTCGACTGAGATTACGTGAAGCACACCATTTTCGACTTGCCAGTTGATCTCTGCGACGAGATAGCTCAGGTATCCCTCTTTCTAGGGGCCGTCTCGTCGTCATTTTTGGCATCGGTCGCAGACACGGGGAGTTCCTCATGGGAGTCCTTGCCCTCGTTTTTGAGCCTTGCTATGGATGCTCAGACCCCTCATTCTGAGTCTCGCCGTCAAAATATACTCTCTCAAATTCTCGCGCTCTATGGAAAACCACCCTTTCGCGCTTCAGTCTCGATGGCCAGACTACAACCTACGCAGTCTGTCCGGCATGCAACTGTACTTATAAACCGACCACCGGCCTCAACTCAGGTCATGTCCGGTTATCCCCGCGAAGTGCTTCAACAGCCCGATACCAGAGAATGGTCCTTGCGATGAACCGCTGTTGCAGCTCTCTCATGATGGCCAATTAGTGCCAATTAACATCTTCCTTTATCACCACTTCCACGACTACCTTGCTGGATTGCTCTCTCGTCCCGACCTCGAAGCAGTTGATGGATAAGCCTTGCGATGATTGCTGGCGTCCATTGGGAGCCCACCGCATATTATCAAGGATGTTTGGGATGCCAACTTCTTTCGTGATTTCCAGGGTCCTTCCGGGCAATCCCTATTTGTCGACAGAGGCGTCGAGGGTCGATACGCATTCACCCTCAACATTGATTTTTTCAACATTGAAGGCAATCTCCAGCGAAATGCTTCGACTTTCTACCGGCATCATCTCTTGTGCATGTTTGAATTCTCCCCCTCGAGATGCGATATAAACTGAGAACATGTACTTAGCTGGCATCATTCCTGGACCTTCAGAACCTTCGGGCAGATGAGCTGAATCATTTTTCTCGATCCTGTGGTTGACGACATGGTGGAAAGTTGGGAGCGCGGGATACGCTATTCTCGCACAGCTCTCCATGCTACTGGTCGGGTTACGCGCAGTCTCTATAGCGTTTCTTGTATGTGACCTCCCAGCGGTCGAGAAAGGCTGCTCAGCTGGCGGGTCCGACAAGCCACTTTTATTGCACTGCCTGCCATTGCTGGCACAGGTCAACTTGCCGGTAGAACAGATATCCAATCTGAAGATTGGGTTCTCAGGGACAAGAACGAAGTGCGTCGCTATGCTGAGCTCTGGAAGAACGACCGGAACTTCACTTGAACGCAACAAATTGTTTGCGTCGCACGGTGTGCGATGGTCAACACTCTGGAGGTTATCATACTGGGATCCCTCCCGTCAAATTGTTGTGGATACTATGCATTGTCTCCTTGAGGGTCTCGCACAAGCTCATTTCCGTGAATTTCTAGGCCTCACAGTTGACTCCGCCAATCGCAAGTTCGACGTTATCCTGCTTTCGAATATCCTTTCGTTGACGTCGATCTTAACAAACCTCCAGAGTTTAACGAGAAGGACATCAACGTTATCAAGTCAATCTATAGCCTTCTTACAGAAGCGGTCACAGACCTGGAGGGAGCTGACCTTCAGCTTGTCGAGGATCACCTTATTGACTTAGAGAGAAAGCTTTTGTCGAAAAAGGTAGCATGCCTTTGGTTCGTATGTATAGGCTTGGGCATCGGGCCAGAGGTCATGCACCCCGGCAAAAAAGTTTACAAAGTTCACTGGGGTTAGATCGCTCCTTGGTTGGGTAGGCATTTTAATACTGCTGTCTTCGTTCTCTCTTGATTAAGTGACCCATTTGTAGCGTCGAACACGACCTTTCTCTCCCGAGTCGTCAAATCACGTATTGCTACACCAGAAGTTATGCAACGTATTTCTGATGTCATTAAGACGTCAGATACGCCCTCATTTTTAAGATCAGTCCCCTATAACTTTGGGGAAACCAAAGCTGGGACCGTGAAGGCCGACGAATGGCGCACATTAACGACCGTATACTTACCCATAGCACTAGTCAGTTTATGGGGCGAGGGGTCGGCACAATCGCAACTCAGATATTGCAGCCAGTCGTCGTGCCATCCTTGATCACACGATGGCCCTTGTTTCTGCCATTCGTATCGCATGTCTGCGATCCATGACGAAGGATCGCGCAGACGCATACCGTACATATATGATCGATTGGATAGGGAATTTACAGGTAATACTCCCCCCTGCACGCCATCGAACCAATGGCCATATGGCGTTGCACGTTTGGGACTATCCTGCAACTCTTCGGACCCGTACGGTCCTGGTGGTGTTTTCCGTATGAGCGGCTCATCGGACAACTGCAGCGATTGCCTAGCAATCATATTTTTGGTAACATTTCAATTTCTTTGTCAATGATAGACATCTTATGCTATGCGGGTATGCAGGACAGCAAGAATCAACTCTCCTCCGGTCATACATCAAAGCTGCAAAGCTCAAATGCTGGCTGAACCGACCTTCTTGTCCTCCAATATTTAGAGAGGTCAAGTTGCTATTCGACAAATTTGTGTCTCCGTCGATCAACGCTAATCCCAGCGATGTATCTGAAAATCGCCCGCTGCCCCCCGACTACAAAAGAAAACATTCCAGAAGACCTTCGCCATCTCATTCAAGTTCGGCGGGCAGTCTTGGTTGCTCGCACGCTTCACGAGGGATTTGTCTACACTCGCGACTCCACTCATGTTGGCAACAGCCTGATTCTTTATTACCCTGACGGCCTTAGGAATGTACAACCGACACCAGGGACTATCAAATATATATTCGAGACCGAGCGAGGAGTATGCTTCGCCGTGCGGTATCACCTTCCATTGCATTCTCACCTCGATCCTTTCCGCCACTATCCTCACTTCCCGGCTCGTTTATTCTCGTCAGCACTCGCTGAACATCTCACAATTGTCATGCCGGAGTGGGTGGTGTCGCATTTTGCGCGGGTGGAACTTCTCACCACAGCATATTGTTGCTGTGTCTCTGAGTCAGGTGTGTTGCGTCCCCTCGATCTGATAATTGTTGTCGTAACTCACGCACCATCAATAGGACTGAATTATACAACAAAACCACTACGCGTAAGGCAGTGACATCTCCATGCCAGGAGAAGCGGGCACTGACTCCAAGATTTTCAATACATACATAAGGCGTTTCATTTTGCTATCTTGCTTTTTTATCATATACAGTACGATTTAACATTCATGTTCTGCACTCTCAATACATCTTCCCCCTTGACTCCACTCTCAATACATTACGTAGTGATCAAGTTCGAGCTACCTTCTCGCATCGATGTGGAAATATTAGAATGTTTGGGAGCTGACCCGAAGAATGATTAGGTCAAGCAAATGCACGCCCCCTAATGCCACTTACCATCCGGTAGAGATGCATTCCCGATATTGGTTTCTAATCGAGAACAGCTTCCTTGGCTAGAAGTGAAGAAAGAAATGACAGAAGAGAAAGGACTTTCTTCAGACGTCGCTGATAAGATTGGAGAGTATGTCAAGCACAAAGGTAGGCGACCCTGATTTTGCGCAGAGTTAGATATCTAATCCCTTTCGTCATACAGGTGGCCCGTCGCTACTCGATCTTTTGAAAGCAGATGCCACTCTCATGGCAAACCCGAGCGCCAAGCAGGGTATTTCAGATATGGATATTCTCTTTACTCTCCTGCGTGCTTACAAAGTGCTGGACAAAGTAGGCTCGTTTTTCGTGAATCAGCACATGACATGACACAGGATGAGATACAGCTCTACAAAAACAACCGCGGCGTCGGTACCCAGCGTCTCAAGAACAAACGCAAAAGAAATCTGACGAAACCAAGAGCGTCCAGTCAAGAAACACGCTGGTGACGTCGAAGTGGTCGTCGATCACTGTAAGCGTTTATTCCCCCGCTCAACCAATCATTAACGCCCCCTTCACAGATTATTTGCGTCCAGAGGTGGGCCTAAAACAGCGCAAGGAGTCTCCCAGCCCTCGCCGCTGCTGGTCCAGCCAAAAAACATGTCGCAACGCTGTTGAGAACGTGCCAGAACAGGTGAGTTGTTTAAACTTAAGATTTTACTTTGTCACCTATATCATCTACAGACGCTCTACTATCGCCGCAGACGAGACGGGATGTAAACTGGGTTGTTGGAGACACGCCAAAGGCACTAGACAACTTTATGCGGAACTGCACATGTACACCGGAGTGGTGCATGAAAGGGGCTCAATTGGTGCGCACGTGGAGGGGACGTCATCCTTAGACATACGCTGCCGCCGGGTAGCAGCTTTAGTGAGTGCCCCACGTCATACACGCTCCGGAAAAATCCGGACTGAGTTTCATTTCCGTTCTCTATATAAACCTCGTCTTGTCGTTACTGCAACCCTTTTTCCTGTTACTATACCATATCTGTAGGCGCGCACTTGTAAAAACGGTCCGGTTTTTTTGCCGTTACTATACCCATATACCAGTACATACATACATACATACATACATTATTCAATATCATGATCCTTGGTCGCGACGGAGGCGGCTCTGATGGGACTGTTGCTACTGTAGTCCACCCTGATAGCTCTACAGGGATCATCAGCCCTGCTGCAGCACCAATACTAGAACAGCCTGCTGCGCTTGCCTCGTCACTATCTATCACTGACACTCCCATCAAACGGGAAAGTTCCACGTTGCTACCCTTCACGACCCTGTCGCGATGTCGAGTCGATACGCTTAACTCCATGGGAAAGGAGATGCAAGATTATATCGTTGGCCCGATGCCGGTAAAGGACTTCATCGACAAGTTCCTACTGAACCCTGGAGATTATGACATCTTGGACTTCACTTCGCGCTTCGCTTCGGCCTCAGAATCCGATGTGTTCAATTTGCGATCAATTCAAAGAGAGCAGGACGTTTATCAACCATTCGTGAGTCACCTCGTACCTATAATATTGTGATTATTGACAGTCTTAAGTACAGATTAACGGCATGCAAGAATTCGCCCCTCAATTATCGTTTGTGAACACTTCAAAAAATGCAGATACGAAGAACTGCTCATCATTTACTTTCAATGTCATGCCGGACGTATGCGTATACGCCGATGGAACATCTGACGGCTGCGATATTACCAAAGCTGAAGTGCACATCGAATTCAAGTGGAATGATGCTCTCGACGCATTCACCAAAAATCCTGGAGTCGATAAGCCTATCGTTTCTCAGACTGATAAGGCTTTCGATACACTCGGTCAAATAACGAGCTATGCTGCCGCTCAGCTCGGTGCTCAATATCGTACCCATTTATTCTCCGTCCTCGTCATTCGCAATCGTGCTCGTCTTATCAGATGGGATAGGGAGGGGGCTATCGTCACGAACGCCTTCGATTACCAGCACGAACCTCACTTGGCCGATTTCTTCTATCGTTTCGCGCGAGCATCGCCTGCACTGCGTGGTGTCGATACTTCCGTGACGGCAGCTAGCGACGAAGAAGCTACCCTTGCAAGGACAGCATTAAAACTTGCCCCTACCATACGCATGTTCAAAGTTGCGGTCCCTCGGGATCCAGCTGTCGAAAACTCTGGCTGGTTGACCCTCATTATTCCCCAACCTGTTGCAAAAGGTTATCCGCTTGTTGGCCGTTGGACTCGCACGTGCCCTGCGTTTGACATCTTCAACAAGACGGTTGTGATGTTCAAGGACTCTTGGCGCGTGTCGATCAAGGATGTTCTCCCGGAAGGCGAAACTTACAAACTATTAAAGTCAAACAAAGTTCGCAACGTCGCGACATGCATCGCATTTCACGATGTAATCCACCCTGTCCCCCAGCAAAACACCCAGACCGTCAAGTTTAGGAACGCCGAATGGGCGTGTCCTAACCAAGCTGTCACTCCTCACACCCTTCACCGCCTGGTTCTCGATATCGTTGGTGAGAAGTTGACTGACTTCGAGAGCTCTCGTCAACTTGTTCAGTCTGTTCGTGACGCATTGATTGGTATGTATTTTTAAACCTGAAGCCTCGCATATTTATCTAATGTCCCTACTATCCAGCCCATCACGATGCATTTGAAAACGCAAAAATATTACACCGAGATCTCAGCGTCGGGAATATCGTCATTTACCGAGGGAAGGGGTTCCTTATCGATTGGGACCTAGCAAAGCTACTCATTATCCAGGGTCCTCGACAGACGACCCGTACGGTATGTTCAATTCACGCTCAAACTCATATTGCACTGACTTTGCTGTTACTCAGGGAACCTGGCAGTTTATGTCCGCTCACCTCGTCAAAAACATCCACGCCGTCCATGGTGTCGAGGACGACCTAGAGTCCAGTCTTTATGTCGTTTTGTGGACGGCCTTGATGTTCAAGGAGAGCTACATGAGCTCCGTTGATCGGACACAGTTTATCATGCAGGTTTTCGATGCTGATCCGCTAGTGGGGTCCGGAGGATCTGCGAAATCGAACTGGCTCGTCGCAAGAACTGATTTTCCGCGGGATTTATTCGTCGACTGCAAACCGCTCGACGATGTCGTTCTTGAACTCGCGCAGTTCTTTGCGCATCGATACTCCGTGGTTCCTCCTGAGGCGCAGGAGACTCTTGTGCAATTGCGGCTCTCATTGGCCGAAATTATGGACGGAGTTGGGCCTGCGCCCACGGCTGTACAGCGGAAAATTATGAATGCTGCACAAAACGTCCTGTTGGAGTCGGTTGCCTACCAGAAGGAGATGGGGATGAAGAAACTGCAATCACACGAGGCCGTCATCGATATTTACAACAAACACCTTGAATCACCCGGCTGGCCTGATCAGGATGCGGCTGTACTGCGAAAACTGCATCCGATTGACAAACCCAACGGACGTCGTATGTATACAAAGTCACTGTGCGCCTCGCAGGTCGTGACGGGACAGCTCACACCCGCTAGTAAGAAACGTAGGCTGGATTCAGAGGGTAATGCTGAGACCCTCAGTAATCTTGGACTTGATGATCTTGCCTCTCTCAACCAATGACACTTTAGTACAGTACTTTGGAAGCCTGTATTTCTCCTTGCCATTACTGTACACAATAAACATTTCGTTCTCGCGTGTTCTGAATTGCCAATTGCAAAATGCCCGAGCGTACTGCCCGATCAATGCCCGATGGATTCTTTATGAGCGCGCGATGAATGCCCGCCGGATGCGCAGGTCATTTAACTATGTATTAAATTTCTTGTTTTCGCAATCAACTTTTACCCACAAGAAAATTTGTGCTTTGCAACGGGAATATAAATGTCAGTCATTATATAATATTTTACTGACCATTTTATGCGCCTCAAATTTTGTATTTCCTAAAGACAAAATTGGATTGCAAAGTTTAATATCTGCATTGTCATTTTCCCGGCGGAAAACTTGAAATACTTTTATCTATCTAGACCGGACTGAAAATATTTGTCAAAATATGTTACTTTGCTCTCTCATCTCACAACACTCCAAATTTGTTATCAATTTAAATTCAAAATCCCTTATTTATCAATCTCATTTTGATTGCAGTCTGAACTTGTCCGTGAGTGAATGTCACATGATGGACGGCTCACGTGTTGACGACTTCTGCTCACTTGCGCCAAGACCACAGAGCATACAACACCATCATATATTTTTAAAAAAATGCTAGTCCTTTAGCATGTCCATCGTACCTCCGTCACTCGTGTCTTTTTTTCTCTCCTGCCTGCTGAAGCCTGCTTCTAGTTTCATTGCCCATCCAAAGCACACATCATCGAGTCTCGGATCTACTTTACCATATGCTGCTGTGCCATGTACTACTTCTGTCTCTCGGTTCGCATAAAATCCGTCGGAGTCCCCCGCTGGGGGACTCCGTTGGCTAATTACCGCGAGACCTTAGCATAAAATTGATTTAATAGACCTTGAAGGATCCATCCATGAGTGAATCTTCGAGGCATGGTAAAAGGGAAAAGATTGTTGAGCAGGTTTCCAACCTGCAACGGATCTCAATCCTGTCACACTTACCACTTGGCTAAGACTGGTCAAGACAGCACCATCCTACAAACATATCAGCTTCGTATTGTGAAGGCCATGTGCAGCCAAAAGACTGGTTCTAATTGCCGAATTCAAACGGGACACGTGGCAGCAGCGAGAAGTCACGGGCTGACTTACTTGGTGATCATCTTGTGGATTCGGTGACGTCAAACAACGATGTCAGGTCAAAACCAATCCTAGATGCCCATCATTGCACCCTCAAATCACTGGTCCTCTACAACACTGAATTGCCTCGACTAGTGTCATGCTGATCAATGCTATTCGGAGGCCGCGGTGTCCTAGAGCACGAGATGGGGCGCGACAGAACGACAGAAGCAACAAGTTTCATGTAGGTGTGGAGGTCACTCGCTACCAATGGCAGCCTGACATTTGCCCTGAATTTGGCGAAGCTGGTATAGCACGTCTTTCTAAAGCAGCACTTCCAGCTTCCAATTTGTACCAATATTAAAACGCGTGTTCAACTCCCAAAACGCGCATTAATCGGGGAAGGCGCATTAGATCATTTGTTTGAAGGAGCACTGTAAGGCCGTGCATCTCCTTACCACGAACCTCGCAAAGATGCGCAGGCGCGCTATGTTGCAGGCAACAATATTAGTCAGTCACCGCTGTGATTTATGTGCTTTCAGACGCGAGTGCAGATTGAGACGCACTAATATTTCAAGGACCATTTGGTTTCTAACCCGGGATACGTTTATCTTTTCGCAAGCCAACTTTCTTGCTGATGAGAACCGCTCGTAACATTCTGAAATGGCACTGGGAGGTGAAATTTCTGGCTTGCAAAGAAGGTGAAGTAGAATCCCTAGCATTTCATGCATGGGGCACATCTCCTGCAGTGATGTCTAGACACCCACATAAGCCCTCAGATCAGGGAACAGTTAGAGGGGCTGGTGCCCAGCGCGCATTCCTTTTAGGTTTCCCACACTTTATATTGACGATCATGGCAGCGACATCAGAAACTTAACCGGCACTTCATCGAAACCATGCAGGCAGATATAACACCAGGAAATTACGACTTGCGCACCGACCAGAGTGATGGAGATAGCAATGCCGCTGAAAATGTATCATAGTCTACTGATACGAAACAAGATCATTCCTCCGACAAGTCTTTGTTGACCTACAGATAATGAGTTGAGACGAACACAAAAATAGTTTGAACGGCTTACATGTGGGTTAAAGAACAGCGAGTTCATACCCCAAGGGTAAGGCTTGGTACGACGGTTCATGTATTCGTACTGAGGGATGTCGGGGAGGTGACCATCATGTTCTGCCTTTATGTGCTCTACATGTTCTGCATGTTCTGCTTCCACATTACGCACCCAGAGGGCACAGACAATGGCTAAAAAGGGGTGAGCAGACCAAACAGAGTGCTGGTGTTGAAACGCACTAGCTGGTACACAAACAAAGAAGCTTGCATGATGTCAACTAAGACCAACTATGTAGGAGGTATTGCACTAACCTTATTCTGCGCCAAAGCTGAGTAACCTCTGTCAGGTAAATTAAGTATTGATTATATCCACAAGACAGTGCTTGTGCGAACCTGCAGCATGGGCCCTGACCGCATCACGCTTTGCAAAATAATCACCTGCACCTGCATCGGCAGAAGAAGCGCGAGAACCTCTGGGAGCTGCGCGAGCAACAGTACGTACGGCGGTGCGAACAAACATGAATATAGGTGTTGAATCAATGTCAATGAATATTTCACGTTTAGACAGGTTTAGACGGATGAGGTCGGGAAGGTCAATTAAATCTCCGATTGAAAGACTTGTTCGTGTGTAGCGTGATGAAAGGTGACGCGTCTCATAGTATTCTTTGACTTGAAAGTCATGGTCATCCGTTCCCAATCTTCCGCGGCTGGCGTGCTCGCTCTCCTACAAGAACCAGACATCGTATTCAAGCAACATGCTCTCAAAGCACTCATTCCCCTTGTTCCTCAGTTTTGGGCTGAAATTTCGGAGCACATTGCACTTATGTATGGGTTGCCATTCCTCACTACACACTAGTCGATTCTGACCTCGGAATTCATTCTTAGAGAAAGCTTATACGAGTCCGATGACCTTCCAAAGCCTGCTCGCCATAATGCTGCTTTGCTGGCTAGCAAAGTGTATTATTTCTTGGGAGAGTATGACGAAGCCTTGTCCTTTGCCTTGGGCGCAGGGAGCGCGTTCCAGGCTGAGGCTCGCGCACATGGTGCAGGCGAATATGTTGAAACAGTGATATGTGAGTGCCAGACCCCTTGCCCTGGCCCATATTCAACTTACGTTGTTTGCTCACCTCCAAGCCAACGCAATTGACCGATACGTCACACTGCGTACTGAAGAACCTTCCGGAGCTCGACGAAGATTGATGCTCGGCTACAAGCTATAATAGAAAGCATTTTTGATCGCTGTATTGAAGAGGGGGAGTACCGCCAGGTAACTTAATCGTCGTGCATGCTACCTACTCCGAGCTCACCGCTTGTGGGCAGGCAATTGGCATTGCATTGGAGTCTCATCGTCTCGATGTTGTGAACCGTATATATAACTTGACTCACGACGTCTCCCTTCTCTCGTATACGATGGAAGCTGTTTTAGATACAGGTTTCTCTCTCTCCTACCGCGATCAAGTCCTGAACTTCCTCCTACCTCTCTTTCCTCCTCCAACATCACTGTCAAAATCCCCGCACATTCATGCACTTGCTCGGCTACTAGTCACCCTCAATCGACCGTCGCTCGTCGTTCCACTCCTTACCTCCCTCATTCCAAAGGAGAGGCTTCTTGCATATCAATTCGCATTCGACTTGGTTGAGGGAGGTGCTCGGGAATTCTTGCAGGGGGTGAAAGCCGATTTACCTGTGGGCAAGGAGGTAAATATGATCATCTACATGCCAACGATACATTAAGTGTGTTCTCTAGGAAACGCAAGACATATACGACAAGCTCCGCAAAATCTTGGATGGGCAAGAGTCTGTCAAATTATACCTGGAATTTTTGAAGCGTAACAATAAAGTAGATATGCTAATTCTGAAGAACACGAAGGTAAGTGTTCTCATGGTAGATTTAAACATCGTTAATATTCTGTCGCCAGGACGTTCTGGAAGCCCGGACGTCTATATATCATACTGCGGTCACTCTACAGAACGCTTTCATGCACGCCGGAACAACTTCTGACGTGTTCCTTCGCGAAAACCTTGAATGGCTCGGTTTGGCGTCTAACTGGGCCAAGTTTTCTACGACCGCCGCCCTCGGTGTCATTCACAAGGGTCATTTCGAGGAGGGAATGAACATTCTTGGCCCATACCTCCCCCAAGCAGGGGGCGAAAGCCAGATCCAAGGGGCCGCCTACTCCGAGGGCGGTGCTCTTTATGCTCTTGGTTTGATCAACGCTGGCTGTGGTAGCGGCCAACCTGTTGAGAACTACCTTCGCGAGACCATGAAAACCGCTCAGGGCGAGGTTGTGCAGCACGGTGCTGCTCTCGGCCTTGGTATTTCAGCAATGGGTGGAAGAAGTTCCGACGCATACGACGACTTGAAGGAGACGCTGTTCACCGATTCCGCAGTGGCCGGCGAAGCAGCTGGTTATGCTATGGGTCTCGTGATGCTTGGCTCTGCAGATCGGACCTCCGCGGATGAGATGTTGACGTATGCTAGAGAGACGCAGCACGAGAAGATCATCCGCGGCCTGGCTATGGGACTGGCGTTCATATTCTATGGTCGCCAAGAGGAGGCAGACTCTACAATTACTTCACTTTTGACTGAAAAGGTAAAAGCCCTACCATGACCATCAGCGCTCTTACTGAAGTGTCCATCCAGGACCCTATCTTACGTTATGGCGGTGTCTACACTCTCGCACTAGCTTACGCAGGGACGTCAAACAACGATGCAGTGCGCCAGCTACTGCACATCGCAGTCTCTGACACCTCAGATGATGTTAGGAGGGCAGCTGTGACCTCACTCGCCTTCCTCCTATTCAAGAATCCAGACCAAGTCCCCCGAATTGTTCAGCTCCTCAGTGAAAGTTACAACCCACATGTTCGTTGTGGCGCAACCCTAGCCCTGGGTATCGCATGCGCAGGCACCGGTCTTCAAGATGCTGTTGAGATCCTTGAGCCCATGACCAAGGACGGCGTTGATTTCGTGCGACAGGGTGCCTTTATTGCCCTTGGTATGATCTTGGTCCAACAGTCAGAAGCCTCATCTCCATCCATGTCCTCAACCCGTGCCCTCTATACTAAAGTTGTGTCTGACAAGCACGAAGATCCTATGGCACGTTTTGGTGCTGCTATTGGGCAAGGTTTGATAGATGCTGGTGGCCGTAACGTCACCATTAGCTTGCAGAGTCGAGCGGGGAGCAAAAACACCAATGCGATCGTTGGTATGACCATGTTCTGCCAGTTCTGGTATTGGTATCCATTAGCACATTGCGCGTGCCTCGCGTTTGAACCAACCGCTATCATTGGCTTGAATGAAGACTTGAAGGTGAGCACCATGCAACGCTTCTCGGCTACTTTCACTTAGCCAGAATTCAGGTGCCAAAGTTCGAGTTTGTCTCCAATGCCAGACCCAGTCTTTTCGCCTATCCACCTCCCGCCACACCTCCCAAACGGGAGACCTTCGCTAAAGCGGCTACCGCAGTTCTTTCGACAACCGCTAAGGTCAAAGCGAGAGAAAAGAGAAAAGCAGCTGCTGATGCAGATGTTATGGATACGGTACGCGTGGTTGCGTTTACAACGGACTGCTTCTTTACTTATCTATGTGGTATTTTAGGATGAGAAGCCTGAGCAAAAGAAAGATGGCGACGTTGAAATGAAAGGTGAAGAGGGTCCTGCCGGCAAGCCTACGGATGGCTCGCCTTCAACTAACGCTTCCGAAGACGTTAAGCCGAAACGGAAATCAGAGCCTTCCTCAGAGAATGTTGCGAACTTCTCCCGTGTTACCCCCACGCAACTCGCCTACATCAGCTTCCCCCCTGAAGGACGGTATCAACCCGTTCGTCCGGTATCATTGAACACAGTCCCGCCCAAGACTGGCGGCAAAGGGAACCCGAACCCTGGTGTCAGGAAGGCGCCATCTGGTGTTGCCTTAGAGCGGTACGCGGGCGGGGGTGGTATTCTCTTGATGGTAGATGAGAAGCCTGACACGGAGGCAGAGTTCATTTCGTTTGAACCCCCCGTCGTAGAACCAGTACCGACTGAGAACGGACATGCGCAACCGCAAGCCCTCGTACATAGTGCCAGACCTTCGATCCACATCGCTTTAGATGAGAATTCGCCAGACGTTGACCCTCCAGAATCATTTGAGGTAAGTGATTATTAACGATGACTAGTCACCCCGAGAGACTAAATAAAATTCACCAGTACCCGTTTGACTCGTAAACTATTATCCACGCTGTATCCTAACTGCAATCGAACATTTTCAATATTTAGAAATTTATCGTGCGATACCTTAAGTTATGTTCAATCGAGTACACAGCTTTTCGTGAGGTACCACCGCTACTCGCAAGTTTTACTGCTCGGCTCCACTCTGCAGTTGCACTCCTCGTTTGTAAAATCAGATACCGAATGTTTTAGTCGATTTCTTGAACAACCTGGGGTGAGAACTTCGTGACATGACAAGTTGAGTCACATTGTGTGATGATATGACAATGTCACGCGTGGCTGATAATGCTTTATCCTTTGTTGTGACGCGAGGGCTTTCAACATCTTGATCTTCTTTCTGGTTCTATCTCTCCCTTCCATCATTTCTTAGATTTTTGCGATCCAGCCATCCATCATGGAGTCACGTACTATGGAACACCGCAGAGCCAGTATGCTTGTCTCAATTTTTTTTTCTTGATATCAGTTACTGAAGACGCGTGTTTGATCAGATTATAAGAATAAAGGTGGTTTGAAGCAAGACGATCTTAGGCGTCGCAGAGAGGAACAGCAAGTTGAGATCAGAAGGCAAAAGCGCGAGGAGAATATCGCGAAAAGGCGTAATTTCCTCCCCTCAGCTTCAGCCGACTCAGATGAAGAAGCGACGACAAGCAGTTGGGAGCCTCCGGTGTGTACGATCTCATCCACTTTACGACTGTCTACTGAATGTCCTTGCAGCTTGCGGAAGAAATGATCAGTGGCGTGTTCTCTAACGATCCCGATCGCCAGTTGGATGCAACTACGAAGTTCCGGAAACTGTTGTCAAAGGAGAGGAACCCTCCAATCGAGAAAGTCATCGAATGCGGCGTTGTGCCTCGTTTCGTTGAATTCCTTCGGACTGGTGCTTCCATGTTGCAGGTTTGTTGTTCCGGGCCTCGCCTTGACTCAATACTAATCGGTTTATAGTTCGAGGCCGCTTGGGCGCTCACAAATATTGCTTCCGGGACCGCTGAGCACACTCAAGTTGTTATCTCCGCTGGAGCTGTCCCAGAGTTCATCAACCTCCTGTCATCGCCGGTTCTCGATGTTCGTGAGCAGGCGGTATGGGCCCTCGGGAACATTGCTGGTGACAGCCCACAATGCAGAGATTACGTCTTGCAGCAAGGAGCATTGAGGCCACTCCTGACTTTGCTAAGCGAAAATCACAAACTTAGCATGCTCAGGAACGCTACCTGGACCTTGAGTAACTTCTGCAGGGGCAAAAACCCTCAGCCTGACTGGGAACTGGTTCGTGACAAATCATGGCTTTTATGCACAGGATATTGACATCTTTCACTAGATCTCTCCTGCGTTGACCGTCTTGACCAAACTCATTTACTCGCTCGATGACGAAATTTTGATTGATGCATGCTGGGCTATTTCATACCTTTCAGATGGTTCAAACGACAAGATCCAAGCAGTTATCGAGTCAGCTGTATGTCGGCGCCTCGTTGATCTACTCATGCACAGTTCAACCTCCGTGCAAACGCCCGCCCTTCGTTCAATCGGCAACATTGTTACTGGCGATGATCTTCAGACTCAGGTCGTTATCGCGTCTGGGTCCTTGCCAGCTCTTCTTTCGCTGCTATCTTCCCCAAAAGAGGGTATCAGAAAAGAAGCGTGCTGGACGATCTCCAACATCACCGCTGGGTCGCCTCCCCAAATTCAGGCAGTCATCGATGCCAATATTATTCCCCCACTTATCAACATCCTTTCCAATGCCGACTTCAAAACGCGGAAGGAGGCCTGCTGGGCAATTTCGAACGCAACGTCCGGCGGTCTTCACGAACCAGCACAGATCCGCTATCTCGTCTCGCAAGGCTGTATTAAGCCACTCTGCGACCTGCTCACTATGATGGATAATAAGATCATTCAAGTTGCCCTTGATGGTCTCGATAACATTCTGAAGGTCGGTGAGACGGATAAACAGGCTGGAGGTCCCGGATCCATCAACCAATATGCTCTATATGTCGAAGAGGCAGGCGGTATGATCACCATTCACAACCTCCAATCACACGACAACCTGGAGATATATAAGAAGGCGTTCAATATCATGGACAAGTACTTCCCAGATGAGGAGGAAGTGGATGCAGCAATTAGCGCTCCTAACGTTGATGCCAGTGGTGCATTTGCCGTAAGTTCACTGATATTGTCCTCCTCCGTCTACTAATTATCTGTGCAGTTCCACTCAGATGTCACTGCTCCTCAAGGAGGCTTTAGTTTCGGCCAACAGTAAACTGTTGGTCCTGTTGATTCGTCTATCTCTTACTGCGTGCTACTGTCACTTATATCTTGCACCAACCATTATCGTTCAACTCCCCATTCTGTTTGCAACCCGTGATCTCCCCTTACTCTTTACGCTTGTGCAGTATCTTACATGTAACGCGTCTAACGGACGCAAATTCCTTTGTGACAGAACAATATATGTCAGAGCACGAGAAAATGATTCAGTGTAGTAGCTGATAATGGTGATTATTGGTAACCTGTCCTACCTATGATGTCTGTTATGCGATAGATGAAATTTACAACATGATTGATCTGAGTGCTGGTGGCATGTCTCGCCCGTCTTGCTTTGCGCCACTACAAGCTCTACCATCATGGCTTCTCAAATCCTCCCACTAGGCGAGTACAAAAGACAACAAAGACCATCGATCATATTCCTGACAGCCTCGCAGAACTAATTGACAGATGCATTGGATCCCGGATATGGGTCATCATGAAGAGTGATCGTGAGTTTACTGGGACGCTGCTTGGCTTCGACGATTTCGTGAGTGAGTCGGCCACTGTTTCCCTACGCGATAAAACTGGTATTGAACATTCCTACGCGCAGACATGGTGCTAGAGGATGTAACAGAATAGTCAGTGAGACTAAATGATGGCGATTTCCTGTTGCTGACGGTCGTCCTCAGCGAGACTACTCCTCAGGGAAGAAAGAAAACACGGCTCGCGCAGACGCTTCTCAATGGCAACAATATTTGTATGGTGTGTAATATTCTTTTACTGAATGTTCGGGTGGGGGATGACATCTGCCTCCCTAGTTAATTCCAGGCAGCGAAGGTCCTGAGTCGGACTCGTGACCTATGAAAAGACACAACAGTGGAAAAGTCAACACGTCCGAGCTCTTGCACTCTCAGTTCAAGGGCTGCTTGTAGGAGAACTTTCACTAGCACTGGCGTCATGTTGTTCGAGTACGTATGGTAAATCTCGGTGATATTGTGGACATTACGAGCACCACATCCTTTCATCCAAACCAACTATGTATGATCTATAAAACTTGTTGCCCGTCCACTGCGATTCCTGGATTGTACTTAGGTCACAATAAATGTATAGTAGCCTAGACTTTAGTCCAATTGAATTTGTGAACACTCACGCGCGTACTTCAAGGTACTTCAGCTCGGGACGCGAAAACACGTCCCTCCAAATAGTAGTAAACACGACTTTCGCTCTCGCTCTCTTCCAGACATACTACTTGTCAGTTCACCATGCCTGTCCGCCTCAGGATGGCCATGCACGGCCGGAGACACAATCGTATATTCCATTTAGTCGCCATTAACCAGCGCACAAGACGAGACGCAAAGCCTATGGAGCTTTTGGGCATCTATGATCCTGCTCTTAAGCTCGGGGACACACACAAGACTGTCAAATGGAGTGTGGACAGAATAAAGTACTGGTTAGGTGTTGGAGCACTGCCTAGTAAATCTGTAGTCAAGCTATTGGAACGTGTAAGTCCGCCTTTGTTATTCGTACGCTTGTTGGTACTAAAGTAAATAATATTCAAGGGTGGTGTATTACCGCCAGACTCCAAGTATCACCCGAAGGTTTCGGATCCAAAATTTGGCACGGAGTCATCAAAAGACAGTCCCTCTGGCTCAACGAGTAGCTCTGGAATGACTTCAGCTACGTTGTAGTTCTCGTGGTGCCTGAGGAAATCTTGAGCAATTCGACGTCGCTGTGGGGTGGGTTCGTTCCACCGTCTGTTAAGAGCAAGGAGGAAGTCGTATATTACCACTACAGCTTTGCATATGTAGATTGCAGCCATAATTGCATTATCATTCAAATATCTTCTATTTATTCAGGAGGTCATATATCTCTTGATGTCCAGCTACCTGAGCCAGCTCTGCTGCAGTGTAATCGTCGGGATCCTGCCCAATCACGAAGTCAGTATTTGAATCATAAGGTTCCATGCCTTACTTTCAATAGAGGATCCCCTCCCTTGCTCAGTAACGCCTGGACTACTGGCAAGTTCCCTCTGTCACAGGCCAGATGAAGGGCGGTATAATCCTGTCACTAGAACTTGAGTTTTGCGTAGAGAAGCACCGGTGAACGTACAAATTCATCGCGTGCGTTTATATCGACCGCTGGATTTACAAGCAAGAACGCCATCAACTTCTCTGCATCTCCCGCGATAGCCAATCCGTGCAGCGTCTGAGCTTCACCCAAATCTGGGCCCGGATTGACCAGTAAGCTGACAGATGTTCCCATCCCGCCGCCGCCACCTGAAGACTCCGAGCCAGTAGAGTCATTCTGAACACCTCCATCCACGCCTCCATCCTCCGATCGCTTCCCAGGCGCATTGCTGGGAGTAGAACCTGGTTTCCATCCCAGTTCCTGAGCGATTGCTTGATACCGCTGTGCCGCGGCGTGGCCATCGTTCTCATACGCATCGCTCGCCGCTTTCCATGCGTCCCACTTGGCACGTCCTGTCATGTCAAAAATGTATGGCCTTGAGCCCTGCGGCTTTGGCGCCACCTTGAGATATTTAAATAGACCATACAGCTGTGAACAAGTTAGAGAATGGATAAAAGTCAAGAGTACTATGTTGACCTCAAGCTTGATGGTAGTGGAAACCTTTGAGAGGGACGGTGCGGATGATAGATAGCTTGCTGCTTCATCTATGTCTAGGGACGAAGTAAATGACATCGATGAACGATTGATGAACGATTATGTAAGCCCAAGAAACCCAACAATAAAAATAATAGATTGAACTGTAGTAAACTGGTATAGCGGTAATATCTATCTATACGAGACCTGCCGCCTTCATTGCCTTTCCCGAAAGTCAGCATACCATTGTAAGGAATCAAAGGTGAACAAACCTTGAGCATCTCAGCACCAATCTTTGCCGGACTGTCCGTCACTATAACACCAGCTCTCTCGAGAGCAGCAACCTTGTCTACTGCAGCGCCTGCGATCCAAAAAGTCAGTGGAAGAGTCAAGTGAATTCAATGATTCATACCTTTGCCGCCGGAAATGATAGCACCAGCATGGCCCATGCGTCTCCCAGGGGGAGCAGTGCGTCCTGCGATGAACCCAACGACAGGTTTGGGGTTCTTACGAGTCTTGTTGTATTTTTCAAGGTAGTCGGCAGCCTCTTCTTCCATAGAACCGCCGATTTCACCGATGACAACAATACCTTCGGTCGCATCATCTTCCATGAAAACTTTGAGGGCATCTATGTGCTGAGTACCGGGGAATGGGTCGCCACCAATGCCAATACAGAGTGATTGTCCGAGACCAACACCAGTGGTCTGCGCGACAGCTTCATATGTAAGGGTTCCAGAACGCGAAACGATGCCTGGAGTGCATCGATGAGGCAGGAGATCAAAACAAGCCTTTTGGCCGGGACATACCGATCTTTCCTGGCTTGTGGATGTGACCAGGCTGGATGCCCATTTTGCAACCTAGTGGGTTGATGATACCGGGGCAGTTAGGCCCAACGAGACGAGATTTAGATTGGCTCTTTAAGGCATTCATGACCTAAATATATAAAGTTTATAAACTGCTTCAATGAATCGCAAAAATAATCCACCTTTATTTCATCGGCCTGAGGAATACCCTCCGTTATGCAAACAATCAAACCAATCTCATTCTCGATGGCCTCAATGATGGCATCAGCAGCGGTGGGGGGAGGAACATAAAGGATTGTTGCATCAGGGTTTGTTGCCCGAACGGCCTATTCGATATGATGAAGACAGTTGGCAGAACAATGATAAATTCCTTCATACCTCTTTAACACTGCCGAAAACAGGGAGACCAAGATGCGTTTGGCCTGCTTTTTTGGGGGAGACACCCCCAACCATATTTGTTCCATAAGCTAAAGCCTCTTTCACGTGAAAGGTTCCCTATTCCGATGATAAATTCTTCGCAGATTAGACTCCAAGGAAAACGAGAGCTCACCGTCTTTCCAGTAAAACCTTGACAGAGTACCTTAGTATCTTTGTGAATACGTAGGTTGTGTATGGTGTCGGCATAACTCTTTCGAGAAGCCGAAACCGAGAACGACCGGCGACCGACTATGGAGACATTAGTTTCAGTTGCTATTGAAAAGTAGATAAGGAACGTACGGTCAGAAGCAAAGGATTGACCTGAACGACGAAACATTAGTTGACGTGGTGTTGGAAAGAAATGCAAAATCTCCCCGCTACGCTGTGGACTGTGGCAACCCGCCCGCCGTGCCAAAACCTCAAAACCCGATATTTCCCGATTAGGCACTATGTCATGAGACACTCTCGCGTTCCTGGTGTACCTGAATCGGACTAAGTACTAGTTATCCCTTGCCATGTCACTTTTCGTGAACAACGTTCCCTCGGACGTAACGCCGAGTGGTGGTAGACACTGGTAACGCATTCGCAGGCAAATACTAAACAATTTCGGCCATGTACAAAATTCCTATTGTAAGTACGCACACCTCTTCCCTTCGCTGAATCCCCAGTTCGTGTTAGACGAGGAAACTTCCCTCGCTTGGATCTCACGCTTGGTTCAAGGGAGTTACACGTCTACGATCTCGAGCCTTGCGCGAAGCTCGGTGGAGTGCTAGAATGGAATACTTGACCTTGTCGTATTGGGCGGTGTTCAACGAGCTAACAATTGACTTTAATACCACAATCGCAGAAGGGAGTTATAAGATACACGCACTTGGTCACATCCAATAAAAACTGCTGCTTCACTTGGTTCGGGGTACTGGTTGGAGGAAGTTGTTGCAGAATAGGTGGCAGCCATGTGACCAACTGCGTAGACCACAAAAGCGCTACGGCGCGGAAGATGGTGACAACAACAGCAGTAGAGTCTTCAGGGAAGTCTCCAACAAGGCCCGAGAGTATGCAGCCCACGAACTCGAATCCTTCCTTTTCCATGACGGACTTGATGGCGGAAGAGTAAATGGGGAACTTGGGAGGTGGCGATGAGCTAGGAGTAAGACTCTCGTGAGTAAGGATGTCGCGGAAGAGATCTAAGGATGCAAAGACGAGGTCAGAATGAATTAGAGTGAGGGCAGCCATGGTGGCTCTGAATGCCAGTGGGAATGCGCTGGACTGGAAGAAAACGTCTGGAGCCATCCGTATGAGCTGGAGTAACAGCTGAACATAATCCTCCAATACTTGTTAAACTAAAGTTAGTTATTGCCAAGATTAGAACGAAATGGGCTCACCATCAGGGATGTCCCTTGAATCCTTTGATTGTAAGAGGCTAACGACTTTGTTGGTCGCTCTCTCGTACAGGTTTTGAAAGGCATTTCGCAACACTGGGTCCGACTCGTGACCAAACCTCCCTACAAATTTCCCTGAAATCCACAAGAATGACGGGAACCCAGTTGCCTCGAAGGACGTCACCATCCGTGACAAGACCGATGATGCAACTGTGAGTGATCCCTGGCCAAACAGCGTAATGCCGTGACGAAGTACGCGAGTGACTCTCTCAGAAGTGTCATAGTCGAACGCAAACTTGGAAATGAAGATGTCAAAAATCGACCATGCTTCTTGACAGCTGTTCTGACAGGCGGCAGGTAGCTGGTCTCCAAAGGGTCCTACGACATGCAACATGACCTCCAGGTTTTCCAAGCCATCTAGGGGACAGGCGTCAGCCGGATGTCAACACGATTTACAAAACTTACATCCGACTTCCTTGAGCTCTTGTTTGGTGACTGCTGTCGACTTGCTACTTATGGCATGTATTTGGGACAGAATGTCGAGCGAAAAGGTTCGCAGGGACTCCGCAGCTTTCTCCATAGACATCGCAGAAATCACGTAAGCGATGGCCTCGTATACTTGCCGCCGATCGTCTTGACTCAGTTTTGTTCCAGTTGTTGTGAGGAAAGTATGCAGCGTAGGAAGGAATTCGATCAAATGCTGCAATTACGTTTATGAAATAAAAATTGACAACAAAGGTGACGCTTGGTCTTACCTGTTTACAGTCTTGGCACAAGTACTTCAACGCTTGCCCTGCAGCTGCACTGACTTCGGAGTCAGGATCTTCAAAGCCTGCTGAGATGTACTGTAGTTGGTATGCAATGTAGTCTGGGTGACGGTTGATCCATTCGGTGTACCGGGATATGATGAGCAATGCAGCATAACGAACTCGAGGATGAATCGGAAGGGAGGGAATGAGATCCATTATCTTGGGCACGGCGGTATCGTCCATCACATCAATTTCGGCACCCATGGAGCGCATAGCGAAGAGAGGGGCTTCGATTTCTTGCCAGGAGATGGACTGTGGGCCGCGAGAGAGCGCCATGGTGATGAGCCCGTAAGCAGAAAGAAGACAGGCATCTGCACCCAGAACTAGACAACAGTCCTTGAGAGTATCTCCCATCACATGTCTAAACGAGCGGAAATTATCCGCCTCTTGGCCCGTCATAGAAGCAAGATCAGGAGGGAAATGCAAATGGCGAATGACGACTCCCATCAACGCCTTGTACGCTTCCCCGAATAGTGGCGAGATTGTTGTTTTCTTGCCGATAGTCTGAGCCAGCCGCATCCAGAAGGGGAAAGTGATGGGCACAATATCGAGGTCAGGGTAGGCTGAGCACTGGCCAATTGCCTCAACGATTGGGTAGAATGTGTCGGTGTGCTGAAGAATGAGCAGCCGGTACGTCTCACCCGCTTCTGCAAAGATCTTTGCGTAGCCTCGAATCTTTTCCGGATCATCCTTCTGATCTTCCAGTCGAGACTTTAAGTCAATGACCCGAGGAACGATGAGTTCAATCACGGGCATATTATCGTCGATTTCTTGCGTCTCGTGTATCATTTCACAGACGACGTCGACTGCCGAGTCAAAAAGTACCTCCGAAGCTAGGGCCTCGAATGCAAATGCAAGCAAAGGAGATTTCCCGAAGGCGGGCATATCGATTTCTCCTGCGACTAACCAGCTGCGAAGGCAATCAAAGATTTGGCTTTGAACCGCGTGCGTGACACCTGGAAATTTTTAAAATCAATGCCCTTGGGTCATTAAACAAATAGACCAACCAGTTGCTTGCAAGTACATGGACAGCAGCTCTAATACCTGCTCAGAGTTGTCTGAAAGGAGTTTTGTAGACCTTTCGCGATATTCATCGTCCTGTTGGGATCATGAACCTCCTAAATCTACCGATTATGCGCCACTCACAGTCACAGGTATCCTTGTGTTACCCGATACTTCTTCCGGAAGGATGGTCAGAAATTGGAGCAGCACAGGAACAGTTGCAGGGTTCGCTCCGAATGTCTCGACAATACTCTGTAGAGCATTGTCCCAAGCTGGGAGTTGCAGGGCAAGCCCTGAAAGCGCCAGACATAACTGTGTGATGATGGTCTTCGGACCGCTTTGATATCTCTCCAACGCAGTGACAAGAGTGTCCCTGAGGGGGAGAAGATTCGATGGATCTACTTGATGTAGATCATAAGTAACCTGTCGGGGAGATTTCAGTGGCACACAGAAATGAATCACCATTGACTAACTTTTGACCTGAAAGTCTGTGCGGCGAATAGTTTGGCCGCTGGGGGTGCATCAAGAGATAGCAGGAGGACGTTACATGTCGACCATGCTTCGGGCTAGGACAGGGCGGATGGACGAAGTCAGATGACCGGATTGGAAGATCGGGCGAAGGGCGAAAGTGAATTTACAGAGTGTTGGAAATCCTGCAGCCAGGAATTCGCGTTCTCCAAAGAAGTCTTGTCAGGTGCACGAGTAAACACATTTAATGCGGACAGCAGTGCTTGAATATTTGCGGACTGGTTATCAGCCATGATTGAGCTTTGTCGTGGTTCGTGATCAAATCTCATTAAGCTGACACTCAAAGATCATCTGTTTATCAGTATTGACATAGTGGCAACACTGGGTATCTTCGCGCAGTCATCGCAGAAATAAAAATCCAATCGTCCCCTCGACGTCTTTCAACGCCTAGAAACTCCGCATAAGAAGTTGATCATAGTACTAAAAGGGTGGAGGGTAGCCAAGCCTGGATATCAATCCAAAAGAGTGTAAAATGTTCGGGGGCGAGGTAACGAGTGAAACGCGAATGCAATGTACGATAGCAAGAATACTAAATGGCAAACTAGAAGAGGCGAAGAGAGAACAATAAGAAAGAGGTACCAAGACAGAGAGAATCTACCGCAAGAAGCGACGGTTTTTGGTCTACATGAACGTAAGTCAGTAAACACTCCAAGGTGGGGTTGTTGGCTTACAGTGTTCTTCTCTGGGGTCAGCGGTCGACCACTCTCGATTCTTCGCTTCTTGTCTTCCAAATCTGCGCGCTGCTTGTCGAGAGCGTCCTTCATTTCCTTGTGTCGAGCATAAAGTTCCTCTTCGGACTGCTTCAGCTTCGACTCTTTCTCCTGGACCTTCTGCTGGAAAACCATCTTCATCTCAGCCTCCATCTTGGAAAGCTTGGCCTCATGCAGAATGCGTTCCTCCTGAATCTTGGCGGAAGGGCTTGAACAAGGTGTTAATCAACTTTCTCCATGAACAACAAGAGCAGCACTTACTTGATCTCCCTGAAGACACTGGAATCCTGCGCAACACCCATGCTAAGAAGTTTCTCGCTTCGCCAGTTTTCATATAGCACATCATTCGTGCGCTCTCTAAGCTCCTCCATGTAGGTCCGCACAAGCATCTGGCGAAGCTTAACGAAGTCACAGTGTTCCTCGTTGTCGACTTCGATGACACCCCAAGGGTATGCACGTCCACGGACTTGACGACCATCATTGGTGTCAACAACATTGTCCGAACCAACGACTGCGAAGGGAATCTTGCTAGCAATTTCCTCGGCCTCAGCAAGAGTCTCCTCGTCTTCATTCTCATAGCTAGGCGCCTGGAAGATGTGAATGTTGTGGTGAGCAATATCTGCAAGGATCTGCGTGGAAGGTCAGGCAACAAGAAATACGGCACGGACAGGCGATTTACCCTAGCTTTGAAGGCAACAATTTCCTCGTCCGTCAGCGTGTCAGCTTTGGCGATGACTGGGATGAGGTTAACCCGGGTGTGCAGGCGACGCATAAATTCAATGTCGAGTTGTTTCAGCCTGTGCAAAGACGGAACGTGTCAGATAGAAGTACAACAAAAGACAACAAAACTGCTCACGAGTGACCCGTGGGCTGAATGAAGTAAAGACAAGCGTGAACGCGATTGTCAACGATCTTCTGTCGGTTTACGCGATTCTCCTGCTCTAGATATGAGTCGAAGCGCGACTCAATGTTTTCTACGATCGGCCTCCAGCTAATATTACGTATGGGTGAGATATTCTCAATTTGGCCAAATTTTTTACATACCTGTCATCGTTGTTGACAAAATCGCCAAAACCGGGAGTATCAACGACAGTGAGATGTAGACGAACGCCATTCTCCTCAATATCTAAGTGCGACTGTTAATGGTACCTTGCATGCAATTATACGACACTGACCTGCGCCGATACTTTCAATAGCAACCGTTTTGGGACGTTCAGCCGAAGGAGGAAGGGGCTCCTTGGGAGGGTATAGTGGCGTGTTGAAGAGGGTGTTGATCAGCGTAGACTTGCCCAAACCCGACTCGCCTAGAGAATGGTGAATATTTGAGGGCATGTAATTAAGTTGTTATAAAACAACAAACCGACGACCATTGTAGTGAACTGGAAGCCTTTTCGAACACTCTTCCTGTGCACTTGGTTTGGAAGGTTGGCGAAACCGACGTAGCCCATGAGCTTTTTGCGAATGACGGGTGATATACCAGCGTTGTTAGATTGTGTCAACGACGGACTGGCACCATTCGCGTAGCCATTTGAAGAGGGCGAAAGATCACCGACGCGGGAGGTGTAGGAGTCAGTCATCTGGACGCTGCTGTCAGTGATGAAGGGCTTAAGACGACTAGCAAGAAGGTCCAAAATTTACTTTCGGTTGACTGCAAACGAGGAAAGAAAGACGAAGCAACACCGGACTTCTTGTCTACACACGTGTTGCATTTGTTTGGCTTCGGTGGCGCGCTAAATCCTTGGCTTTTCGGTAAACGATTAACTCAATACTTATTCTTCCCCAATTCGATATCTTCTAGCCGTTAATATCAACCAGGCTGTGTGGGCCAGCCGCTCATAAAAGGGCGTTTATACGATTCGATGGTATGTAAATGATAGTGCGCGGCAGGATATACTTAGTGCCATAACTAACTACAGGAAGTATTATCAAATGAGTGATTACCGTATTGCTATACGCTGATTGTGATTTATCCAACAGTTCCTCCCTAAAGCATCATAGCTTCCATACACTCCTGCTCTTTGATGTACATGTCAAACATCGTCTCCCAGTCCCCCTCTCCTGAGTTAAATTTCGGCGCGTTCCAGCGAGATGGGGAATGCTCCATGTCAGAGGAGGGTGTGCCTTGTTCACTGCCTCTCGGCATGTGGTAGTCCGCATCAGACTCAGAGACGCCCATCCAGAGAGACTTGTCCTCCGCCTGGTAGCTCGGTGAGCCACCTCTGGCTTCTACCAGGAAACCTTGGTCCTTCTCTCGATGTTCTTCCTCGGCTTCCATCCGTTGTAAAATATCTAGAGACGACGTTTTCTCTTCCGATAGTGCACCAGTTCCAAGGGGGTGGTATGAGGGAGCGGTTGGCTTCATTGGATTCTTCCGTGGGCTTCTAGTCTTGGGTGTAGCAGGGTTGACCCGTGAATTATAGATCGTTCTGCCTCGAATCGCCAAGGCAATGTTGTCCTCGCGCGCCTTACGCTTGCTAGGACTAGCTACCTGCTTTCGGTGGCCAGCAAAGTCCTGCACGTTGAAAATGCGGCTTGGTCTCCGCAATGGAGAGCTTGGGGATATTCTCGCCGGACTCGCCTGCAAGTGACGTGAGAGAATGACAGATTGCATAAGCGCAGTGCGTGCATCGGGAGTTTGCAAGTTAGACATTATAGAATGTATAGCAAGTAGTGCGAGGGGTATTTGGCTGAAGAGTCTGGCTTTGGACCTGCCGCGGCTTAGTGACTTCAAGTGATGAGGGAAGTTGTGTGTGTTGCTGAGTCTACAACCCAGCTAGCTTTTATATCATAGTAGTTGTGGACGCTTTCAGGTGGATTTCTGTGCATCACTTTGTGCGTGCTGTGGAAGCATGAGAAAGGGGATGTCGCTCTTTGTCCTCGTCGGCCACATTAGTACCGGGCCACATGTCGTACAAAGCATAATTAATTGGGAAGAATAGGGGTCGTACAGTGTCCAACATTCAATGTCAGTGGAAACTGTTAAAAGTGAACACGATGTTCATTGCATACATCAACTTGATAGACATGATATTGGCAGTAGAAATGATAATAAGAGATCGTCGTTACACTCTCCTCCTCTTTCCTGAGCATGGGCCCCCCTGCCTAAATCAAGGCGAGATGTTTGCTTTGAGCTGAAAGACTAAGCACAGACCATGAGTCGTATCTCAAGTCAAAATGAAGTGGTCGTACCATCTGGACGAGAATAGTGCCCCACAGTATCGAGATCGAACTTTCCTCGGACAACATCATCAAGGTCAAGATTTGCAGTCAAGATGTCCTCGGGCTTCCTCGTGGGACCAGCGAGTACTTTTCCCAGAGGGCTGACTATCAAGCTGCCACCGTTGATCATGACATTGTCAGGATTGCGAGCACTGGCATCTGCAACGGGATGGTCCGGAGGGTAGTCTTTCTCGGTCGCGAATTGACACGCAGAAAGCACGAAACAACGTCCTTCGAATGCGATGTGTCGCATGGAGCTTTCCCAAGTCTCACGCGAGTCAACAGTCGGTACGCAATAGATTTGCGTCCCGAGAGAGTAATAATAAGTTCGGACTGGAAGAAACAAACAGTTAGCGGGGTTTACTCAGATCAGCCTCAAGACTCACGCAAAGGCATAAAATTCTCCCTGATGCAACTCGTTCATGATCCCAGGTGAGGACGATCAGGGTTGACACTCACCAACATATGGTAGCGGATATCTTCGTCTCGACGGTGCGCGTTGGCTCGACGGAGGATTGGAACTTCTTTGATACAACGGGAAGGGTGCTTCCATCGCCTTGCCCCCAGATGAAACGTTCACATGCTGTCGGTAGTAGTTTTCGATGCTTTGCCACTAGGCCCTCAACGGGGTCGACGAATATGGCGGTACAGTAGAGCGTCCCAACATCACGCTCGATGACCCCCATGACCACAAAAACCCCTGTCGCCTTGCTCACTTCTGCGATACGATCTGTCGCTGGCGAAGGAATCTCAACCGCCGCATTATAATACCTGACGAACTCGTCCCTGCCCTCAGAAATTCTCTCTCCTACAAAGCATGAAAAGGTCGACCATTTCGGGTAGCCCCCGATGCTGAGCAAGAGTTACATGCCATAGGTAACACGACATGCAGACCAAGATGGACTCACAAGCCTTCGGGGAATACAACGAGCTGCGATCCATCACGCTCTTTCGCAAGTCTAGTCAGCTTTTCAAATTTGTCCAATGTCTCTGATAGATTGAAACGGGCAGTGCAGGATTGAATCACAGACGCACGAATCGTATTCGCCATGGGGGAGATAGGGAGAAAAGGATGCCGGCTTGTTCATCGATGGAGCTTATAACATATTTTTGATGATTCACCATACACTCGTGATCATGACGTCGGACCGATTAACAGCGGCCGTCCAGAGATACAGTCTATTATTGAGATGGAAGTACAGAAGATATCACGTCTTCTTGACGCTTTGGAAGCCATTCCGTGGGGAAGTCTTTAAGACTTGGACGCAATCCACCTCTGCCTCGAACATGATCACCCTTCTTCGATTTCCGCACTTTAGAATCGAGATGTCGGGTATCCAGTGGTAGCCGCTGATAGGGTGCCTCGCCCTCAGCCTAACAATTATGAGTATTGATGATAGCCGACGTCAAACTCGACCTACATTTGCTTCGAGAACCAGCTTATCAAGCGTATCGCTGATCCATTTTAAATTCATGTTGGCTCGCGGAAAGTCCTCGCATGCAATCTTGATAAAACCATGCTTGGCCGCATCCTCATCCGTTGAAATACCAGAGTCTCTTGGGGGCTCTGGCATCCACCGCACGCCGGCGAGGAGTTTCGCTCTGTGAAAAGCTACTTCGTTCCGCAGGGGAAGATGCGCGACCGGAACGACAACACTCCGCTTAGCTGTCAATGGATGTTGTTCCCCAGCAAAATCGACGGACCGTATGACGAGGGGTGTAGCGGACAGTTGGAGGGACAAATGGTTTGCGGAACGCTAAATTTTTAAAATGCGAATGAGTAGACGTCTTTAATTCGGATGGTCAATAATGGCTGACCTACGAGTTTTGGAATCTCGTGCTCAATTAGTCGCATGTAGTATAATGTCTGCCGCTGCTGACGGTGTAATAGGTATCCGGCCACTGGCACATCTAATCCTCCATCTGGCTGAAAGTGCTGAAGTATTTCTTCGTCATCTGCTTTCGACGCCTTGGATATCTTTTTTCGCATGGACACTTGTGTAGTAGCATGAAATTGCCTGGTGGCCATCATTGAAGGCAGACCGCGTCGACATGGCGGAAGCAACCACATGTTGGAGTATGCAACTTGGAACTCGAAGAGCTCGTCTAATGGGCCGACCTCGAAAATGGAAGTACGCAAACAAGAACAAATTCTGATCATTCATGAACTTGTAATGATGACACACCATAAACTTGAAAGATACATCATCCGATCATGGTCGTAAGTCTCTTTCGCTACGTCGGAAAGACCTCCATATGTTAATTCTGAAAAGTTCTTGAAACTGGAAATCAAAGCTGAGCTGGAGAACGTCACAGATCTCGCCCCTGCTGGTGATGATTTCGAGTACTCCTTCAAAGTGATATTCGGTGATCTCATCGTGTCTTGTATTCTGAATACCCCGTACAGGTTGTCTGCAATAGTTGTCACGAGGAACATAAGAAGTTCGTCACGATGAAAAGATCGGTACGTATATTCACTCCATGATGATGGAGGATTCCATCTCGTTCCTCCAGGAAACACGAAATATCTCGAATAGCAGAGGCTCAGCTCATCTCGTTTGGCGTTGTGGTAATTGTAAAAAGGAAAGCTCCGCTAGCTTTGTTGCTGAACCGTCAAAACCATACTCCGCCGAATCAAATGGACAATTTGCCACCCTATTGAAGATGGAATGTCGTGGGTTAGAGTTCACAGATTTTGCTCCGGTTTGTATTTTTCTTCTATCGTGTTTCTGAAATCTCATTATATGAAACTGCACAGAAAGGGCGATGGACATGCAAGGGAGAAGACCGGCACCAGCTTCTCTGATGTTGAACTTGAAGATGATGACTGGGTCGACTATGACGAGAAGGTAAGGCAAGTACTTTGTTCTGACTTCATAATCGTGACGATCCACGGAGTCCCACTTCAGGCTAAAGTCGATGTTCGCATTTCAGACATTGAAAGTCGATGGACCAGGGCGTGAATCATCAGGAGGAAGGTGTCATCAGTATATCTACAACAGGTGCAAGATACACTCGTGTGAAGTACCTTTCAAAGTTTTAGTGCATCGTAATGTAATAGATGCGAAAGATAGCTTTCGGCTTATAGAAGTTCATTACCATCGTCCCTCAGCCTGGATGTCTCTCAGGCTGGTTCGATCGGAAAAGGTGCCGGTTCCGATCGTCTCATCTCGGATGATCTGCCACACCTCGAATTTCGAAAAGTTTGCCACACCGTCATACAAGTCATTGGTTTAACTTGACAGGAAGAAAGCTTGAGGAATCTAGTACACTAGATATGCTCTCTATGAATCCATATGTCGTGTGCATGATATACGGTCTCCCTTAACTCTTTTACACTTCTCTTAGTACCCTTCGACGTCGATTTTACCCATAGCTTCGCGATAAGCTGCATGTAGGTCCTAGGACGTCATGCCAGTCCTGCTTCCGATGCCGATGGTATGCATTGGCGTTTAGTGTAGAACGTCGCTCACTGGGTACGTGAGCGAGACTGGGATGAGGGAGTCCCTTGTGCGCAGACTAGTGAGAAGAGGAGTGAGAAAGTATTTGGAGATCTGGATTGTTGATACTCGAAAAAGGATCATGGGGGATGTGATGCGGATTCGGTCGGTGAGCCCAAATATATCTCGTGCTGGACCCTGGTGGAAGGAGGATGATTCATGTTGACATGTTCCAGCGTTTCGTCAGACTGCGAAAGGAACAACTACTCAAGTTCCTTCTATATGGTCTGCCTACGGAGACTAAGACTCCGAGTGAGTAGGGAGCCGTTTCGGGTGGAGCAGTGTTTCGGCCCATCATGTTTCAGGACACTGGCGCCAATCAGCGTCTCACGAGACTTCAGGCGATGAGCTGGTCCTCCATGTCTCCCTCTAAACTCCATGACTCCAAGCTCTGGCCCTGGTAGTATGATACACGGTGTCCTGCCAAATTCACTAGCACCGCCCAATCCCATACCTCAACTACGCCCTCCTCGACCGCTTAGGACGAAGAACAGAGATAAAAGCAACACATTCGAGGGGCACACCTGGGCGCATCGTCCGCCTCCGGAGGATGTCTATGAGCGTCTCGAAGAGTTCTTCCCGGAACATGATCTCGACAAACCCAGCATTGAAAATTCTCGTGGAACATCGCCTACTTCCGTAGAACAGACCTACGGAAATATTGTTGACAGAGACAAAGCGCTGATACAAGCACAGAAGTCCATCCGTACTGTTGCGGAACAGCATAATAAGCGGATAGATCACGTTTCCAGGGGTAACCCATCATCCGACACGATGGTCTTGCGGAAGAAGAATACGAAACTATGGGGCCCTCGTATCCAGGCAGTCGACACCCCATTACAGACGAAGGCGAACCTTGACTCCCGGGCAGGTGGTCCTGGCAGGAGCAAGTCTTTTGTTTACTTTGTTGTTGCGCTAAGCTAAGTTGTTATTTAGTATTCAAATGGGTTCGTGGTGAACTCATCGCCAAAGGAACGTATGGTCGTGTGTATCTCGCTCTCAATGCCACCACGGGCGAGATGTTCGCTGTCAAGCAAGTTGAAACCCCCATAGCTACCAGTACTAGTGACAGAAAAGACAACCGACAAATGGAATCTGTACAAGCATTCAAAACGGAGATTGAGATGTTGAAATATCTCGACCATCCTCACATCGTGCAGTACCTTGGGTTCGAGGAGACAAAGACATTCTTGAGCATGTAAGCCTTGGAAACTATAGTCGTATTTGACAAGCATACTCATTTAAATTTTCAGTTTCCTGGAATATGTGCCCGGTGGCTCGATTGGACGTCGTCTGCGAGATCATGGCAAATTCGACGAGGAAGTTACAAAATTGTTTACTCGACAGATTCTCGAGGGCTTGGAATATCTTCATTCCAAGAATATTATACACCGAGTAAGCTTGATCTTTGACTATTTGAATTTATACCTCATCGTCTCGCATAGGATTTGAAAGCAGACAACATTTTGTTGGAGAGCACAGGGATTTGTAAAATCTCTGACTTCGGAATTTCAAAACGCACTGACGATCTCAGTGGAACGGCGTCACATGTAATGCAGGGCACGGTTTTTTGGATGGCCCCAGAAGCCATACATCCCCAGAACAAAGGCTATAACGCTAAAATTGACATATGGAGCGTGGGCTGCGTTGTCCTTGAGATGTGGTCAGGGAAGCGGCCATGGTGTGATGATGAAGCTGTAACGGTCATGTTCAAGGTTCGTTTCTTCGTATGTACCGCTTACCCGCGGTGCACTCATGAGTTTGCTGCAGGTATACCAGAATAAGCAACCCCCGCCCATATCCTCCGATGTGGTTCTGTCCTATCTTGCAAAAGACTTCAAGGATAGATGTTTCGCAATGCAAGTTTTGTCATTTGCTGTCTTGTTTGCTGTGCTCATGGATGATACCTAGTGATCCGGAGGAACGGGCGAGCACTGTAGAGCTTAAGCAACATCCATACTTGGAGCTTCCAGAGGGCTGGGTATTTAACGGTTTCAAGTAGGACCTCATTCAGGCATATTTATCATCCCCTAACTATTTCGGCCATTTCTTGTCGTATCTACTATTGTGTATTCCAATCGCGCGTATTTCGTTCGCTGTCCCTCAAGAATGTCTCTTTTCCAAGTAGAAAATACTCCCATCTTGAATGTCAACAACCGGCAGGAATATGTTTCTTACCCTTGGAGGACCACTCGGCCCTACTGATTCACGTTCGCTTTCAGCACCGGTCAGTGTCCGGCGAGTTCCGATTTCCGCTGCATGCAGCGGCTTGCAGCCACTGACCCCTCGCACTCGAACTATCTTTTATTTCGATATTACAGCTCTTTGACATCTGCAACGTACTATCATATGCACGCAGACTCGAATGTTATTTTCGCAGTACAAAATATACTACATTATGCATATTGATGCGCAAAAGAAATCTTCTATATTACTCAAATATTACTAGACGCAAACTCGCACAGAATTTCCTTTTACAAGACGACCCGCGCAGTGGCAATCACTTGTATAGGAAGAAAACCAATCCCATATCCTCAGATCCCATCGCTCATTCCGCTGCGACCTGTACAAACTTTTACTCTGCCCGCGCGAGATCTAGTAGCGCAAGTCCGACCTGAATGCTAACCACTCACGGATGCTAAATCTTGTGCGGAAACCCAGTGGATCGGCTCGGCACTTGCATACCTCTGCTCGAGCAGCTGCACTCGTTCAGAAGCAGAAGCAACATTATAACCATGTACAACCGCGACCTGTCATAGGCGGAACTGACGTGAAAAAAGGGAGAGAAAGAGAACGCGACGTAGTCGAAAAAACAGTGAAGCATGGTGTGCTATGTCGCTTCAATTCCATTCTCCCGCAACTAATTATATCGGACAGTCAAGCGCAATGAGCTTGGAGTTCAGCTCCTTTCTCGGGAATTACATTCGCAAATATTTCGCGACCTCTCTTTTCCTGTACCATCGAAAGCATTCGTTCGTATTGCACAGGAGCATCTCGAAATGCATGGACTGGACCCCAAACAAGGCTCTGTTCTTCCTGATATCGGCTTCACCCTCCCACCCCTGCTAGGCTCAAACATCGATGAGCATTTCCACAGAATCGGCAGTCAGTCCGCTCAACCGTGGCTAAACATCGCGAAAGATTTTGCATCCAACGAACTTCCTCCAAAACCCGATCATTGGGACATTCAGTCGGGATGGACGAAATATCACTTCCTTGCTGATGGTTCGAGCTACAGCGAGCATGTCGAGTTCCCACAGCACGAGGGGAACGCGGAAGAAGTGCTCACATTTGACGTAGAAACCATGCCCACATATCATCCTTATGCTATCATGGCATGTGCTGCCTCAAAGAATGCCTGGTACAGTTGGATATCGCCCTGGTTACTCGGGGAATCGGTTGAGCAACAACACCTCATTCCATTGGGGGATGCGCGTTCCCCGCGCGTAGTCGTTGGTCACAACGTCTGCTACGACCGAGCGCGCATTCTGGAGGAATACAGCTTACCTGGGACGCAGTCCCGCTTCCTCGATACGATGGCTCTGCATGTTGCAGTGAAGGGAATATCTTCCCACCAAAGACCTGCTTGGATGAAGCACCGCAAATCCAAGGAGACTCAGAAAGTTCGTCGTGCTGAAACGGTCGAGGCCGTCATGGAACTCATGCGTGATGTGGAGATTAAACATGACCAGGAGGACGATGAAATCAAACGAGAAGAACTACGCCGTCTCCGTACTGATCTCGAGGAGAGCCTTCCGCAGCTCGAAGCTGCCGATACCGATGCCGTTGAAGCTGATCTTTCGAGTAAGCGCTGGGAAGACCTGACCTCTGCCAATTCGCTGGCTGATGTCGCTAAGCTGCACTGCAATATCATGATGGATAAGGAGGTCAGGAGTGATTTTATGAAGTTGGCCCCAGAAGAGATATCGGATAATATTCACGACTATCTCAACTACTGCGCGCAAGACGTCTTCGTTATTCACGCTGTTTTCTCCAAGGTGCTGACGGCTTTCCTCGACCGCTGCCCTAGTCCCGTGTCATTCGCTGGCATTCTCGCGATGGGTTCCAGTTTCTTGACGGTGAACGAGTCCTGGGAATCATATCTTGCGGATGCAGATAGGGTCTACAAGGAGTTGGATGGGAAAGTGAAAAGGCGCCTTGTCGAACTCGCAGAGCAAGCCAAGGATAGGATGAGGGACGAGTCTTGGAAGGATGACCCTTGGCTCTCCCAACTCGATTGGACACCCAAAGTAGCAGGGAAATCTAGGGGCGTCGTGCCCGCCGAACAGGTGTGTCTCGATGACAATGTACCGAACTTCTGTTAACTTCTTCCTTTTATAGCTTGACTCCACGGCAGCGTGCTCATCGACTATTCCCGATTCTTCCCCCCGACGTAAGAAGTCCGCTCCTAAGGAGGCCAAACCAAAGGTATTTTGGCCGAAGTGGTACTGGGATCTCGCGAAGCCCAAGAAAGACATGCCTCCCGGCACGCTGGACGTCACAGTACGGAATCGCATTGCCCCAATTCTCCTTCGTTTATCCTGGCAAGGCTGGCCACTCTTCTACTCCCGGGAACATGGCTGGACCTTTCGCGTTCCAGGGGACGCCGATTTTCCTACCCGTTTTTCTCAGCTTGATTTCTATGATTCTACGGATGACACCCTACAAGACATGCGGTTGAAGGGAGGGTTTGTTTTCTACAAGTTACCACATAAAGATGGAGAGAAGGCGAACGTAGGCAGTCCACTCGGGAAAACGTTCATGAAATATGCGCAGGATGGGACGCTCACGAGCCCTGGCGATGAGGCGAAGGATGCATTGGACATGAACGCGCAGTGCAGCTATTGGATCAGCGCGCGTGATCGCATCTTAAATCAGATGATAGTCTGGCAGCGGGGAGCGTTAGATCTACAGTTCGAACCACCTGAATCTTCGGACGAACCCCAGAAATGGGGTATCATCCTTCCTCAGGTGATTACAATGGGCACTGTGACGCGCCGCGCTATCGAGAGGACATGGCTCACGGCAAGCAACGCGAAGAAAAACCGCGTTGGTTCAGAGCTCAAAGCCATGGTGCGCGCACCCAAGGGGTACGCCATCGTTGGCGCGGATGTGGACTCAGAAGAGCTATGGATTTCGAGCTGTATGGGCGACGCACAGTTTGGATTACACGGTGCTACGGCTCTTGGATGGATGACCCTTGAAGGCACCAAAGCCGCGGGAACAGATCTTCATTCAAAGACAGCAAGCATCCTGGGCATCTCTCGTGACCAAGCGAAGGTGTTCAACTATTCCCGAATCTATGGTGCTGGGATGCGTCATGCAGTCCTCCTCCTCCTACAGTCGAATGCCGGTATGCTGCCCGATCAAGCTCAACGTCTCGCAGAAAATTTGTATGCGTCAACCAAGGGCAAGAACACGCATCGTACGGATTTATTTGGGAGGAAATTCTGGTTTGGTGGAACGGAGAGCTTCGTGTTTAACAAGCTAGAAGAGATCGCGCTCTCTGATCAACCACGAACTCCAGCTCTCGGATGCGGAATCACAGCTGCCCTGTCAAAGGAACTTCTTCCGGCAAAATTTGGTTCAGATTACATGACATCACGTATAAACTGGGTCGTGCAGTCCTCTGGTGTCGACTACTTGCACCTTCTCATTGTCGCAATGGACCATCTGGTCAGACAATATGGTATCAAGGCACGTTATCTCATCTCGGTGCACGACGAGTTACGCTACTTGGTTGTCGAAGAAGATCGCTATCGAGCTGCACTCGCGCTGCAGATCGCCAATCTATGGACACGGAGCCTTTTTGCCTTTAAACTAGGAATGGATGACTTACCTCAAGGGGTCGCGTTCTTCTCAGCTGTTGACATTGACAAAGTCCTCAGAAAGGAGGTTGATATGCCATGTGTCACACCTTCTCATCCTGACCCTATCCCCCCTGGAGAAAGTCTGAGTATTGCCGGTATTTTGGATAAAACAAATAGCGGTTCGTTGTGGAAAGATGGACGCCCCATGATTGCGGACTCTTCGCCTTCCAAAGCGTCCGACCAGCATAACAAAGGCTATGAGCTTCCTAGCTGCCTTATTCATCGTGCTGAGAGCGCGGCTTGGCTGCGAGCCCAAGCTACCTCTGAGTTCCCTGAAATTAAGCATCTTGCGCAGCAGACATCAGGACAGGTGATCGATGCCAAAATCCCTTCCACCCAGAGTGGTAATGAAGGAAAAAAGCGCGGACGTCCGGTGAAACACGCTTCCATGGAGCTGGGTGACTGGGAGGCCATGCAAGAAGTGTTGAAATCAGGCAGCCCACACTGAAGTCTAGTAGTTGACATACCGATGCGATCATCCTCACATGGGTGTTTCATCACGCTATAGTGTTTTAAATTAGACCTCACATAATATCAGAGTAACATTATTCCATGTTTGTGGCTACGGGATCCGGTCCAACTGTTTACATTGCAGCGCAGACTTGTGAGTCTAGGGTCATTAGTGGATGAATAGAATCGAGATGCCATCGATAGTCTCTCAACATCGGCTTGTATAGTATTAGTCAAAGCATTAGGATTGCGCCTCTGAATGTGTGGGACCGGGAGCCCGTTTTCCTTCTCCTTCTCAACAAGCGCGAACTCGGGTCAAATTGGAACACCTGCCATTTCCTCCTCAACAGCAGTAAGAACGAGAGACTTGAAATCAGCGAGGAGCCCTCGGGCTTGCCTGTATGGGAGTGATGTTCCTGGTGACTGAAGATCTTGAGATCGTACACCTATACACCGCTACGAGGTATCGGGTTAGACTATGAAGAGGACTATCAGCCACCCATCGTGGTTTGCGAAGATCGTAATAGGAGAAAAAGATGTATCATTGAGCCATAGCTGGCAGCCTCCAATCGACGATTAGCACCGCTTTGCATGCGATCCATATCACTCCGCGGGCTACAGATTAACTCGTGAGTACTTGAGTAGTAAACTGACACCGCCTATACTTGTTTGATCGCCAACACAGGCCGATTAACACACCAGACGCCTTGCAGTAACAAGCTGTGCCTCCTAGATCCCCTCGGGAAGCATCACTACAAGTGCAAACCAAAAGACCAAATCTGAAGCATGATTTTGAGGGAAATGAGAATTCTATAAGGAGTTTCGCCTTCTTGCAAGGCAGCGTACACAACATGAGGGGCAACAAGATGGGGAATCGGACCTACGACACAGGAAATATTAATGTTGTTGGTGAACCATGGAAAGTACGGGTAGAAGCATATTGTCACTGATGCTGTCAGCGGACGGCAAGACAATTGCAAGCTGAAGGATAAGCGCCCAACAGTGAAACATGGATTGAGAGATGATCGAAAGGTTTGGATCGGCCGTGGCAGGACAGTGTGGTCACTTTCGTGGTCCCCGAGCGGTCATTTCTCCCATGAATTAAACGACAAGACAATACTCATTTAAAAAGCAGGAAACCCGAAACTGAGTCACGCCAAACCAAGATGAAGCAAAGTGGGGTGTATACTCTGTCATATGGCCATTGCAAGATTTCATCAGGCGATAACGAGACAACTCGCATATGGGATAGTAAGCGTATTGTCGACCCTCTGAGAGACTCTTCACACGGCAACAATCAACTTCAGAGGCCATTTCGGCGTATCGATAGACTGCTTCTCCTTGTTGACGCATTTCTCGGATTTACCGAGGTCGAATAGCGTGGGGAGCTCGTCTTCGTCAGGTGCAATCTGCTTCGGGTTATTCGGTTACAATGTGGGATAAAGGCAGGTTGTTTGTTTGTTTCTTGTCCAGTCCCTACAGCGCATCCAGCTTCACCGATTGCTCTCGAATGCACTCGAGACTTGCAGTATATGTTGTATGAGATCGGGGAGGGCCATCCGGTAGCTCAGAATAGAAAGCGACATGACATATGGCCAGTCGTGGTTCTCGTCAAAAGAGAAGAAATATTTCGTTTGATGGCACGCCTTGGAAAATTGGATGCTCGGTAGGAGAAGGATTCGTTACAGGCTCAAGATTAGACAGTGTAGCCGAAGACGACAAGCGAGGTTCGACTTGTGGACCGAACGATCAAATTTTTGCTTGGGCTTCCAAACAATTTTCGACGGCGCTGATTCTAAAGGCATGCACTCCTTACCAGTGACCACCCTCTCTACCTCGTACGTGCTGTCTGGGCTCAGCATCCGCACCCTGGATGACAATGAGTTCGAAATCATGCTCGTATCCAGCCTCCTGGGACAGTTCTTCCAGATCCCGGGACACCATCGCAGAGCGCTGCACCTGAAGCACGTGCCCCTTGAATTATAGGAGTAGAAGCGCATCCTTTGGCGCAACGCGCAGCGTGAATGCGGTGCAGCAGAAATTCGGAAAGGCATGTGCTTTCCACCGAACGGCGGGATGGGTTGGGGTCGTAGCGCTGGCGGGGTCGTATGACGCCAAACTGGGGAAATTTCCCAGAGCAGAGGACGAGGGGAGCCGGGTGTTACATTATGACGCTTTCAAGGTGAAGAAAAATTAGAGGGAGTGGGGTAGGGACACGCGTTGATGGAACGAACGCCCGGAGTTTGGGGAGTCTGGAGAGACCAAGACATTTCCGACTTACTTGCGAGGCAAGCTTTGGGAGACTGGCGCTTCAAGTCAAGCTTCTGCCTTGAACACATGATATTTCTGATTTCGTCCAATTCCGGATGCTGATCTGATTGACAAGGTTCTAAACCAAATAGGGACAAACACTCTCCCCGTTACTAATAGAACCATCATCATGGATAGTACGGTACTAGGCGAAGTGTGGTAAGGATCACTTTGAGACTTCAGCCAAGCCCCAAGATCTGCTCAAGTTTCGCGTTACATTTGAAAGCTTGGGTCAACCCCCTGGTTGGTGGAATGTTCGTTACTATTCCAGAAAGGTCGCTAAAACTAACAATTCATAATTCAATTCAGATCACGTCGCGCATGTGCATTTCATAGAAGCATTAATTCACTGCGATCAAGTTGAAAGCTTACATTGAGCTTATATATTATTTTCACAGCAGGGGTCGGTCCACTCTATCGTAGACCATGTTCCTAGAATGATGATGCAGGGCCCAAATTTGCTCCGCAGGGACGGTGGGCACGGTCTTGCTAGAAATAATCCCCACATTTCCTTGTTAAGCTTATCGCTTGAAGGGGGACACCCCAGAGTCGTTTTCCAGTGACGATCGACGAAGAAAACTGGGGCAACAACGTGTGTCGATCTAGCCCACGCACTAGAAGACTAGCAACAAGGTCGGTATTCTCTCGAGCCCAATACATCGGTGCCAGATTTTCACAGGTTGTGAGCATGATCGTGTCACCAAAACGCTAAAAAATTATTTGAGCTGGCGATCCGTCACTTCAGTTGTTCTACTTCTGATCATGCAATGCGTTCGAAGTCGGAAATGGTGTGTCAACCGTCTTTGACAATTACTGTGGGTGACTTCACACAGCGTTTAGAACGTCGTTGCAAAGTCCTCGTCCTGCTGTTAAACGTCAGTGTCCCCATGTAAAAACACCCAGTTTCTAAAGTGATATCTAGAAGGGCCCTAGGTTCGAAACATGTCCAAAATACCTAAACGAACCTTTCAATCTCCGTGACTATATATGTTGTAACCCGTCGCTTACACTTCAACACTGTACATTAGAATCTAGATATAATTGGTCTGCGGTTTGGAAAGCATTTCTAGGTTGCGAGATGACAATGCGGATTTCAAGGTTTGAATCGAAATCTAGGATTCTAAATGCTGCGGAAAGTCATCAGGCCTCAGGAACACTGGGGGCCCCAAATCTGTCTCGCTTATTCAATCCAAATTTATCGTCACTTGAAGTACTGACCGGAATTCCGTGAACTTCGTGAAGGAACTGTCATTTATGAGGACATCAAACTCTAGTCACATAGTTCGGAAGTCAACTTGGATACGTGAAGCAATTATGTATGAGCACACCCTCCACAAGTACAAAAAATTATAATGGTCATTATGAAACAGCATGCGAAACAACAAAGAAAGATGCGCGATCGGAACAAATGCGATAAGAAATGGGTGATATAGGGAATGACATTGAAAAAATAATGTTCGAATGAGGTCCTACTTAAAATCGTTGAATACCCAGCCCTCTGGAAGTTCCAGGTATGGGTGTAGTTGAAGGTCCGCAGCGCTCGAGCGGTCCTCCGGATCACTAAGCATCGTTCGTGAGCACGGCAAACAAGACGGTAAACGACAACACTTGCATTGCGAAACATCTATCCTTGAAGTCTTTTGCAAGATCGGATAGCACCACGTCGGAAGGTATGGGCGGGGGTTGCTTATTCTGGTATACCTGCAGCAAACTCATGAGCACACCGCACTTTGCACCATATACGAAGAAATGACCTTGAACATGACTGTTATAGCTTCATCATCACTCCATGGCCGCTTCCCTGCCCACATCTCAAGGACGACGCAGCCCACACTCCATATGTCAATTTTGGAGTTATAGCCTTTTTTCTGGGGATGTATGACCTCCGGTGCCATCCAGAAAACTGTGCCCTGCATCGCCGTAGAAGCCATGCCATTGAGATCGTCTGTGCGTTTTGAAATACCAAAGTCAGAGATCTTGCAAATTCCCGTTTTCTCCACCAAGATATTGTCTGCCTTCAAATCCTATGCAAAACAATGAGGTACGAACAAACAATCATAGATAAAGCTTACTCGGTGTATGATATTCTTGGAATGGAGATATTCCAGACCCTCGAGAATCTGTCCTGTGAACGATTTCGTAACTTCCTCGTCGAATTTGCCATGGTCTCGCAGACAGCTTCCGACCGAGCCTCCGGGCACGTATTCTAAGAAACTGAAAACACAAATGAGTATCTCATCAAAGATGGTTTCCGCAGCGCTTACATGCTCAAGAACGTCGGTGTCTCCTCGAATCCAAGGTATTGCACAATGTGAGGATGATCGAGATCCTTCAATGTCTCGCTTTCCATTTTGAGTGCCGTTACGAAGCTCATCTGACGGTTGTCTTTTCTGTCACTGGCGGTTATGGGGATTTCAACTTGCTTGACAGCAATCATCTCGCCCGTAGTGGCATTGAGGGCAAGATATACGCGACCATACGTTCCTTTGCCGATGAGTTCACCACGGACCCATTTGAATATCGCTGAATTACAATTTAGCTCAGTACAGTAAAGAAAAGCAGAAAACTCACGTCTAGGACCACCTGCCGGGGAGTCAGGGAGCGTCTTGTTGTAGTTCGCCTTCGTCTGCGACGAGGTATCGACTTCCTCAATGCGACTTCCCCATAACTTCGTGCTCCTCTTCCGCCAGATGCTGTTGTCGGCTGATATATCACCCCTAGAAAAGCGATCTATCCGCTTCTTGTGTTCTTCCGCAACGATACGGATGGACTTCTTCGGTCGTACCAGTGCCTTGTCTCTATCAACGATGTTTGAAATCCCGTACGTATGGTCTATGGTAGTGGGCGATGTCCCGCCAGAATTGGCTTCAATGACGGGTTTGTCGAGATCATGCTCCGGGAAGAACTCCTCGAGTCGATCGTAGACATCCTCTGGAGGAGGACGATGCGCCCAGGTGGACTCCTCAAACGTGCTGCTTTTGTGCCTAGTCTTCGGCGTACGCGGTCGAGGAGGGCGTAGCTGTGGCATGAAATCAGGTGGTGCTGGGAAATTGGCTGGGACACCGCGCGTCATACTACCGGGCCCAGAGCTTGGAGTTGTGACGTGAAGGGCGGGACGTGGAGGACTAGGATTCTTGTTGGTACCAGACACGGGAGTCCTAGAGGTGTCATTGTTCTCTGACGTGGGTTTGCGCGACCACAGATCAGAAGACGCGGTCCCGTAAGTTTCATTAGTGCCAACTCCGTCGTCCGAGGAATCCGACGTTATGAAGGGTTTGAGTCTGATATCCCAGACCAGCTTGTCCCTTTCATCCGGACGTAAAGTGGACTCTGTGGCTGTGCTTTCCTGACTGCTGGCACCAGAATCATTCTTGAAACTCGAAGGCACCATCGTCCCAGTAGAAGTAAAGGTAAGTCCGCATGTATTATTCGACGTACTCGGCCGAGAAGTAACGGGGCTACGGGGAGGAGTTTCAGATGGAGGATTGGTGCTCCAGTTCGCACCAGTATAAGGACCAGGTCTTAGGGACGACGGCAGGGTGATTCCCCCATAGTTATCCTCTCTCAGGGGAAAATCACCAAACCTTGAAGAGCCGCTGCTGGACTGAGTTTGGTGAGTGGGCCTAAATTCATCACGGTCGCGATGTGCGTCATTGGTAGGGTAGCGCTGCTGGGAGGGCGAGGCAGAATGTGGGCGCGGGTATGGTTCCTGAGTAGTGGGTGACAGATAGCCAAGAGTGCCGCTCGCTGATGGTAGCTGAGCGCGAGTATATGTGGTGGTATCCAAATTGACAATGTCGGGCCTGCTTTGAGATGGTCTGGGTCTGGGTCCGGGTCCTAAATCTAGGGGTCTTGGATAGGAATTGGTGCCCGAACTGGACGGAGTGGGAAGATGGGGCCGGCTCGGTGAAGGGCGAAGTATGTGTTGCAGAGGAGGCTTCGAGCCCTTGAGAACCTCTGTGCTCTTCGCTTTATTGAGCGACTTTATGGGAGTCACAGAATCGGCTGGCTTATGGGTGGATATATAGTGTGATGGAACAGGCTTGCCTCCTCCCCCCTTCTGCTTGTTCTGAGATAGGCGGGGCGAATATTCAGCGCGCGACAGTTTCCTCTTGCTCGAGGACGAAGGTGGAGAAGGCTTCCTCACCACAGATCCCGACTCGCTGTCACGGGCGGCTGCGAGTCCTGGATGATCGTCGGAAGTTTTCACTCGCTGTTTCATCACAACTCGCTCCCGATGGATGCCACTATCCTGTGGTTTTGTCCATTCCCCAGCTAGCTCCGCTGCACGTTCAACGTCGCGAAAAGCTTGATCAACTGTCTCTGCATCTGAACCTCTCCGCAGGTGGTGTTTACTAAGGAAATTCTCATGAATAGGAGTAGAAGGGGGAAGACTCTGTCCATCGTAACGATGGCGATCGACGCCTGCCGAATGCGGTGTTTTTGCGGATGCGGGGGAAGGTTGACGGTCTTCATATCGTGCACTGTGTGGTGGAGACGATAACATGGTGGCTGATGAATTAGGGTGAGGAGGTGGCCTCATCGTACTCCTGTTGTCTGAATCATCGATGTCATCAGATATCACAGATGGCTCATAGCCTGCATCCGGCGTTAGATCTTCAGAAGATACACTCTCCTGGCGAGAAGACTTGGGTGCCCGTGGCTTTGGGACTAAGGGACCGAATACCGATACTGGCACGGGGGGCGGGGGCATGGACTTGACTGGGGAACTAAGGAGCGAAGGGTCCTGAACCCTTGCTTGAGAAGGACAAACTAAGAACTTCAAGCTTCCCTCACTGTCACCTCGCCCACGAACCAGCCGGATTAGGCTATCGTCTGATAGTGGATCACCGATTGCGACTTTGCCGATTTGGGTGCGATAAATGGAGAGCTGTCCACATTGATCTTCATGCGGCACTTTGAGCTGTAGTGATGCTTGGTCAGGATTGAAATGGAGTAAGAAGAATCGGCGCACTTCAGCAAAAATGCGTTCCCAGATGAAAGCTGCGCTGTTTGCATTTGTGATGTCGACAGCTGTATAGGCATGACAGTCATAGGTTACCATGATAACCAATTGAGGCGGAGGTGGTACAGTCGGCGATGAAGAGGAAGGGGATAGAGACTGAAAGTATGAATGTGAGATAACGGCCAGACAAGATAAAATTAAAAAATAGCTCACATGGAGAGAAACGTCAGAGCCAACAGGTCGATGTGAGGGTCGATTGCGAAGGTGGAGGACATCGGCGATCTTCTGGAGACGAGTGGGAGCTTGAGCGGACTCGGTACGTTCAACGAGCGCTATACCATCATCAATAGCAATGACTGAATTACTCAAATCTGAGTGTGCCGTTTGACCAGGAGTGCTTGGTGGAGGAGTTGATTCGACTGCATTTGAGCTCTGACTCGAAGGAGAGGATAGATTGGGATTTGAACGGGATGGAGGATAAGGGTGTAGATCGGTTGTCAAGGGGGGAGCGGGACGGGGTCTTGGAGGACGAAATGGTGGAGTTGGAATTACTGATGTTGAATGTTGATTCAAGGAAGAGTTAGAAGCCTGGGGATGATGGTGGGGGTAACGAGGACGTTCATCCTCACTACTACTAGAGTCACCTGGATCCGGATTTGATAAAACGAGGACACGACGAGGTCTAGGTGCGCTCGACGACCTAGTATCCTCTGACATAGTGTAAGAGGGCATTAACAGCTTTCTCCAGCGGTTTCCTGATCTGTTTGTAAGCCATTGCTAGTACGATGGATCGTTGACGACGGTGGAAAAGCACACCTTGGGTTTATATATCCTAGTAAGAATACTTATAAAGAGGACTGATACTCAGACGACGAGTATGAGCAAGGAAGAGAGTCGTCGTAAGGTGGTCAAACTTGCCCGTTAGCGCTAGAAAGTGTGGCATACGGCCATAAGCTGAGCTTACTTAAGTAAACTTCAAGGGGGAGTTTTCAAAACAAAAACCCCCAAAAAAATCAATTCTATCATATATATATGCACCGATAGTATATATCAAACTGCCTCATGGCCGCCATGCATGTGGTTATGGTACCTCCTTGTTCTTGCCGTTGTTCTTCGTTTTACCATCAAGTCGCAACCCCGGCGGGTTACTCTCACCGTGGCTAAACCGAGTTAGATCAGTGAACAACGGTTATTCCACGGGGCCGTAATCCTACAGGCCAGTCAGGAACAATCTCGTATCCTTAGAACTGAGGCCAGTGCCCATTCATCACATGTTCAACTCGGCCATATTACGTCCTGTAACACCCTCTGCTATACTGTACAGTGTCCTTCATTCTCGCATAATGGAATCATCTGTTGCTGTTGCTTCTTTTTCTCCCCGTCACCATTAATCCCTCTTGAAGATCAATCTAAGAGCTTCAGTTGAGCAAAACCAATCGAATCCAAATGCCAAGACACAGACCTTGGGAAAATCTGCACGTTCTGCCAACATCCCCTCACTCCAACACAAAAGCTTCAAAAGCTGCACCAGCTTTACCTCTTTTCCCTGGCTAAGACTTTCAAGAATTGCGGCATTAACCTCGCCCGCAGTTTTCATCCGCTGTGCGGGCGAAAGAAGTTCGGAAATAGCTGGAGGTGCCGAGGATGAAGAGTCGAACGCCAAAAGTGCCATCGTACGTTCCAGCTCCGCAAGAAACTCCGGACTTTCTTCACCTCTTGGCGCGAGTTCGTCTTGTGCAAATTTCAATGCCTCTGTGATACGCCCATGCCGAATGTGCTCAATTAGCTTCTGCTGCTGAAGGTGAAAATACAATGCAGGGTTCGTATCAAGGATCTGGAAATGCAAGGGTAAGAATTCGTCCATTCTACATGTGAAATAGATCAAGGACGGATCATATTGAAGACTGAAGTTTTGGTTTACAGATATCATCACCGACTTCCGAAGAAGTCTGAGAGTGGTGCATGAAACGTTTTAATCTTATGTCCTTGATATAAAGTTACGAAAAAAGAATGTGACCCACCTCAGGATTCAGGTCATTCATGCGGGAAATAGCCTCCTCGATATCGCCCCGTTGTAGGGCTTCTCGAATGACCATGCGACTTTCGATACTCTCGAAGTCTACAGGTGGTGGAACATTGGCTTCATCGCTGAATTCCTCTGCGGCAGACTTGTATCCCTCGATAACGAGGTAGTCCATAATAAGTCGGTTCAAGTCACTAACAAGCAAGAATGTCAGTAAACGCTCAAAATACAGCGTGTAACGAGGATATATCAGATAATACATGCAATATCTTTTCTCATCTCATATTTCAGAGAGATTCCCATTGATGATTTTTCATCTTTTAGGCGCAGAAATTAAAGACAAACACTCACTCTTTTGTGACCTGAACCTCGCGTAGACGTCGCTCCCACTCTTCTTTACGAATTGTGGTCCTCGGAGGCTGAAGTTTGAAGTTTGGCCGACAATCATAAGAGACATGCCGCACGAATGAAGCTTGAAAATACACACCATAGATGTGACGAGGGTGAAGGTGAAAGGAATTTAAGCTCTGCGCCACTTCAGGGCAGGTTTGGCAATGTGCCAACCTTATTGAGTTCTGATTTGGCAACCTTCGGTCAATAGTACGCCGCCGAATCCAGATCGCAGTCCTCACATCTTTTTGACTCGTTTATCGTCTTCTTAGCCACGGAGCAGGGCCCTATAGGTGCAGACAGTACTTATACCAGTACAGTAATGTTCTATCGTCGGGTAGTATCCATATGTATAGCCATGAATGACCAAAATTAGTCAATACTATCTCGGTCCAGAATCGTGAGTCACGATTTTTTGTGACTTACCGTTACATCGCGTGACCAACCATCACGTTTCCACCCCAAAAAGTGACTCACGAAATGATGTAGGGGATAGTACTCCCTGCTCGGAGATCATAATGATCAGATTCAAGTACATACAGGGATGCTTGAAAATGGAAATGAACAACCAATATCACATGTGTCCATGGAAAGCAGGCGTCGAAATGACTGCTCGAATGTAAGACTCAACGCCGCATGTAACTTCTGCTCAGTGCTGTATCACTTGCAGCGTCGTTTTAAAATTTAATCATTAACTCCAGCTTACAAACATGCTGGGTCGCATCAATAATAAAATCCATACCCAAAATCGCGTTTAGTTCTCAAGATACGAGCCAAAGGTTCTCCCGTGTATGAATGACGCGCGGGTGAATCGAAGTCCGATGTCAGCGGTAGACGGAGATGAGGCTGAGAATCGTGGCACAAAAAGGGTTGACCGTATCATATTGCACGAAGTAATTGGTCGCTCTTGAATGCGAACCGTTACCAGCTGTCGTACACAGTCTAATACTGCCAATACAACGCAAGTTCCTTCATTGCGAGCTACGACGAGTAAGGTGTTTTGAGCCTACTAGCCCCTGATGAATCATCTGAACAGATGTCATGCCGACGTTGGGGAGAAAACTATGAAGAAACGGTTATCTTCATTCGTATACGGTATGTGTAGGGAAGACTAGATGCAAACCGCCTATACTTTTGAGACAATGCCACCTGACCTAATCATGTCGAAGAAATCGTCCTTCCCAATTGTTGCTGTAAAAGCTATATGTCACTTCAGGTTTGCCACATCAATTCAGACACCAACCTGGATTTCCTCTCCCGATAATATTGTCCTTGTCCTTGGCCTTTTGTTTTCCTTTTGGCTTCTTGTCCAACAGGGGTGCTGGAAGAGTAGGTTTCCCTGTTCCTCGCAAGCCTTTTGACTGTTCGGCAGCTACGCCTGCCGCTACCTGTGATTGTTGAATAGTATTAAAGAGTTTCACCACTTGAGATATTTTCAATGCATCAGGGGATAATGCAAGCAACATTATGATACGCACCTCCTCGTTGAGCAACCTTGCGCAAGGAGCGTTCACTCTCGCCGCCCCAACCTCCAATAACATCCCGTATGCGTCCTTTGTCCGCCTTTTCCTTCTTCTCTATTTGAATCACTTTGTGGGCCTTCAATTCAAGCTTTGCACCATTTTTCTGGCGCGCGATAGAAGGTTTGAGAGATAACGGCAGGTCCGACGGTGCAATGGTGTCAAGCAGGCCTTGCAGGGGTAGCACCAAATTGTGAAGGCTCTGTTGCCCGCCGCTTTCGTTTTAATGTTTTCTTCGACTTTGTTATTCTTTTATCCGCAATTTCAGCCTCCGTGTCTGGAGAATTGTCGTCTTCCGATGAAGAAATAGAAGTCGTGGATTGCTGTGCTTCAGCTTCGAGATCATTATCACTCTGTTCGTGGTCTGCACCAGACGCGTCAACATCGCTATCTTCTGAGAGTTTTAGCCGTTTAACAGGCATGATGTGGTCGAAGTTGAAGGCAAATTTGAAATCAGTCCAATTCTAATTTGGACAACTAATCATTTTGTTCACACTAGTGAGCTACACGAACATGTTTGAATTTTAGCTTTAACGCCATTCTCGCAAGCATCGAGGCCCTACAGACCATTTTTTGTACAGGCGATTGTCACGGAATATTTTCGTCTCGCGGTCTTCACGAGGACAAGATAGGTTCCGTCTGGTGGTCAACGCGGTAACTGGCAACGGTTATTGCTGCTCTACTGTTATCAGTGACCTGACAGAGCCTGACAGTGACTCAAAAGTTTTATCATAACAATGATCCCTGTATCGCTTGGACCACTGGATTTTTCCCCGGAGCCTGATCTTCATCCTTTGTATCCGAGTTCAAGTCTCATATCCCACTCGCTATCACCCCGATTCGGGCTTAGTACCCTCCCAAAAGTCTGAACTGGTATCCCATTCACTGTCACGAGCATGCGTATTCGGGGATCTATCTCTTCTCCAATATCTTCTGTCTGACCATCAATCACAACTTTATATCGACCTCAGCGCACGCGACGAAGACGGGCTTAGTTTGATCAGTCTTGCAATCCTAGGTTTCGGGTCTGAATCGGAAAGAGATGTCGAACGTGAAGAGTGTGTTCGGCTGCTGATTGCACAAGGAGCTGATGCTACCTGTGCTGATAAAGGCGAGTACATCGGTTCCATCTCACCCAGTTGTTGACATTTTCGCTATTAGCCGGCTGGACTGCCCTGCATCACGCTGCAATTCTTTGCCCCCCAACTCTGGTCTCCCATTTGATGACACATGGATGCTCCCCTTTCGCAGAGACACGTCGACGGCTGACACCGCTCGATATAGTGACTGCTCACACTGTTCTGCCAGGGCGTGATGACATTGCGCTGTTGCTCGAAGAAGCAATGCGGAGCCAAGGGTGGATGGGAGGCAGGATGGAGGAGAAGCGTAGAGCGTTGGACGAGCAGCTCAAACGTAAAGGAAGACAGAAAAGTGTACGCGAGAATGTCTCAAAAGTGCTTGGCCTACAGAATCAATGGTGGAATTCCCATGAGGAAGATGAAGGCTTCTCTTCGGATGACGAGGATGACGAGGATGATCAATTTGACGAAGAACTGTATGTAAGTCACATATCTTTCTTGGAATTCCACTTGCGGTTGCCTTATCTTGTTATGGAGACTCCAAAACTAGACTTTACGTCTATGCTCGCATGGTCGCCACAAGAGCTTTCACATATTTTCGATGCAGTTATCACGACCCTCCCATACTTCTGTTCGGAATTCTCAACCTGCCATTACTTTATACCTTATGGCGCGTTTTGCATGCTTAACATGCGATCAAACATGGCTTGAAGATCTTGTATTAGGAGCGACAGATGCAATCGAAGAGAAGTTCTTTGTGTGCATACTTGTTACTTCTATGCTCTCACCGCTAATCCAGTCACGTAGAGCCGTTCAGAAGATATCACTTGTCTTGTATTTTGTTTATACAACGCCACCATATGGTTGCACCTCATGCAATGCGACAACGCCATAAACGAGGGTTGTGAAATGCTGGGCTCATTCGAGCTCCTCGAGCAAGTGATCAACTCTGTGTTTGGTGAGTTTCATTCGGTTTCTTCTAGTCGTATTTTCATTCCTGACATCGTCTGAAGTATTCATCATTCGGTTACGCCGAGCGTAGGATAGATCAATTACTGGACGCAGCGATACTGGACAGTTCGCCCGTGGCGTCGGAATTTGAATCCGTGCAGTTCGAATCGGAGTGGTCATTCTTGAGGCCGTTTAGCGCCAAGAAGAAGAGTACAACAAATACTCCAAATCATGGGACACCCAAGAGTAGCACACCATCTTCACCTCCTTTTCTACCGAGTCGTCCACCATCTCCGTCTCCCTTGTTACTCGGTCCCGCGCCTGTCCCAGCTAAAGGATTGTCATCGTTGAGACAAACCCTTTCACGCGCAAAAACACCTTCAACAGCGTTCAACACGCATTCTGACGTCCCAAAAACTACAGGATTGCGGGACCTGACTTCATTCTTGACGGCGCTACATACACTTTTAACCCTATCGGACGTCAATCCTGTGCTAATGATTCAATTTTGGTCTCAAGTGATGTACTGGACTTCGTGTGAGTGTAGTTTCCATTCTTACTCGCTTATAATTGACTCGTGACATCAGGTGAAATATTCAATCGAATTCTGACCAGGAAAAAGTACCTCTGCCGGTATGTATTTGTTGCAAAGGCAATCTGTCAGTGCTCACGTGCTGAGCATAGGTCTAAAGCGGTACAGATCGGCATGAATCTAGTTGTGTTGGAAGAGTGGATAGAGGATATGGGTCTACCTCGTGGAATTGCATCCCATCTTACACCTGTACGGGACTTACTGAATTGGCTTCAGGTGAGGTCTCAATACTCGAATTTACTTTGCTGCCCACTCAATGTCGCAATCACAGTGCCTGTCGTCAATTACGGATTTTTCCAATCTGGTGGCTACCATACAGACAATGAAGAGCATTAACCCATTGCAAGCAAGTCATTTTTCGGACATCACGGCTTTATGCTTACCGCTTAAACCCAGATGCGACGTGCTGTGCGAGATTACAAATATGAAGTTCATGAGGGGAGGATGACAGACGAGTGCATTCAGTATCTGACGCAGCTTCAAAAGGACTGGGAACGCCATCGTGTTAAGATGGGTGTTGAGGCCCTGCGCAAGGAGGTATTACCCTGACTGCTATCTTTGCTGAGCGAAACTAACGCACCCACCAGATGGGCGAGCGTGAGCGGGAACGTGAGCTTGAAGATGGCATGGCGAGCGAAGCTAATGCAAGCTTTAACGCATCTTCAGAAACATTTGTCGCCCAGCATAGCATCGACAACTTGTTCGATCGTTCGCACTCACAATCTGAATGGGAACCAGCCAAAGCACCCCAAGTTCTAGGGGAGCTTCTAGATTCTCGTCATATGCTGCCTCTTTTCCTTCCGTCAGATCCTCGTGTGCTTTCTGCGACTCCCGAAAAACGAGTATTCAGCGGATACTGTGAACGAGCAGGTGCGCGAACCGCGGCCCACGCTCGGAACGCCAGTCAAGCAAGCACTCTCGATGGAGGGGCAATGAAGTGGAGATGTCGCAGTCGAAGGGTGCGAAATGTCGATTTCGAAACACTGCAGTGGGTCGACAGGTTCAGGACTAAACCGCAGACATTCCAACTGCACATGCATGGAGAAGAGTACGAAGAGACCTACCCGTCCACGCCATTATCCGATGCCATAGATGACTTGCGCATCAACACTGATGTTCCCCACACCGTATTGCACGGCACCCCACTTACCAAGAGACCATCAGCCCGTAGCAGAGGGCGTCTCAGTCTTATTGGGGACCCTGTCATACCAATTACTTTATGAATCGTCGGACTCATCTGTTCATCGATCTGTCATTGCTTTACCTTGATATTGCACTAGTATTGGACTTTCGTATATTACACATCTATTGTGTTACCATTTCAACAATTAACACATTTTCTTGATGACCAGTCTCAGAAGTAGTGCCGTGTGTACCAGTGCCTTTGGACCTGGGCAAGTGAGGGCAAGTGACGGAGTGTGCATGAGTCGACGCTGGTTATTGAACACCCTCTGGCTCCTTGAGAACAAGGGGTTATGGTCACGCTTGATACCTCTGATCCACGTCTGATAGCGCTGGTAGGCAGTGATGTCTATCGCACTCAGGACTCCTGAAGCGCCGAGGCCCCATTTGATTGGGAGTGTGGGGTTGGCACCTTCGAGTGCGGAGCAATCAGCATCACTATCATGCTCGCGTGTCAAGGTGACCATCGAGTCCCTCATCTGGCCCAGCCCTTTCTCCAGCATGGTGGTGACAGCGCTCATGTTTGATGTAAGTCCTAATGTCTGTGTGAAGTTATGAGCTACAAAGCAAGAGAAGGCAAAGTACAAACTTATCCCATGTGCCATCAGCAGAGGGTTGTTGTTGCGAACATCAATAGATGCGCCGTCAGCTCCTTTCGCCCAAACAAAGTATTCTACAGAGTGCACCTGGCACCAGTTGTGACCGGCAACCACAAATGGTTCGTTGAACTGGCGCACAGTGGATCTTTGCGAGACGAATGCTTTCCTGGGGAGTTCTGAGGTATCCCCAGCGAGAAGCTTGTGAGCAGTCGAGTCAGGGAGAGGCGACGCAAAGGGTATGGCTTCGTGGATCAAGACAATGACTGCAAGGTTGACTTCGGGATTGGCGGTGATCTCCATCTCCATTTTGTTGAACACATGGTCTCGACGTTCAGTAAACGCACATTCTCCAAGTGCGGAGATTGTTACGTCAACTGTGGGACCATCCACAGGTGTTAACGTGATCACCATATCAGGCATCACGGACTTGCTTTCGAGCTGAAGAGGTTGATTCATATGGACTGTAGGCTGGATGATCCTTGCGATCGTAAGGAAGCTCGGCAATCGCTAGAGTGATACATTCTTTGAGATAATTGAAAGGCTCTTCATGGAGGGTGGTAGGCATGTCGACGACGAGTGCGAGCTTCTTATAATCATAAGTCAGCCTGTTGGATGAATTGAGCATAACTCAAAATGGTTGGATTGATAAGCTCACTTTGGTTTCGTCATCAGTTGGCCCATTTCTCCTACAATATGTTCTATCGACGCAAAATCTTCTGCTCCTACATCGTGAAATTCCTGCAATATTTGGTAAGCAATTCGGCACTGAATCATTAAGTTCGGGGACTTGCCTGGTAGCTTTTGCATGGAATCATAGTTGACTTCGTTATATACTTCATGACATCCTCCACCCCTTCAGTGCCAAAGGCCAATCAGAACATGACAAAGCATCTACTTTTAGTTACACGTACTGGAGGTAAAGATTTGGCCTTGTAACAGATATTGGATCGAGTCTGCAGCATCACAGACGATTTCAACTGGGATTTCCTTCTGGACCTCTTCTTCGATCGTGAGAGAGCTCTCGACTGATGGCTCTTGGCAAGTCTTACTTGGCAATAGTACTAGAGTGGACATGGTTATATATGGGTGTTTGTCGGTGAACATTGGGTCTTGACTTCCCCGTGGCACAGGAGAAGGTCACAACGTGAAAGCTAGGAGAAGAGAATACGAGCGTTACAAATGATGACAATCGTTCCGCATCAGGCAGGAGGGACGGCAAATACCATGCCTTAGTAAGATTCCCGCTACTAAGGTAGTGGGTCTTATAGATCCGTCCGATTTTGGCGCCCCTTTATTTTCGCCTCAGATAGTATTCGGCTGTGTTGTCCATGGCCGTCCTCAGACGAGGCTCAGGCCTTGTTCGTACGATTATCAGAGCGCCGTCGTTCCCATGACTTCGTTCATCGGTTGTACATCTTCCTGTATCCGTCGTCTTTGACCTCGAATCGCATTGTTCTCATGTCTCTGTCTCCCCTTCGATTGCTCACTTGCTCAGCCAATCGGGCCCTAGTTCCCAGTATTTGACGCAGCTCCAAAAGGACTGGGAGCGCCATCGTGTTAAGATGGGTGTTGAGGCCCTGCGCAAGGAGGTATTACCCTGACTGCTATCTTTGCTGAGCGAAACTAACGCATACACCAGATGGGCGAGCGTGAGCGGGAACGTGAGCTTGAAGATGGCATGGCGAGCGAAGCTAATGCAAGCTTTAACGCATCTTCAGAAACATTTGCCGGCCAGCATAGCATCGACAACTTGTTCGATCGTTCGCACTCACAATCTGAATGGGAACCAGCCAAAGCACCCCAAGTTCTAGGGGAGCTTCTAGATTCTCGTCATATGCTGCCTCTTTTCCTTCCGTCAGACCCTCGTGTGCTTTCTGCCACGCCCGAAAAACGAGTGGTCAGCGGATACTGTGAACGAGCAGGTGCGCGAACCGCGGCCCACGCTCGGAACGCCAGTCAAGCAAGCACTCTCGATGGAGGGGCAATGAAGTGGAGATGTCGCAGTCGAAGGGTGCGAAATGTCGATTTCGAAACACTGCAGTGGGTCGACAGGTTCAGGACTAAACCGCAGACATTCCAACAGCCCGTGCTTGGAGAAGAGTACGAAGAGGCCTACCCATCTACACCACTATCCGATGGTATAGATGACTTGCGCATCAACACTGATGTTCCCCACACCGTATTGCACGGCACCCCACTTACCAAGAGACCATCAGCCCGTAGCAGAGGGCGTCTCAGTCTTATTGGGGACCCTGTCATACCAATTACTTTATGAATCGTCGGACTCATCTGTTCATCGATCTGTCATTGCTTTACCTTGATATTGCACTAGTATTGGACTTTCGTATATTACGCATCTATTGTGTTACCGTTTTAACAATCCGTCGACCACAAGTTGACGATAAGGGAGACTATAGGAACTTCGGAACCACCTACTTATCTCCATTCGTCTCAATGATGATGGCAAGGGGCTTGATCCCGCCCCGAATAGTGGCATAGTCACCGTAGTCAGGCCTTTATAGATGAAGGAAGATAGTCGTCCCTTCTGATAAAGCCCCACCACAACCACAAGATGACGCAGACAGAAGTGTTCTTCAATACCGTGGCTTCCGTAGTGAAACCTGCGACTCTATTGATGCTACTTCCCCAAGATCAGACTAGTTGGTGCCAACAGGTGTGTTATCAGATATTGTTTTTGGCCAACGAGTCGGTCTTGAATATTCGGTACTATCATCTTTCAGTTCGCACAGGAAGGATACAATGTGGTACATTTGACGTACCCTCTTCCCCCAAATTCTTCTTTCAAGGATGCGATGAAAGTTGTCGATGACAAAATCATTGCGCTGGGAGCTGACTGGGGACTGTTGACATACGGTTTGACCACAGAGGATGCGGAGACCCTTGTATCGAAACTCGCTCTCTCGCTCGCAGATCTGAAGGCTTGTGTTCACTTTTGCCCAGATGCCGAGGTTACCCATGGTTTTTTGATGAAGGACAGCCAGAGGAGACACATCCCGTAGGTCGACTATTGCTTCGAGCGTTAGATTAAGTTATAACTGCCGTCCATTTCAAGAGTTACATTTCACCTCGCTTCTTCTCAAGAAGTGCTCCATGCCTCTCTGCTACTTTTCGAGGACCCGGCTAATCTTGGATATGCTCTTCCGACTCACTCTCGATTACCCGTGCGGGTGTATTCATACCCTCTAGTGTCAAAATCCCCACCGTTTCCCTTCTCTATTCAACCCCCCGTTAGTGTGAATGTTAACGATAAACAATCGGTCGACCCCTATCTTCGGTCGGCCTCTAACCTGTCGCTTACCCGAACCCTCGAATTGTTGAAGGCGCATCTTGGCCCTCATTTCAACCTCGAGAGGCTCTGGGAGAAGCACACTTATTATGTACATGAATAATATGGCACTAAAGAAGTCACTTACACGTTTTGTTGGGCAGGAATTTATCGAAAGAGATGCACCTAGTACGTCAACATATCATTAATACCATCGCATTAAAAGCAGGGAGGTTAATTCATTCCATCGACAGAGACTATGTCTACAATGGTTCATATCCACTTTAAATGATGAATTAGCAGGCAGTGATACGTTGACGCAGGTTGCCACACCATACGTCAATCATGTTGCAACGATGACTGGAGGCGTCGGGTATGACGATCTGGCGAGATTTTACAAGGTTAGTGGGCCACAATGTTCCAACTCAGAGTTCACCTACTTGTCTCTTAGTATCATTTCACAACTGTAAGGGGTAATATTGCCCCGTGCATTTTCCGCTTTCACGACGTGTAACAGGTGACACTGGAAGACTTTGAGCTCATTACAGTCTCCCGGACCGGTGAGGCATGCATGGCTCAGTTCAAGACTTGACCCACTAAATTTGTCCAGTTGGTTGTGACAGGATTGTCGATGAGATGATTTTCAAGTGCCACCACACATCTGTATGTTGCGATCCACTGATGTCCGTCCTATGAGTGAGCTAGATTTGCTTTTCAGGAAATAGACTAGTACGTTTCAAAGGGATTTTCCCCTCGTCTCATGAAGCCAACCCGCCTACAGTTTTCTGCCTGGAGTAGCACCGACAGGGAAACACATTGAGATCGCTATGGTCGGGATAGTTGCCTTTAGAGGCGATAAACTTTTCTTTGAGTGAGTACATTCAGTCACTCTTGCAGTCTAAAGGTGCCATCCTCAACGTTGCATACTAGACATCTGTGGGTATTCCTTCGAGATACAGGTTTGTAGCCTACATGGCTCACCCTTTCAGGTACTGGGACCAAGCCGGGATTCTTGTGCAGCTTGGATTGTTGGACCCCACTAATCTTCCTGTTGCTGGGGTTGAGGCCGCTAAGAAAGTTCTGGACCCTTTTGGTATGCCCAGTAACACACTCCTGAAAAGGTGGCATGAAAGCAAGGGACTTCCAATCGACTGAGGTGATTTGACGGTAGTCATTGGAGGAAGCTTGACAACAGGCGGTTGTATAGAAATCAAATCCGTCCTTCCAATTTCCATAGTTGACGAAATTTAGCGCGACTGTGCGGTGTGAATTGTACCTCATTGAACTGACAGTACAGGATTTGACTGCGGAGACCATGGCTGGTAGCGGTGAGGCTGTGTCCGTAACGTGATGCGGTTTGAAATTGTGTCCTGAAACCTATGGCTTGCAGCTTGGCAATCCACGTATATATAATTTCTTTCCTATACCACCACGTTCACTTGAATTTCCTCTCGCCGTGCTTCTGGAAATTATGGCACATTTTGATACAAACCATCCAGCTGGATCGAAATTTACGGATCCTTTTGGGGATGACAGTCGAGAAAAACCCTTTGACGGTTTAGATGGAATAATACAAGACGATACCACGACTTTCGCAACGACTACGAGCGGAATTCCTGCACTGGACCCTTCATCGTCCTCGCGTAGTGCTGGTCAAACAGAGGCACAATCTCTCATCTTCAATTATCGACGTACAAAGTCGCCTCTCCTACCAAGTCGGCAGCCTACACCGTCGTTGTCTGAAAGAAACACACCAGTTTTCGGCGACTTGAGTGTCCCATATAAGGACGAAGACTCCTATTCAACACGTCCATCGTCTGTCGTCGGCCAATCAGACGACCACCTGATGCATAATGCTGCAGATATGGGACGCTCAGACAGCTATCAGGACTTGGGTGTGTCTTGCGACCTTGGTAGTGTAACAATAGCCTGAACTTCCCAGAATACGCAGAACCATTGGATGAGAGCTCGAAGCTTGCCGCAGACCGCGCATCTCCGTTTCAGAAGGCTCTTGGGCTGAACACGGGCAAGTACCCTATGGATCAGCGGATCGAGGACAAGAAGAGGGGTATCGGACGGCAAAAGTATCCTGTGATTGGTGAGCATACAACTATCATACCATTGGCGAGACATTGATCGTCCTAGTATGGGCCCTAACAATCATCATGATTGGCGTTTTCATCAATGAGCTAGTGGTGAATAGCAGAGCACAAGGTACCCCGGTATCTTTCAAGGTTTGCGAATAGTTCGTGAACACATATTCGTTGCTGAGCTCCGCTCAGCCAGTCGTAAACCCCATGCTTGGGCCGTCAGAAAGTGCATTGATTAATCTAGGTGCTCGTTTCCCACCATGCATGAAAGTTGTTCAAGGACTCCCTTTAACCACTCAAATGGCTTGTAAGATAAACCTGTCCTACATCCTAACGACCCTTGCTGATTCGTCTTAACGACTAGGCCTCAATGATACCGCAAACCCGCCAGATCGGCTTTGTTCGATCGAGGACGTATGCGGTTTTGGTGGCTTTCAAGGCGGCGAGCCCAATCAGTGGTTCAGGTAAGCAAGCTGTGGTTACAGCAGTTCAAGGCCAAAATTCCATGATTCAGATTCATCACTGCCATCTTCCTGCATGCAGGATTCATCCACATCATCCTCAACATGCTCGCCCAGTTGACAATATCCGCTCAAGTCGGTGGTCTTTCTAGTTCAATTATTTGCTCTTATACCTCTCCAGATAGAGCGTGAAATGGGTTCCGCTGGTTTTTTCATAACTTATTTCGCGGCCGGGATCTTTGGGTAAATCCTTCTTACTTCATTCTATGCACACCGACGTATGATGTAGTAACGTGTTGGGCGGTAACTTTTCACTGGTCGGCGCACCTTCACTAGGTGCCAGTGGTGCCATCTTTGGTACAGTCGCGGTAAGCTGTAGAACCTGTTCACATCTTTTACCTTTTGATCACCTCGCAACTTAGGTTACATGGGTGGATCTTTTCGCTCACTGGCAATATCAATACCGACCTCGTAAAAAGGTGATGACTGTCAGCTTCGTGCTTATTTCGCTCTTATGTTTTTTCGTAGCTCGCCATCATGACAGTGGAACTGCTGTTTGGTATCGCTCTTGGGTATATACCTTGTACGTGCACACTCATCTGGTCTTGAATATCATTGCTAACTCTTCTCGATAGATGTGGATAACTTTGGCAAGTGAATGTTTTTCTCGCCCCTTGACTCAACTCATAAAAAGTTTCAGCTCACCTGGGAGGCTTGTGTATGGGTCTCCTCGTTGGCACAACCCTGTACCCCGTAATCAGTCCAACGAAGCGCCATAAACTCATCATGTGGGCTTTCCGGCTGGCAGCCATACCATTGGCAATCGTCCTCTTCGTTGTCCTGATTCGGAACTTCTATACTTCAGATCCATATGCAGGTTCGCGTTTGTTGCGATCACGAAGACATGATGGCTGATAGTTTCTTAGCGTGCTCGGGCTGCAGGTACCTGTCATGTATACCTACTGCATCTAACAATTATTGTCAAGGTACAGGTGTGTGCTTCCTACTATAATTCATTGTTCGATCAATTGCTGACTTGAATTGGATAGGCTTTACGACCACTGGCGGGTCGAGTATTTAAATGTACACCTTCCGATCTCATACTAGGACATTAACTTCGTGGACTGCATCATCACTTTATGCATATCAATGACCAATGGACAGTAAGACTACTCTGATAATTTGGCCCACTCCCCAGTGATGATTATGAGTGCCTGGATATTGCACATTATATCATGTATTCGCAACTAGTGTGGCAATTACTGTAATAACAATTATTTCGCGACGGGAACAGGGCAAACGAGTAAGCCCAAAAAGTACTAGTATACGTTTCAAACGGAGTAAGTCAGTCAAGTATCGGGTTCGCTGTGGCGTTCTGCAATTCAGCGACACACTGAGTGATGACCACAAACCATTCGAAGTCTCCCCCAAGGCTTACGTTGGGGTTAAAAACTTTGCCAGCATAATTAATCATCCTACTCTTGACTTCAAGCGCTGAAACGCAGCAACATTACCAGTGTACCGCCACACGCAGCAGACTCTCACCGTCCTCTCATGTCCTCGTCCAAAGGGCTGTTCTCGCTCAACCCCTCATTTCACCACTATCTAGCGTTGTCTACTGGAGTATTTGCCATATTGGCAGGGATACTACATCATATAATTTCTGGTTAGTGCATTCATCCCTTGCACATTTCGGCTTTGCGCCTAACGAGCTCGCTTACAGGCCGAGCAGATCCACTGCATTGCAATTCCTTGCTTACTAGAGGCACCTGGTTGGATGAGAACCACCGCAACTGGCAACCTGAGGGTATGCTGTCTGTTGCTCAGACTTCTATTGCCGTGCTCACCCTTCAACCAATAATCAGGTTGTATGCTACACACATACCAATCAAAGGATACCGCGCCTTGCCTTGCTTCCAGACGCGTCGTTTTTATTGGTGACTCCGTAACGCGCACGTTATATTTTCATTTTATGCATATTGTTGATCCGAAGCTCCCAACTGCTCCTCCTGATGACGACCACAAGCATCTGAACTATTCGTACACTTCAGATTCGGTAACAACACTGGATTTTGTTTGGGATCCATATTTGAATACATCAAGCACTCTTTCTCTCGTTCATGGTCACCTACCTTCCCTTGGCGTCGATGACCGTCCTGCTATGCTTGTCCTAGGCTCGGGCCTATGGTACTTGCGTTATGCCACTACAGGTGGCCTTCCCGCCTGGGAAGCGAATATAGAAAGTCTTTTGGAGTCTGTCTCTACAGCGCAGAGGAAGCCGGCAGATGAGGTGGTGATTCTCCCCGTGGAGGACATAGTATCTTCAAAACTCTCTCCCGAACGTGCCGAAACCATGCACTCCTCGGATGTAGATGCGATGAACTCGGACCTCCACCATCGCATTAATCCACCATCACCTGCTATCTATTCCATATTCTCAAGCTCTCCCGCGGCTTTACCTGTTTCTTTACCGCTTGTTTTCAATAAGATGCTTGACGACGCTAGCACACAAGATGGACTCCATTTCTCGGACGACATCGTGAAGGCACATGCCAACATCCTCCTTAATTTGCGCTGCAATAACTTGTGGCCAAAGACCTCCCCTTTTGACAAGACATGTTGCCGCGCTTATCCGCTGCCGTCGTTCTTGCAGTTTGCTATCATAGTAGCTGTTGTGGTGTACGGACCAATCATGTGGTACCTTGCGTGTAAGTACGTTCTTCCTTGGGAAACACACACCTGATTATTATTCAGACACTCGAAATCCGACCAAAGGTATCTCCTTCGCAGGCGAATATAGGCCAGCTGTTATTTTTGGTTTTTCCATCGGCCTGATCTTTATCGCTGATCGAACTGGCTTCTTCCTGAAAGAACAAAAACAATTCAACCCCTGGACTTTTGGATTTCTCGTGCTATGTTCTCTCGCGGTGGGGCTGGCAACAGTGAAGCGTGCCGACAAAGATATGGGCTTCCTAAACCGCGATCAAACTGATGAGTGGAAGGGTTGGATGCAAGGTTTGTCACCACGACATCAATGTCCATATATTCTCACTCTTGTCCCAGTCGCAATTCTTATATATCATTACTTGGGGGCATCGAAGGTTTCTGGAATTTACAATCCTATTCGCGTGCTGGTCGCGGCATATTTGTTCATGACTGGTTATGGTCACACAACCTTTTATATCAAAAAAGCCGACTTTGGCTTTCTGCGTATTGTTCAGGTAAGCGTCAGATCTGAGCATGCCTTGTAACGCGTCATTTAATAACATCGAATTGATTGTAGGTATTGGTTCGCCTAAATCTTCTAGTGGTAGTCCTGGTATACACCATGGACGTCAATTACCTTTCGTACTATTTCTCTCCCCTCGTATCGATGTGGTATCTCATCGTGTACGGGACAATGGCGATAGGCTCGCAATATAACGATCGCATGCCATTTCTCTTATCGAAGATTGCGATCTCGATGGGCATGTTCACATGGTTCATGACTGAGACGTGGATGCTGGATGCCATATTCGCGTTCCTGGAGCGGATATTCAGCATCCATTGGTCCGCCCGTGAATGGAGTTTCCGGGTAATTCTTGACTTGTGGATCACGTATTTCGGGATGCTTCTGGCAATTGCTGTAATAAAGATCCAAGCATATCGACTCACCGACCATCACCTTTGGCCCATGGCGGTGAAGGCGGCTGTTGGAACTTCTATCTTTATCCTGCTGTGGTTCTTCGCGTTTGAACTCATGCAGGAAAGCAAGTTCACCTATAACGCATGGCATCGATATATATCATTCTTGCCCATCGTAGCATTCATCACTCTCAGGAACGCAAGTTCTTCCCTTCGTTCATGCAGCTCTCGGGCTTTCGCTTTTATCGGCAAATGTTCTTTGGAGACATTCATTATCCAGTATCACCTATGGCTCGCGGGTGACACGAAGGGTGTTCTTGTCCTTCTCCCTGGAACACGCTGGCGTTCAGTAAACTTTGTCATCTCCACGATTATATTCATCTACATCTCCGATCATGTTTCCCATGCCACAGGAGAGCTTACAACGTGGATATGTGGAAACAAAGAAACTTCACTTCCCACTTCAACTCACAACGTCGCCCGCCACATGGCATCATCAGGTTCCAGCGCAGAACCTATTCCCCTCGCCACTGACGTTCACACGAGTAAGGATGGTGACAGTCATCCCACAAAACCTGATTCACCCGTACGACCCACAAGACGATGGGTGGATAGATTAGCTGATGGGACGTCGCCACAGCGTTCCCCAGGCTACAAGGTGTGGTATAAAGGATCGGGTTGGAGACCCGGAGTAAAAGCCAAACTAGTGGTGTGGATGGGAATGATGTGGTTGGTTAACTCATTGTGGATATCGACATAGCATGGTTCATACTTATTTACTGGACACTGATAGATGCAACGCAGTTGAATCTTTGAAGTGAATGTGACACTGATACAGTAACAAAATCATTTGAATTGCAAATTAATCTGTCTACGACTACTGCCATGTACCAGAAGTGGAAAGTTAGCAGCCTGTAGAAAATAATCAGCATCAAATGATTGCAGTGATGATATCGCAAAGTCAGTATTAGCATGGATGCTCATCAACACTTGTCCTTTAGACAAGGTCAGGGCTTGACTTCTATTTTGTTCGATCATTCGGGAAGAGGAATGGATATGATACTCACGGCTCATCAGCAATTACGATCGTTGTTGTGAGATCGGTGAACTGCAAAAGATTGGTGAGCAAAACGATGTAAATAAACTGAGCATCAGAGACAAAGCTCAGAAATTTGGGTATATACGAAAAAATTCATTAGCTCTGTGAGCTTCGAAGTAGCGATTCGTTTGTATCGTCACCGCGAGATAAGGCTCGAGAAGTTGGTGCTTACCTTGGTTGAGATAATTATAACGAGGGAGAGAGCAAGACAAGCATCCAGAAAAAAAAACCAGACGCTTTAATATAAATATCACGTGCAGTTTGTTAAGGGCTGGTCAAAGTGATCGCTTGCAATATTCGCGCGTGGCTGCATTGTGGCTCGAAGGACTTGTATCCTTCACCATTCTTTCAACAACAACAAAACCATGGCAAATCTCGTCCATCCCCCGCTTGATTTCTTGCACAACCCAGCCACTCATCCACCGTCTTGCTTGGGTTTTGGTTTTGGCCTTTCAGTAAACTCCGGAGCTAGTTGGCAGTCTACAATGACCATGGGACATACGCAACCTGCTGCTTTCCAGCAATTAGCCTCCAGCATGAACCTGCCTACTTCTGCGCATCGCTCACAGAAGAGGAGACATGAATTTGATGATGAAACGGAAAGTTCCAGTCGACATGGCGTCCGGGACGTAGCTATGGACCGAAGTCCAACGCCAGAACGCCCTAAGCGTGCGGCACCTAAGCGAGCAAAGATCACCCCCGCCAGTAACTCAAAAGATGAAAAGGGCGGAAAAGAAAATAATTCAGTGGGTTCAGATAATGATGTTGACGTTGGCGTTCTCCTTGGTATGTTGTTTTAGTTGCCCATCATATTCTGGTGAATCTAACCTGCTTTAATTAGCGAGTTTACCACCACAATCACTACTTCCTCTGCTTAATTCCATGCTTAGTGCTCAGCCATCACTTAAATCACTTATACTACCTCTGATACCCCGTCCGACGTTGGATACAGCTATACAAGCTCTGGAGCAATCAGCTCGAAAACTTCGGGAAGCATATCCCTATTCCAATCCTTCATCCTTTGCGCCAGGATCATCATCAACGACTTCTTTTGGTTTTGGATCTGGGATCACAAACTATAGAACATCCGTCAGCAGCCTGCCGTCTGGTTTCACACGTTCCGGTCAGCAGAGCTCAGCAAGCCCACCTGATGGTGGCATGCGAGAATCATACATCCTATCGCGTCTACGACCGGCTATACACGAGTTCGTGTCCGCCTCCATGTCATATGTGCCATATTTCTCCTATGCATCACCTTCATTGCCATTGCACGTTGATTCTGGCGCTTCGTCACAATCGCTTTCTGCAGCCCTTCAGCTGCAACATAAAGACAGGTCCCATCCGTCAGAGACTTTTCTCTTTCTTTCGGCCCTCAGCAACCATATCCTTTCTCAGCCGTCCCTAACACAATCATCTCTCGCCCCTCTGTTACTACCCCGGTTGATTCAGGAGTGGCGAGCCTGGATAGATCGGATAGATGAGGTCGTGAATCAACAAGGGGGGATGTTCAGAGTGGACATCGTCAGAAGTTGGGAAAAGGGCTTGGATGAGTTTGCCGAGGCAAAAGGTCCGGAGGGATGGCAGGACATGCGAAAGGTGCGAGATCAGTGGGTAGGCAAAGTCGGCTGGCTGGTGGGTAGGAATGTTCTACACCTAATGGAAGAGGAACTCTGATAATAGAACTCATTTTTCCTGTTCGATCCTGAGCGGAGTCATTGGATTATAGTTTACTGATAGTTCATAGGTTTTTCTGGCGGCACATCTCATCGCTCATTATGTATTTAGTTATGATCGATTCTTATGCTCGCAGTTTGTATAACTATATGGAAGATGCATACCTGTTTCAAATTCTTCATATCATAGCATGTCTTCAAGTGCATTTGCCTTCAAACGCCGCACACTTCTGGCGATTTCCAAACACCTGAATCTCTTATCATACAGGGTGAAGTTTAGAATCTAGATACTTCGGTTCGGTCAGTGGATGACTTTCCGCAGCCCTAGATTTTGATTCAAACCTTAAAAGTCGGAGTGTCGTCTACCACGTCGCAATCTTTCCAAACCGCAGACCAATTGTATCAATACAATTGTCAGTGGTGAGGTGTAAGTAACATAGTCACGGAGTTTGGAAAGCTCGTTTAGCGACTCTGAACACCATTGGAATCTAGGGCCTACCCCCTTCTAGATATCACTGGTGTTTTTGACATGCGGATTTGAAAAACACTGACGTTTGACGGCAGCACGAGGACTTTAAAACTACGTTCTAAACGCTGCGGGACATCTATTTCCGAGTTCGAACGCACTGCATGATCAGAAGTGGAACAGCTGAAGTGGCAGATCGCCGGCTCAAATAAAATTTCAGCGTTAGCGTTTTGATGGCACGATGTTTATGACCTGTGGAAATATGGCACTAATGGCGGCTTGGCTCAAGAATACCGGCCATGCTGCTACTAGTCTTCTAGTGCGTGGGCTAGATCGACACACGTTGTTGCCCCAGTTTTCTTCGTTGATCGTCACCGGAAGACGACTCTGGGGTGTCCCCGGTTCAAGTGATAAGAAGCTTGACAAGGAAATGTGGGGATTTTGTGTAGCAAGACCATGTCACCCGACCGTCCCTACGGAGCAAGTCTGGGCCCTGCATCATCATTCTAGGAACCTGGTCTACGATAGAGTGGACCAACCCTGCTGTGAAAATAGTATATAAGCTCAATGTAAGCTTTCAACTTCATCGCACTGAATTGGTGCTTCTATGAAATGCACATGCGCGACGTACGTGATCTGAACTGAGTTATGAATTGTAGAAATGCTGCAATTTAGCGACCTTTCTGGAATAGTAACGAACATTCCACTAACCAGAGCGCTGACCCTGACCAAGAAAGCCTTGAAGTGTAGACGCAAGATTTGAGCAGATCCTGGAGCTTGGCTGAAGTCTTGAAGTGATACTTACCGCACTTCGCATAAGTACAGTACTGCAGTGATGATGATGGTTCTATTAGTAACGGGAGTGTTTGTTACTATTTGGTTTAAAACCTTGTCAATCAAGCCTCAGATCAGCATCCGGACTTGGACGAAATCAGAAATATTGTTCAAGGCAGAAGAAGACTGCAATTGTGCCAGTCTCCCAAAACTCGCCTTGCAAGTAAGTCGGAAAAAATGTGCAAGAGTCGGAAACGATATTGACCAGTGTGCAGTTGCGAGCTCATGCATGCTTCATCATGCATCCCGCCTGCTTAAATGTTCATATATTCCGCCAGACGCCACGTCTTCATTTTCTGCAATTTTGCAGTCAGCTGCAGCTCGTGCTTGGACACGACGTACCAAATACCATGGCTCTCTTCTTCCCGACGAGAAGCGTGCTGGAATGTCTAGAAAATCGCGTTCTGATGAATCGTTCCTCCGGCAACCTCAGACACCACGTCGAGGTCAGTGTGTCATACCCATAGATCCCAACTCCATCTCTACAAGGGAGGCTTCGTGGAAAGATTCAGGTCGTGCGGAGCCAGTGTATATTCCAAATCCTCCCTCCGAATCTGCTACCTTCGTCAGTGTCCATTCCCTCACCGCCGCGCCGATACCTCACCTACCAATTCCCACCTCTTGTGAGATGTTCTATCAAAATCTTCTGGACATGCATAATTACTCGCACTCATCACTCACTGCACTTGTCAACTATCATTTCTCAAACCCTCGGGACACGCGTCTCCTTCGTTCAACTCGTTCCTTCAATTTTTTGGTTTCTCTTGCGTTGAGACAAGCGGCTTTTGGTACTGCGGCGCGTCTTCTCAATGCCATGAAAGCCGAGTCTGTGCGCCCAAATCTCGAAACGTGGAAATTAACTGTCAGGTGGTTGGTACGGACTGGAAGATGGGACGAGGCTTTGAGGCGTGTTGAACGTGTTATGAAAAGAGAGGAGTGGCCAGAAGAATTGGGATTACGATGTGGGCATCAGGGCGGACTACCATTGCCTTTGTGGATGGAGTTTTTCGGTTCTCTGAAGCGCGGTGCTCTGCGACGGTGGGTTAAAATTCCGCAACGGCGAGGCGAACCTGGATGGAAGTCTGCGAGCTTTAGATGCGTGGTCTTGCAATCATCTACGGTCTCTGGCCCAGTGCAGGTTGCCCGCTATCATTCTCTTATGAACATGTTTCCACTTGCCTCGCCCGAATATTCTCAGCTGCCACCAAGGGCCGTCTTTTTCATCGCGGAGGCCATGATTCAGTTGGGAGACCGCGTCAAGGCACTCGAATCTACTTCGTTATACTTCCAAACGCTCCCTAGGAGACTTAACCGCAGACAGCAGCACGCAGTGCTGGATATCATTCACCTACACATCAGGGCTGTAACTGAGAAATCAGGACTTGCTCGACATTTCGCCCAACGTCGTGTCATCTCCCATTTGCTTTCAGCTCACCCTGGGATCCGACCATCGTCAAAAACACTATTTTTAACCCTTGCAAGTCTCCGGTCTTGCAAGCAGTGCGGGACTCTCGCTATGAAGTGCCTCAAAGTCTTTCGCACGCGGTGGGGTCCGCGCACAGAATCCAGCGTTGTCAGGCGGCGGATCGCTACTCTGTCCATCAAAGAAGGACGTCTTGATATCGCCGCGGTTATGCTCGAATCTGAGCGAACACTTTACTTGCAGAAGCAATTATGGCGAACGCAACGGGACATTACGGGAGGGCCATCCCCTCGGGCTTTTACCAGGTTACTCAGACGGCCAACTGGAAAGATTTTTCATGGAAGGGGAGCCGAGAATAGGAATGGCAGGGATTGAAGAGGAAGCTTTCCATGCTGAAGCAAAGAAGAGTCGAGGATTGTGCAATGACGTACCGAGTAACTTAGCTAGTCGTTGTAAATTTACTTGGAACTCCGAGGCGAAGTCAATGCACCCATACATAGAGATCATAAAGCCAACTAACAAACTGGCATAAAACGAATTGGCATAAGACGAGTGTATAGTAGGATTAACAGCATCTAAATACGAAATACTCCTGCGGAAGAATGTCATGTAGGTGTAACGATAGTAATCTGCATGGAAATTGTTCAGAGATAGCAACGCGAGAATGTGCTAGGAGGAAGGCATGAAGGCCAATTTCCAATGGCAATTGCCCCTTCCCATTCAGACGAAACAGTCCGATACAAGTCGAGTGCAGCGCGCGCATTCTCAACCTACGGGACATATGTCACCTCAAGCAGGACTGTCATGATCATAGGAACTCACTGGGTGAAGTTGGCCATCTTGACATCGACGGCACATCAAGTGCCACATGAGAGTCTGGAGGCCGATCACCTGATTAGGGGACCGAAGAGCGTTTCGAAAAGGCTGATATAAAGCAACATCTCGGGTAGCCACTGCGGGATGAGGAATTCCTAGAACTGGGTAAGACGTCAATAAGTGACGGCCGGGGCTATTGAACAAAAGCTGTGCTTGCCCGAGAGATCGTTCCACAAACTGTGGCCGACAAGTACCTTGCCCTTGATAAGGTCAGCAACGTGCTGTTGAACTTGGGTGAAGGCAGGCGTGTCGGCTAATGTGACGGGTAGCGTGAATACCAGAAAAATGTCACTGCGCCCTTAAACTCACGAGAAAGGAGGTGAGAAGATTCTATACCGGTAGTTGCAGTTCTGTAGTCGCTGACTTGCATCGTAGGTGATACGTATGTATCAAGTATGACTTGTCCCCTGTAATCTACGATAGAGACGCGTCTGAAATGTCAGTGTTAAAGATGAGCAGGTCATGAATAATCCACATGACGAACGCGAGCATTGCGGTGGTTCCACCAGGGCCAACGCCAACATTCGTGCATGATAGAGCGAGTATTTTGTCGCTGGATGGGACAGGGTACTTAGCAGCCATCTTGGTGAGTTAGGCCGCTCGCTCCTACCGTTATATCCTTCGAGACATAAAGATCGAGATCCATGTCGTTGACTTCATCAAGAAGGAATAGGTTAGCTCGACACAAGGTGCGTTCGAGCATGACCCGTCCTTGATTGATGTAAAAGCCCGAAGGTGGGCACGTAACATTAATGTGCGCTACGACTTGAGCATTAAAATAATAACGATCTACGGCAGGAAGGAAGAGCTTAGCCTTGTGGAGATCTGATTTCGAGTTAAGATTCATCCTGACTCGAAGTGAGATGAAATTAATGCGAGGTACCTGGAAAAAAAAACACATAAGGGTCCTGGTGACGATGTTTTCATGTGTAGTAGGCGTGATTACCAGATAACGACTTACGTCTGTAGACTGGAAATTCTAGTGCGAAAATTGACTGGGACCGAGCATCATGCCACTAGTAGTTGGCAACGGCAAGAACAGTAGAACATGAATATTCCGACTCGGCTGCCTGTTTTTCATAGTGCTGGCTGGTCAGTGACATCGAGGTGAGCAACAAGGAATTCCTGACATCTGAATGAGATCTGCAAGTATGTTTATGATTGAACGAATGATGTCGGACCAGTTGCCACTACTTACCATCTTAGAAGACTCTCGGTTATCACCGACGGGGTTGTAAATATCAACTGAGTCTGTAGAAGAACCGGAATTTGGAAGCGATCGAGTCAGTACTTGCAAATAGTGTTCGCTCACCAAAAATGCCGGTTATTCAGTACTATGGAAGTTCATTCAGTTCAGTGTTGTACCAACACCTAATAGTGTCAATGTATCAGTAGTTGCGAGATATTATAGGGATGGATGAGTGATCGCACAGAGTCCCTGATCAAAGGATTTACATAAGTCGGCTGAAGCAAGCGGTATCATCGGAAATTCATCATGATACGAAGAGGTATTCAGCTCAAAGGCCTTTCCGTACTACGTAGCAACGGTCATTCAACGATGTGGTTACCTCAACGTACAATTATTCTTCGAGGGGGGAAGACACACGTGCAGCATAAGTGATTCGATATCAATAAAAAAAAGAACGCATCAGTCGCCCAACAAAGTGATATTTACTTGATAGCGCCGAATGTATAATTGCCTAGTATGATTGCAATAAGCGCGACATGTTTATGTGTATGGGCTCATTTTACTTGCCTGAGAGTGTTATGTGAACTTTGAAGCAATGAAACCCTCGCCTTTCAAACGCGGTACATCCCTTAACCCCTGTGAAGCTTGATGAGTCGGGACGGCGTTCAGGTTGTTCAAGCCCTGGAGTCGACTTATTTGTCCGAGTCATCCCATAACGCCCAAGATGTCTGCCGATTAAAAATGCAACAAGTACGTCAACCCGACCACCGAATAACAATATTTCCCTGGCTGTTTCCTGCGGGATCTTTTCCACTGCCACCGTCCAGACGTAAAGAAACACGACGAAAATTAAATTCAAGCACCGAAGCGAACTGATTACAACCTTGATGAACTAGAGTTGTGATAGAGTTATGATCAGAACTTAAAGATTACTATGCGGAGATCTTGCTTTCTAAAGGAGACACCAACCTCCGACATTTCACGCCAGAAGACTATACCATCCGGAATCGGCACCCCACAGAAGTCGGCAATCACGCAAACGTTACTGTAAGTCACAACGTGTTATGCGAAGTACAATTTACTATGTACGAGGGTGGCCATTGAGGGCAGCTAGTGAGACTCACATTGTAGACTGTCATTTCTGCATGACTTTGACTATCTCACTCGATTCTGCTTCAATCTACTTCATAATGAGTTATATTAGAGAGAGAATGATATCTGTGTTAAGAATGTTGTGTTTGAGTAGCTGGAAATACGAGTTTTGTGAGAGTGCCGACTTCTGTGGCCGGAAGGGATCCATAGTAGAACCGCGCAGAACTCAGTTAGGAAAATCTATGCTTCATTCGGCAACTTCCACATGCGAGCCAAATTGTGATGCCGAATGCTCTGCAAGAAATTGACCAGGTCTCCCTGTACGAATGTCCATATTTGACACAATATTTGCGTAAATCTGGTGGAATGCTTCATTGTTGCTGTCCTCGATGCCCAAAGCACTGATGTACATGAACCATGGCAGAGCCAGAGAACAAAACAGACCAAGAACCAGCGCCCGAGCAGGAGAAACAATGTCGTATCTGCTTCGAGGGTGAAGATGAGTCATTGGGAAGGCTTATTCGACCTTGTCTATGTAAGGGTTCCATTAGCGTCAGTCAGTTCTCTCGAATGACACGAATCTCGATACACTGACATCGTTGAACGAGTATCTAGTATGTCCATATAGCTTGCCTGAAGAGGTGGAGGAGCTCGTCTTTCAGCAACAACTCTTTCTATCGCTGTCCACAATGTCATTACCGATATCTCTTTGCTCGGACCAAAGCAACTGGGTTGGCGACCAACCCGAGTGAGTGAAACCCTCCGCATAGTGAGACGATACTGACACTCTTCCAGTCGTAGTTGGCATGATATCTTCCTTTCTGTTCACCATACTTGTCATGTGTTCGTCCTATGCTACAACCTATTTCATGAGTTCCTTCGAGGATCATTCGTCCTACGGATCATCTTACTACTTCTTCATTTCGCCCATCGACGTTGGCCAAGATCTCATCCGTGCAGCATTACGAATACTTCGAGACCAAGATGCTTTCCCTCTGGAGGACAATGCTCCAAGACTAACGAGGACTAATCCTGCCCCGCTCCCATCCTCACCATCATTCCTGAAGCGGTTTGTGCGCAGGTTCATTATCGGCCTCCCTATGATAGGTGCCGGGTCTATAGTTCATATGCTACTGTCCCTACCTTTCCTTGGACCAGTCCATTGGATAGCTCGTTTCAGAGGGAATAGAAGTCGGAGGAATAATTCAACAGACCTAGCTGCGATGATAATCTTGGCTTTACTACTTGTTGGGATTGCGAGGTAGGTGTTCTTTACACATATTGTATGTTTGCTTGACCATTGCATTCAGGGCGTTATATGGGGCGTACAAGTTGACACGAAAGATCAGCGAACGTTTACTTCTGTATGCGGAAGATGTCATTCTAGAAGTCAATTGATTTCCCCGGCATAGGTGCTATGAAAGTAGTAGGATTGTATGATGAGTAATACAGCCACCTCATGTGCTACCAGTTTCTTCTTAGCTGACGTTTGATTCCTTCATAAATTGCCTTTGTCTCTGCTTGATTGGCACCTAGTTCCGCCAGATACTGCCCAACAGCGAGATCGATTCTGCCAACAGGGAATTCTCCTCGGGGAACTGAGGATTGGGGGCGTTTTGCCTCCTCGAGCCAGTCGTTTAACAGAATTGCAATGTCAGCGGATACGACTTGAACGCCACTTTGCGTGTTGAAAGGTGGTATCTGTGTTACCGGAATTAGTTTCACTCGTGCGAAGTTCACAGATGGGACCAATTACCTGTGATTCATACATCTCATGGAGTACATCCCATACATCCGCGTAAGGAACACCGCACTGAACAAGCACCCGAGGAGTCCAACCGTTTGGTAGTTGCGTTCTGCTTTTAAGAGTGAATTTGACCAACAACGATGCAATGTACTCTGATTTTATGTCATGAGCTGAGAAGACCTAGAATAAGTGCGGTCTGACTCACTCAAGGGGAAGGCACTCTCAGAGGGATAAAATCGTTTCCCTAGTGGAACGACACTTGCGATAATGTGGTCAGCATTGGTTTGTGCATCCGCACCCTTCTCAATCGCTTAACGGGACGCAAGTCAGACAGGCGCCTACACTTCTTACAACCGATTACGTACCGTCATCAAATATCCTATCCCATATGGGACGGACAACATGTTCATCGTGATGATCAGAGACATGCAAAATCAAGAGCTTCATGACCGGTAGATCGAATGGCTCCGCATAAACTTGATACAGCTGAAGGTGTACATAAATAAAACAATGACTGAATCTTTCATCGGGACATACCTCGGACATGGTCAACAGGGTTTTGCTGAGATACTTGATTTTCTCTCCGGCTTCTCCAGGATCATTCATATGAGGTAAGAGGGCATTGTATACCTCAAACTGTACTTGAGCAACGTCCAGTTTTTCTTCGAGGTTGGTGAGGAAAGAAATAGCAGTCTCATGCCTGCCACCGATAGTCACAGGATGAGACTTCGCATTGGCAACGGCCAGTGTCAGGTACTCGAGGCGTTTGTCCAACAGCAAGTCAGTACTGTATGTCTGATGAGGTGTCGATTGAATAGAATAGACAGACACAATGCTCACTCGGACTCTGCTAGGACAGCAAGTATCTCTGCGGCGCGCAACGGCTGACCGTCTTTCACATAGAATTGCCATAAAAGCTGATACTTGGGCACTGTAATCGGTTCCCGCTTGAGGTGGGCTTCCAGGAATGGAGGCCGCATCTACAATCATTCCAGACTTATCAGCAAAGCCAAGATCGTTGAGCGCGATAAACGACGTACTGCCAAAAGCTCGTCGGCAAGACCCCGGTTAATTAACCAGTCATATAACGTAGAGTGGAACATCTCGTCCTCGCTGGAGAATGCAAGGTCATAGGCATGGCTGCGGATAGCTTCGGGGTCATCAATTGCGTTTGACGCCGACCCTTTTACAGAAGCACTCTGTGAAGCTTGTTCTTCAAAGACGCTCAGAGAATGCAGGACAAGGTCGTAACACCTGAGTCGTTTGTCGCAATACTCCTTTCGGGTGTCATTTGGCGGACATGCCGCATACCAGTATTCGAGACCCAGATTATCAGGGTCTAGTGCCTGGGCGCAACTCAATGGAAGTTCCACAGCTCCTGAGTGGGTGTAAATATAGTTACTACTAGACCAAAACGTACCAACCTTTGGCGTAACCGAGCTGCTGGTATTCACCACAGACCTCACGAATTTTGTCAAAGTCCAGCATCCGCGCTCCTTTGGTAAACAGTCTGGTGCAATAGAGTTAGAATCATAGGCCCCACTCAGCATCTTCAATTTACCTCAAGGATTCGCCGAGCCAATTATGCCGCTCAGAGGGGTTTCGCGACTCCATAGCCTTACGGACGCTTTCACGAGCCTGATTTACTGTAAGGCGGATCACCAACACAAGAAGCAACAACTACAACTGACCTTGTACAACATGACATCGTCTGTGCTGCAAAACGAGCCACAGCGTTGTTGCAGTACCTCACTGATCGTGTCCACCTGTGCAGAACTTGTCATCCCGGTGAAGCAGATGTACGACAGATACGCACGCTAATCTGTTGACCGATCTGTTGGTCAATTACCACGTTAACCAATGCACGTGCAGCAGTGACACCATTTTGCGAGGTTATAAGGTCCTCAAATGTCATGGAGGTAATCAACTTTTGCGTGTCAGGATCGCACCTGGCAATCAGCTTGAGATCAGGAAATTCACCGCTCATCAGAAACGCTTACTGGGCTATCAGTTCTCCCAGCCTGTAATCGTTCAACAGAAGTATGAAAGATATTGCCTCGATTGTCCTGGATAACAGCGCTTGGAGCTGGGAAACAGAATTTTGCTCAGCCTGAGGAAAGATTAAGCAAGAGCATCACGATTTGGAAGACAAATAACCTTCCAAGCTTCTTGCTCATTGCCAGACGATGTCCGCGATACTGAATGCTCGCCGGGTGCAGAGTGGAATAGGTGAGGGTTTTTATCCAGAAACTCCTTCAATGCAAAGAGGTTTTTTTGCACAGTCACCAAAAGGTTATCCTCGAAGTTCGACTGTTGCAAACCAGAGGGGCTGTGCGTTTTCAATATGAGAAGAGTCGGCCACGAGGATTTTGGATCTTACCCTGGCTTTGTTAACTTGTCTTTCCACAGTGGTCGTACTAGACGTGCAAAGTACATAGCAAAGCCCTCCCTTCGACCACTAAAGATGGCACTACCAGAACTGTCACCTGAAAGATGTGAGTTTGAGTCTGGCTAGAGAATGCACTGCTCACTTGTACCGTAAGTCACTCGTTCTGTCCAGATTGGTCGCTCGCCAAAATCGTAAAACGCCTGCTTAGCAACGTTGGCAATATCGGGACTAATTGTGCAGAGCATGCCACTTGTCGATGGCTCTGCGGCATCCAAGAAAGTATTCCCGCTTGCAAGACCGAGTAACATGGCACATGTCTGGTCTCTTCCAAAACTAGATAGAAGTGAGTTTTTGAGCGATACATTAACAAATAAACCTACCTGTCTCTGAACTCGATTATTGGCTGCACCACTCCCTCGGTCTGGACTTCCTCTATGACCGCTTTGAGATAGTCCAAAGCTCGCCTTTTGATCAAAAATGTGAGACCGACATTCGTGAGGATCATGAACTGTCGTGAAGGCTCAGAGAATTGTGTTGCAAGTTCATTTGTGACCGGAGGTGAAGGAGCAACTGACGTAGGGGTCGATTCTCGGGGAACTGTCGCCATTGACCATGTCCGACCAGGGATGGCCAGCAAGGTGGCATATTCGGTTAAAGGAGGACGTTGATTTGCCCCAGCCCCATATGATGAGGGACCGTACATTGGTTGCTGAGATGGTTGCTGTTGCGACGGCGGATTTAGTTGCCCGAGCGAGCCAATTCGAGTGAGATCAGGAGCAGTGCAAAGCAAAAAGTCTGTCCCATCTGTATCACCAGGCTGAGCTGAGACCATGAGTCCGTCCAAATAACACGAATTTTCAAGTCCTGATACAATGAAGGGACGGGATGGAGGTTGTGGAGGTGAGTTTCGGGTGGAGCCGTTGTAAGCAGGACGATGGGGACTAGATTGTTCGTCTGGATGCAATAGATTTGGAGGTGGAAGTCGTACATGAATGAGTTGCAGGGGTCGCACACCGCCCGCAGTGCTTGGGGTCGACGCATACGAAAAACTGTATGCCGAGGTTGATGGAGAGAAGTATAAGCTTACACCGTTCATGGTGATGGCGATCAATTGAACCCCTGTCCGCGATTCACCCAGGCCCAGGACGTGTAGGGCCACGATCTGGAAGTTTGAAGGGGTAAGAGCAGGAGAACCAGGTGCCTTCTCTTGCGCAGACTTGTAAAGGTTCGACATAGTTTGCACATGGTGCACAGCCTTCTCGCTGCTTGCCTGGTAGATAGATATCGAGTTCCTGGCGGACAGGGTATAGAAACAATTGCGTTTTAGATCGGAGACCACAGCAACAATACGGTCTGGGTGCGGGAGTCATTCACCGCAAGTCAAGGACCAAAAAAATCACAGACCTTCCGACTTTGGTGAGGTGAACCTCGGGAACAGACTCTGTACACTTCCAATAGAGTGGTTGACTATATGCACCCGTTTCGAAAACCAAGATTCGCTCTGTTGATAGTGCAGTTCGTATAGACAGCCATCTTGAGAACCACACATAAAAATGCGCCCGTCAGACATCCCCACAACAGAGGTCATTTCGATGTCAGTCGAAACCGTCATGTCTGTTGCATACATCTTGATTTCTTTGCGGGAGCGATTATTGGTACCAAGGACGGTGGACATCGACAACCCAATCAAAAGAACGGATACTGGTGTGCAAATGACCATGACGGAGGTGATTTCGTCGACGAAAACGCCAACTCTTGGTTTTACGACAGCGACATGCGTGATGACGTCCGGTTGGTCGACAAAGGAGCTTATGTCTTGACTTTGGAAGGGTTGTATCAGTTTGCAAAGAAGCATGGAGGGGACACATACCCCTCGATATAATCCCAAAGAAATAGCTTATGATCAATTGATATCCATACACGCTCGATTTCGGGTATTAGACCCATGTGTGAAGTAACGTTGGTAGCTATAAAGCTTTAGGCTAGTAGCAGAGCCGAATTTATTAGACTTACTGTTATAATACTGAAACAGTGCTTCAGGAATGCCTACAAGCCTCCTCTTCTGAAATGGTGCCCGGTAGTCATCGGGAAAGACACTATATAATGCTGACGACTGCCCACCAGCTAGCAAGGAAAGTTAGAGATAATGTGAATGGTCCAGAGAGTTCCAAACTTACGGGTTGTAAGCATGTCACCAATATCTGGTATTATCTGGGCATCCTTCATGAACTGGTCATGCAACACGCGACTTGCGCTTTGAAGACCTGGAAGGTCAAGGGCAGAAGCTGGCCTTGCTTGGTTTTGGTTCTGGCGAAATACTGATGAGGGTGTACCTATACTTGGCTGCTGTCGATACGAAGTAGAGAAGGGGGGTAGTGCAGCCATTGCAGTGGTGTTGGGTGCAATGGGCAGTTCAACAAGTCCGAGAAAACGCGTCGAGGAAACAAATCTTACAGACCACGTGCCATTTTGCCTTATTTGCAGATAATAGGCTCACACTGAGGTCGTTTCACTTCAGTTCTTGTCATCGAGTCCATCAATCCGTCGTCAGCTGCCTACTGGAGTATAGGACAATATGTCGCATGCTGTATGTTGTTGAAATTATAGTCGGTCTAACGATTAAGTGATTGATTGGATTTATATGATAGCCTGAGGTGGCAGGTTGGTCAAATGAATATAGTCAGGCTCAAGCTTTTCCGACAGACTACTACGGCCTGATTATATGGATGTTCGAAATGGCTTTTTGTTGTCGTACCATCACACATTCTTCGATTGGCATGCCATCTGTAGGAAAGACTACAATCACATTTCAGTACCTTGGTCCTTGGCGCCTACAAATAGTAGATCTCCAAAACCGTAATCCTTAGGAATAGTACTTTCAGTGCTCAATACGATATACTTGAAGCATGGGTGATCCGGTATCAGCTGGATATTTGACGCACTACGAAAATAGGACAACATAGCCTAGGACGACCACCGCATGATCACGGGTAGGCGATGCATCGATGATGGCTTCCAGTGAAAGCCGGCGCCCATCAATCACTCACACGTAGTCATTAATTCATTGGGCAAAGAGCTGAACATGCACATGCGGTGGGTCACGGTTGCTGTGACCACGTCGGACGCCGGAACGGCTCCACCTATAGTAAGATAACAACAGCCTCATTCCTTCCGATAAAGGTTGTACTATGTATAATTCTACTTGTCATTTTCCCGTCCGGTACTCTTTTTAAATAAATCCCTTTGAATCTAGCGCTTTGTTCTTTTCTCGTCTTTCTTTCCTACACTCAATTGGGCAGGCCCCACTTTTATATCTTTCCCCACTTCCCGACACTATCTGATAGTATACCATGGGTGAATCTTGGTTTCAGAGCGAGATCCTCAACCCGAGAAGGCTTGTTTTTAATGTCATATTCTACGGCATCCAAGTCACCCTTTTCGCTCTGGGTTGGTACTTGCAAGTAAGCCTCATCCACCGCACCAGATTCGACGATTACTCACTACCCGTCTAACAGGCCACTGACACTAAGTTGGCTGCTCTCAATGCTCTGAAATGGTCTGTCTGGACATCGCGTGGTGCTGGTCTCACCCTTGCGTTTAATGCGGGATTGCTCCTGGTTCCCATGCTGCGCAATATCATTCGCGTTGTTCGCCCCAAGCTCGCCTGGCTCTTCCCCGCCGACGAGAACATCTGGTTCCATAGACAGGTCGCATACTCGATGGCGTTTTGGGCAATGGTACATACTACAGCCCATTATGTCAACTTTTTCAACGTCGAACGCACTCGTGAGTACTGGTGTGATTTTCAGACTTGGCACCCGTTATTAATTTTTTGCAGAGGTTCGTTCGGAGTATGCGTTGCAAATTCATTATACACAGGCTGGCGGTATAACTGGCCATTTCATGCTTCTGATCATGGTCCTCATGTATGCCACTGCACACCACAAGATCCGCAACCAATGTTTCGAAGCTTTTTGGTACACTCATCACCTTGCTTTTTTCTTCTTTATTGGCCTGTACACCCACGCCACTGGCTGTTTTGTCCGTGATTCTACAAATCCGGACTACACTTACACCTTTCCCTTCTACTCTACGGAGCACTGTCTTGGCTACGAGAGCTGGAGGTTCACCATCTGGCCTGGTATTATTTATTTCAGCGAAAGGGTGTATCGGGAGTATCGTGCTCGAAGGGCAACAAGGCTGTCCAAAGTTCTTGTTCATCCTAGTGGAGCCATGGAACTGCGGATTATCAAGCCTAGTTTCAAGTATACGGCAGGCCAGTGGCTCTTCATTCAGGTCCCGGAAGTTTCCCAATGGCAATGGCATCCTGTACGTGACAAGTAGTTCGCCGCTCGGCTTTCGTATTTTTTGACCGCCCCAAAAATAGTTTACCATCACTTCTGCTCCTGAAGACCCTTACGTGTCCGTTCATATTCGCCAGGTCGGTGATTGGACTCACTCCCTAGGAGAACGGCTTGGCTGCGGTCCATCTGTGGTTGCTGCAATGACAAAAGCCGCCATGAAGGGTGTCGAAAAAGATGAAACCGAGTACGGCGGCACTCGTGGTGAATATGTCGAGCTCGATCCCGCCACTCTTTCCCGCCCACTTCCTCAAGTTAGAATCGACGGGCCTTATGGCGCTCCTGCTGAGGACGTGTTCGACAACGAGGTTGCTGTGCTAATTGGCGCTGGTATCGGTAAGAAATGACGTAGGACTTTGCGCTAATGCTTGTTAAATACATTTATTTAGGTGTTACTCCCTTCGCATCGATTCTCAAACATATCTGGTACCGTCAAAAGAAAGGCAATCTTGGTTCTCTCCGAAGGGTCGAATTTTTCTGGGTTTGTCGTGATGCGCCCTCGTTCGGCTGGTTTCAGACCCTATTGCAAGAGGTTGAGGAAGCTCAAGTTGACCGTGAGTTATTTCAATATCTTTTGATCCAGGAAATATTCAGCTCAAATACGATATCAAGCAAATTTCCTTCACATCAACATCTACCTCACTCAAAAGATCGGTGAAGATATGCTCTGGAACATTGCTGTCAATGATGCTGGCGCCGATTATGATCCTCTCACACTGCTTCGCACTCGCACCATGTTTGGCCGTCCCGACTGGAAGAGCATCTACCGCAGGATCAGGGAAGCAATTGAGATCGGTCAGTATCTCCCTGGTAGCAGTGCACAATTGAAGACCAAAGTTGGCGTAAGTCTAATGAATTCAGTCTTCCTCATAATTCTCATGGTTGCTCTCGCAGACCTACTTCTGTGGTCCAGGTGTTCTTGCGAAATCTATCAAGGCAGCAACTCTCATGCACAGTAGCAATAATGTGGAATTTACGTTTGCCAAGGTTTGTTTTTTCCATTATTAATAGTTAATTTCAACGTTGAACATGTGCATTTACAGGAGCACTTCTAAATTTTTGCTGTCATTGTGCTTTGGTTGTAATTAGTATTTTAAAGTTCGTCGTGGAGTCTTGTATGGTCAATCTGTAATGATACTATTTTGTCTGTAGTGTGTTTGGGATGTGTATGTGTGTATATGAAACGTATGTTTTATCGGGTAGTTACAGGTAATTACTCGTTGAACTGTATCGTGAGGTCACGTCTGAACATAGCATCATGAATTTTCGCCGTTAAGTTAACAATCAGTTTCATGTTATTATTCGAGCGTGCTTGAAATTTTTGGAAGTTGGCCTGAGTGGATATTATGCGGGCTGGCCAGAAGTCTGGCGATAGAGGCTGATAGAGGTAAAGTGAATGTTGAGATGATGTAGTAAAGGGGATAGATCCGTCTGATCCCGCTGTTTAGGAAGCCAATGAAAAGCAATGGATATGCAAAATAGTTTGACAGTCCGGGAATGTGATCAAGATGGGCCTTCAATGGAAGATTAACACAGGCCTCATTAATCATTAGGTAGCTATGCGATACTGTGAGCGGCGAGGTGAAGCATCCGAAAGTGTTGGTTGACCGCATCACTAGTGCCACTGCCACTGACAATCTTGCTAAGTACTAAGTGAGGGTCCAAAGCCATCGTCCCTGTCCATGATAAGATCTATAATTAAGGGTGACCTAAACGTGATGGATGAAGAGCACTCGTTTCTCGACCGCGGAAACGAACCGTTGGGTGCAGTTTTTTTTTGGGTTTTTAGCTGGACGTGGAGTCTTCCGATCTCATTTGAGGTGACTTGCTGTGCCACTATCACCGCAATTGTGGAACGTGTGATCGGTGAACTGAGTGACACATGGCCGATTTCAATGGTGTTCGATAGCTGAATACCTCTGAATACCCAGAGCTTGGCGATCCGAACTTGCAGAGCATTCGGCATCATTGAGGTCCTCCTGCCAATGACACGGATGTACGTATTGTACGTGTATCCTATCTGGAGAGCAAGCGCGTGCTGAAAATACTTGATGGTCGAAAGCACTTGATCACGATTTCTCCTAGATCACTCTTTGCTTGCCGCTGAGGTACTGTGGGGATGATGGGTTCTGTAGCCGCGAGCAGAGTCCAGGCCTCTGAGATGTCCACAGTTCGTCAAATATGGGATAGCGATAATTAACCTTTGAATGAGTCCTACGACAGCCCTTCTGCTTCGGAAATGAAACGAGAACTAGTGAGCTCCCTTAGATGATTAACACATCGGTAGCATTGACATTGACAGCAAAGCGCTCAGCCGCCAGCGCGAGTTCCAAAAATCAGAAGCTTCGATCAACCTAGAGAGAATACTCACACATAGGGACGGAATTGGTACAGGCGCTGCTGGAAGGCGCTTCCTATGAATTCCCGACGTCCTGATTTTCTTCTGCAGGTACATACAGAACATTGATATTATTTCTGGTCGTAGGGTGGAGCACCGAGACAACTTCACCGGGATCATTCCGATTGATAGTGGACACGATCGCGTCCTGAATGGCACTATGCACCAGTATGCACCGCGTGCTTCTTGATCACAGGAAAAGCTGTGGCAGAGTCAGGCGGGCTAATAGCAGTGCAAAGCGTGGAAAACAAGTGCTAGGTATGGCATTCACCAAATAACGCGTAAACAACTGTTCCATTGTCGTTCCTTGCCCGTTCCACGATACGGTCACAGTACTTGTAAAGGCTCACAGCCTTCGCCGGGCTAATATTTGCGCATAGGCACACTCGCATCATGGATGACGCGCACAGGGTATTGAAGAATATATGGGGCTTCCCCTCTTTTAGGTTGTCTCAAGCAGAGGCCAGCTCTCACGTCGCACGTGAAATTCAGACACTAATACTGTACATAGGTCATTAAGCGCCTGATCGTAGACGACGAGAATGCACTTGTTCTATATCCCACGGGAGGTGATGCCACCCCTTTTTTTCGAAGGCTAGTAGTTGTTAACACCTACCACTTAGGGGGTAAAAGTCTCACCTATCAGGTTCCAGCGCTATGCCTTCCGGTAACATAGTTACATTTCCTGAGCGTGACATCATTGACATTATTACAGGGGCTGACTCTAGTGATATCTCCTCTCATTGCTCTGATGAAGGATCAGGTCGATGCCCTAGTCGATCGTGGAGTGAAAGCTGCAAACCTGGACAGCACCTTGGGCGCAGAACGGTCAGCCTGGGTCAAAGAAGAGGTTATCTCAGGGCGTCTAAAACTGCTTTATGTGGCTCCTGAAAGGTTCGCATTCAAGCATGATTCATGCGTCACTCTGACCATCTCTTCTAGGCTGAATAATGAAGGATTCATTACGATGATGAGCCATGTCAAAATCTCACTACTAGCCATCGACGAGTCGCATTGTATCTCACAGGTGTGTTTGGTATAGATAACTTGCACGACATTGTCATTCATGAGCGGGTTGTAGTGGGGTGCAAGCTTTCGGCCCGAGTATCTAAAGGTAAGTGTTGCGTGCACCCGTTCTGGTTTGCACTCATGGGTGTGTAGATTGCGCGCTTTGCAGAGGAAATGGATGTAGAACGTGTCCTCTGCTTGACGGCAACTGCTACTCCAAATGTGGCAGAAGACATCTGTAAATCATTCTTCATTGATACCGAGAAAGGTGTGTTTCGCACCCCAGTGTACCGGCCAAAGTAAGTGCTCTCGCGTTGCCATTGTCCTCACTAATCATAGTTCTGAATGCTAGTCTGGCTTTGCAAGTTCAAGTCGCAAACACTCTAGATCAAAAACTTGATACTCTTATTCCTTTCTTGAAATCTCGAACTGGACCTGCAATCATATACGTGACCCTGCAGAGGCATGCACAAGAGGTTGCCGATCATCTTCGCCCTCATGGAATGGAACCAATGGTGTATCATGCCGGATTGGGCGGCGACGAGCGTGCACGTGTCCAACAGCAATTTATGGAATCAGATAAAGGTATAGTTTGTGCTACCATTGCTTTTGGTATGGGAATCGATAAGGGTGAGTTGTTCGTTCAAGTCAAATATCGGTGCCAGTGCGTTGACTGGTCCAAGCCAATATCCGTCAGGTGGTTCACCTGTTTATGCCGAAGACTCTGGAGAACTATAGTCAGGAAGTTGGTAGAGCAGGACGCGACGATTTACCGTCCACGTGCTTGATGTTCCTTTCTTCGCCAGATATCCCTGTTTTGGAAGGATTTTGTCGCGGTGATACGTGCAGTAAGAGGAGCATCCACTTATGGCTTCAGGAAGTAGCACTCAAAACACCTGATGGGGATGGCACGTTGAGCTTCAATCATTACCAACAATCCAGAGAGTAAGCAATCGAGTCTCTTCTGAACGGCAATCCCTCATCTTGTCGTGCTTGCAGGTATGATATTCGCGTACGAAATCATTTTGTTTGCCAATTTGCATTGTCACTCACTTTTTTGCAGCCTAACGTCCTAGGCTTATGTTATGCACAACTTGAGCTCGACTACAACTACATCCGTGCTGTGACGCCATTATACTCTCAGTATGATATATCGTCGCGCACAGCCGACGGCTGGCAGAAAGTAATTCGTGATAACTCCTCGGCGGCAAAGACAATTAAAATGTATTGGAGCCCCCGCGGTTTGGCTCATCAGGTATGCCTTGGTAAGTGCTGTGGTTCTTCCCCCTAACGAACTGTCACAGATCGATGTAGTCGTTGCGGCTCAGAAGTCAGGCCAGGATCGCGGAGATCTCGCGAGGAAAATAAGTGATTGGGAGCTTAGCGGTATGGGATCTTTTGCTGCAAACATTTCTTGGTGCTAACTTATATATTTGTTATCTAGGTTGGGCTAGTGTGAAGGCTTCACAAGTTAGAGCAGTAAGTATATTCGATCAATCCAGCAATTTGTCGACTGAAAGGTCGCTGCAGCGATATAAGATACTCAATCCTCTCCCGAAGGAAAAGGAAGAAATAGTCAATATCGCCGAGATGATGTACAGCCGTATGATTGATAAAGAGGAGGAAGCCATAGTCAAGCTCCGACGGGTGATTACTTTCGCTACCAATGACGAATGTGAGTCCACAACGATTTTTGACGTATATCGGTTGCCTATGTGCGGAGTATAGGTATGGCACAGGGTCTTGCTTCATATTTTGGGGATGATGCGGCCATTCCTACTGCCTTGTGCGGATCGTGCAGCTTTTGTCAAACGGGCGAGGGCATAACTTTCGAGTCAGGGACTGCCGCTCGGCCTGATCCCATTAAGATCAAGGCTATTTTGGACGCATGTCCCGAACGCGACGACCCTCGCCTCCTCGCGCGCATGGCATTCGGCGTTACCTCTCCCAGGTTGACAGCGGGAAAGTGGTCCACCAGTCACCCGCTGTTCGGAAGTATGGTAGAAGTTGATTTCAATGCTCTGGTAGAAGCGTTCGACAAAGAATGCGCAAAAACAGAATACGCGAAGGCTGACACTACCGTGACGCCAACAAACAATAAGCGCCCTGTGGCGCAGTCGGCTTCGAACGGATCCTACAGCCGCGGTGGATCGAGCGGAGGAAGAGGAGGCACTACCAAGAGAGCACGAAGAGGCTGAATATTCACGGGGTTGGACAGACAAACTAAATTACCGTTCTTTTTATTTGCTTTTTATTGTAAATTACAATCACAGTACTATATTCTGATTACGCAATCAAACACTGGTTTATTGAACATCAGGGACCGCGACGTCACAATATCATCAAGGACAATCATTTCTAATATCACAAACCGGACACTGAGCTGGCCACTGCTATGTCTGTTGCAACGCCTGCAGCCTCGTCTTCTGGAGGTGTTTCTCCAGTTAACGCCAGTGCGCCCGATATCACCCAGAACGTAAGCTCAATCGACCGTCTGGTACTGGAGTATCTTCGCTCTCGAGGACACAAGGATGCAGAAAGGGCTCTTAACGAATCGCTTGAAAGCGGGAGCGTAGATGAGTCTGGGAAGACTGTATCTGCTGAAGATCTCATCAAGACTCTTGCTGTTTACGCACAAAAGCCATCGCGCCCGGGGGACAATGTATTAAAGGAAAGCGCAAACGTTCTACAGGAACTTACAGCGATGGGCAATCCGCCGAGTATACAGAACTTGATTGCCAGCCTTGGGACTGTTGGTGCGGAAGAGATCCTGTCTGTTGATCCAACGGACAAGGAGGAGGGATTCCGAGAGCTCGAAGCGTGGGTTGAAGGTTCACTTGACATGTATAAGGTACTCCGAGAGCATTCATCTGCGATAGATGTAGGTTAATTTTGTCAAATAGCCCGAATTTCGACCTATCCTGTTTCCTATATTTTGCCATTTTCATCTGGATCTTGTCCAACGAGGATTCAAGGAAGCTGGTATGTCTGACAAGTCTTCTACTGCACACGTTCGACCGACATTTCTGCGTTTCCTAGCACTGCGCTTCTATGGGACGTATTCGCCGTCTTTAGCCCCGATGCATCATGCTACTCTACATCATCTATCGACTCTCCTGCTTCCCTCACATGTTCAGAATGATGACGATGCACAGCGCTTCAAGAATGAAAAATATGTCATCAGAATGAGTCGGTCAGGTTTCAGCTTGCTAGTGGGGTGGCTGACAGAAGGAGTTGGAGGTGAAGCCTCTGGCGCAGGGGATGGCTTCTCTGGCGAGAAAGGAAAAAGAGGCCGAGCAGCAATAATGCGAGTGGTGAACAACCATCTTCGCTTTGATGGTAAATTTCTTGGCCTCTCAAGCAATGTATGAGCTCAAACTTAGGCTAGTGACTTCCGCGAGTGCCACGGCAGTTTCGCCCAATGCATGGGAAGAATCGACTGGCCTGTTGTCGCAACTCATTCCACAAACAAGCGCTTCTGCCACTCCCAACCCTCACGCATTCAATGCCTCCAAAGGCGAACTAAAACTTGGCCCTGCCCCTATCTCTGAAGAGTTGCGCGCGGAGACTGAACGCGTCATCCGCGAACAATCTGTACTGGACCGCGATCCCAATGCTCAATATGATTTGCAATTCCTGAGGCCTCCAGCGATCCCGGGGGTTGTCTCACCCACTGAATCAGACATGCTTCCTTATCCCCAGTCGTTCAAAACGGTTGATGTTCAAAGAGAGGTCGAGAAAGTACGAGATGCAAGGAAACGCATACGACTTGAGCCCTCTGCACTAAGTTCTGTTGACATGAACTCGGTGCAAGGAGGCGCTGCCCGTGCGCGTGGCTTGCCTAGCATTTGCGCGTATACGCTACATGACGTCGGAGAAGGGTAAGTATCTGAAACAGATTCAGCGTGTTTCCTAACGAGATACTTTGAGCAGTGCGCCGTGTTGCACCTTCTCACCTGACTTGACTCTGATGGCGGCCGGCTTTTCTGAGAGCTACATTCGTCTATGGAGCTTGAAGAATGAAAAACTCAAGGGACTACGCAATGACTTCTCTCTGAGTTCAGTGAAGGATTGTGAGTCTCTTAGGTTGGATGAGTGACAACGGTGACGTTTATTCGAACGCTAGCTGGTTCATTGTCGAAAATACAGCAAAAAGAAGGAAATACGACCCGAAAGCTCGTCGGCCACAGCGGTCCTGTGTATTCTTTGTCTTTTGATCCATTGGGAGGATCAGCAGCGCCCCCAAGATACCTTCTTTCTGCTTCAGCAGATGCAACTACGCGGCTGTGGTCCCTTGACACGATGTCGAATGTCGTTGCTTTTCGTGGCCACCAAAACCCTGTATGGGACGTTCAGTGGAGTCCTATGGGCATCTATTTTGCAACAGCAAGCCGTGATCGAACCGCCAGGTTATGGTCAACAGACCGTACATCGTGTTTGAGAATCTATGCAGGGCACTTGAATGACGTGGACGTGAGTAACCTCGCAGAAGATAAGTTTTCTATAACTGATTTGATGTCTGCTGTTTCAAGTGTGTCCGGTTCCATCCTAATTCGCTATACCTCGCTACGGGATCAAGTGATTGGACTGGGCGACTTTGGGATGTTCAACGTGGTGCTTGCGTTCGCGTTTTCATCGGCCATCAGGGGAGTCTCTCGACGTTGGCTATTAGCCCAGATGGGCGATATCTTGCCAGCGCAGGCGAGGACCTCGCAATCAATCTTTGGGATCTCGGCTCTGGACGTCGTATTAAAAAAATGACTGGGCATACAGCCTCTGTATACTCTCTCTCATTTAGTGCCGAGTCATCCATGCTTGTTAGTGGAGGTGCGGACTGGACGGTACGCTGCTGGGACGTGAGGGGAGCTGGTGGGCCCGGTAAATCACGGGAGAGTGGCGTTGCTGAATCTACTATCACACGGACGATCGACGACGAAAACAATGAAACGTTTGTTCCATGCAACATAGCCCATACCATTGATATTGACATTACCATCAGATCTGACCTTCTCGCGACTTTCCCTACCAAACGGACCCCCATCACCAATGTGCACTTCACCCCCCGTAATTTATGCTTGGTGGCAGGTAATTTCCTCGCACCCGACTCACGATAATTGATTTTGTACCTTCGTGATTGTTCATGTTGATGTGGAGTAATTCGTATATTCACGTTAAATCCAACCCATGATAGTCTACTTCCTGCAGCCATCCGTGCCAGCACGGTTTAAAAATCACTCGGTCAGTTGTCCACTTCGTGTCCATGCTACTCGATCCAGGTCCCGATAGACTACAGCTGTTCATCCTCGATTTCCCATCCAACTGTTATCGCCACTTTCTTTTGATCCTTGTTGTAGCAAATGTACTCAAGGAATTGCTTGATAGTCTTGATGTCATTGGGAGATGTTTCTATATGCCTCCTCCACCTTGACCATATCTGCGCCATGGCCATTCCGACTTCCGGAAGTAGGGGGTTGTTGCGCCTTCTTCGTTCTTGCGTGAGCAGTCTTTGTCATCGTCCCCGATACTACCAGACGTGCCTTCAGTACTGGTCGATCCCTGACTACTTTCGATATAGTCTTCATCTTCCTTGTCGTGCTGTTGTAGCATAAGCAAACGAGACATTCCAGCTTCATTGTGACATTACCTTGTTGTTTGCCCTTTCGATCTCCAGGTCGTTCAATTGTATCATGTACTTCTGTGAAAGTTGCTCATCTTCATGAGCAAACTGAGAGGACAATGGTTCTTCGAATTCCTCGGAAGACTCTGCTGTCAGCGGACGGGGCACGCGTGTACGGCGGAGTGTCTTGGACGAATGCATTGATGAATACAAGCCAGTTCTGATCTTCATTGATACGCAAGTTCTCGTATATATATATATAGTGATTTGGTGGCTCAAAGGCTTCATCGCGTGCTTGGGCGCCTTTGAAAAGAAAAGACCAGCTTGAAAGTCATTCAAGGGGGATTATAAATACGGTGGATAAGGGAGGTGCATAGTGATCCTTGATCATGGAACGGAGGTCATGGTTGTGGTTGAGGTTGACTGGTTGATTTTGTCAATGGGAGAAAGAGCCCAAAGAATCTTTAAGTCATACTGCACCGATAATGAGTCACGTGAGTGTGCAGCAATAGCCCTTTCAGCCGAGGCTTCACCGTGACCCCACTGCACGCCAGACACACGCAACTACGAACCCTAACGGCCCTCATTCACAGAAGTTTGTCTAGCATCATTATGAGTTGAATTTGGTTTGATCCTGCAATCTGCAGATACACATAATGGATAATGATGCCGTGATGGAAGGTAGCAGCTCCTCCGTACAGGTAGCGCCGCGGCTACCTAGTACCGAGAGTGAATATACTTCCTCTTTGATGCGTACGTACAGTGATTCACCAAGCATTTGATTGTGCTCGAGTCTGATGTTTTTGACTTCTCCTTTGGTGAATAGCCAATGGCCTCCCGCCTGCCCGCGAGTTTCGAGATATCCAAGTCAAGGTGCATATTCGTCGGCCTGAAAAGGACTCCTGGGCATATCTTGGTCGTGCTTTAGTGTCACAGGAAGTCGTAGGCCAGTCCTCTCGTGTCGGTGAGCATCGTTTCATTCGCAGGATTACGTTCGATCTCTAATCATATCCCCATACAGTTGTACGCTCGTTGACATCTAGCAAGGTGCTGGTCGCATTCGGAGAGGTAGCAATGACTCGGACTTCACTTTACTATCATAAAACTAAGTAACTTGATGCAGGTATCCGAGCTCCAGGCCGAAAAACGTGGCAACTTCGTCGTCGTTGGCTGCGTGGAGGGTTCTCGGGTTATCTCGTGGTCTTTGAACGTGATTGGCTGTCCTTGATCGTGTCATACCAAGCTCATACCGAATTTCAGGCCGTGAACAATACCGAAACGCTTCGCCTGCTTGCAAGCATTGAACTTGCATGCTATCGTTGCAGGCTCGCCGTGGTTGATCCACGAACCCATACCAAGTCTCGTCGGCGCATTGAGCGTGTCATTAAAGAAGATAGGCGCAGGAGACATAGGCGTCGTAAGGACCAGGATGCAATGATTGACGCATTCCAACAACACCATCTCGTCGATGATGTACCAGAATCATGAACACAGTGCACTTCTTGACAATGGATTAGACAGAGTAACGGCGTGTTAACGACCATACACTGCGCAACCTTGAAGGTGCGCAGTAACATGCACATTGTACTCTAAACACTACCCCCTGACAACTTCTTATTCTGGTGGCCTGACTTTGAGCATGTACTATTTAGACAAAACTGATGTGTTTGTTTACCGCATATGTTGGCGACTTGACATTAATATTCATCCCATCAAACACCTCTCTTAATTAAGATATGCACAATATGTTGGTCTGTCCTCACTGATGTTTCCAGCACAAGTTGCGTACAGGTATCAAATCTTCCTCTCGTATTGCATGGCCTTCGGTGACGACGTCCCAAGGAAAATATGTTACGAATGTGAAGGGAGCGGATGCCGAGCTTAGTGCTGAGCATAAATAAGCAGTCCAAATAATGATTGTAATGAAGCGCCTGAAAAGCAATAGAAATCGAAGACAAGGCGCCTCACGAAAGAAAACTGTCCGCAACATGTCGAAGGAGACAAGAGAGTGTACACTGTGACAACATAAATTGTGCATCATGAATGAGGTGGCAAAGAAGAGTGTGACGAAGTAGCTGAGACAAATGCACTACTGGCATATGCTAGATCGCTCGGACCCGAGTAATCAGAGTGTGATGACATCGGTCTCGGCACGGACTCAGGCTGTGTGGCAAGGGGTCGCCGATACTCTGAATACTGCGGCGGAAGTTCTACTACGCCATTATCATCTGGCACAACATCCTCCACATCAGTATGCAAGATGAACCGAGTGGAAGGTTTGTATGCTGTTTGGCCAGCCATTGCAGCTTTTCGTCTGCCAGCAGATGACTTAGATGAACCTCCAACATCTCCGTACCCAGCGAGGGTGTCTGACCTAGATATTTGGCGTGAATGCATTGTCTGACTAAATGGTATGTGAGGGTCGCTGAGCGAATTGCCAGTGGACGAATTGGTTAGGTGTGATTGGGTCACAGGGTGAATGGGTGGAGCAAGGTGGCTGACAGAGTCTGCCTGGTATGGGAATGGGTAAATTGGTGGGACATGACCATATTGGCTCCCTTCGTGATCGAGATCCGTAGATGGGAGTCGACGTGAATGGCGTTTCGAAGATGATAAGACGTACGGAGAGCGAGACGCTCTTCGTTTGCGCAACAGGAACATGCCGAGTGAGACCAACGCGGCGAGGGCCACCACGCAGCCAATCACTGCACTGGCGATAGTAGCAGTATCACTGCTTGATGAATTACTTTGGCTAGACGTTGGGGAAACACCAGCTGACGTGGATGTTGAGGTGGACGCGGTGGATGAAGGCACAGATGCAGTTGACGATGGTGAGTTGGAGCTGAGGCACGTGGCATTATTCGAAAGTGCCACCGTCTCGAGGTCAGAGCTACCACCTTGCCCACCCTGAGAATCTGTCATCACAAATACCAGGGTCGTCCCTGCGCTAACATCCGCAACCCAAGTATAACTGGGGCCAGTCGGAGGGTAAAGTATGAGAGACTCTCCACCAGGAATAAGTGCCTGTGAAAAAAATAAGTACGTCAATCATCATGGTAGAGTCGGCGGTGATCTTACCGTAATAGTAATGGGTTGGACAGCATTGTCATAGCCATCAAAGATATACCCACTACGGAAATGGTAGGTCAAAGTCACACAAGGCAGGCTGATCAAACTTACTTGCATTGCTGGAGTGATGTTGGCAAATCAAACGTGAAATTCACGGATGGACCTGTAGTGTTGCAGTTGTTCTTGGCAACAGGATTACCGACCTTTAAGATGGGTGACGTTCCACCTGAGCCAAATCCAGTGGCGTCAGACATAGTGAGTAGAAACTGTGTTTCATTCCAAAATGGTAATTGTGATATTGTATATGAGCCTTTGCCATTGCTGAAGGCTGATGCTGGTACAGATATATTCTGCGGTACCTCGAAAACCTAGAAGGCGTAAGATTAACGCGTGGTTGATACGCATGATAGCGCCGACGAACGGGGGTTAGGAGGATTTCGAATGGTGCTTGACCACCTGATGATCGTGATGAAGTTCAGCAGGTATATATAAAATATACTAGATGCTTGCTTACCGGTCCATGAAACAGAGAGATCGTCGCATTGACTTGGAGTCCCGACCGTCACGCTGAATGCGCGCACTGCTGAGAAAAAAGAAACTACGCATGTAAACGAGCGAAGGTGGGGTGAGTTCCGCATGCCCAAAAAATGAAGAAAAGGTTAAAGCAAGACACGGACGCAGTCCCGGCCAAGGAATATCTTGAAACACTGACGGAATTTGTGCAGAGGGGAGTAAAGCGAAGAATATTGGGCCTACATAGTGCCGACCTCATGTCAATTAGTCGCTTATGTCAGCCTAGGTAGTAAGTTCTAGTTTCCGAGGACGGCGCAACCATGAGAAAAAACTGACATGACCATACTGCAGACTAGCTCGTTGTCTTGGTAGGTTTGATTAGAATCACATATCATCACATATCTTACAAGCGCTTGAGAATACTATATATATAGCACAGTGAATTCTGTATCTCAAAATCATTTATCGTGTCAGGAGAGGAAATGGGCGGTGCTGATGGCATGCATATATTTCACAATGGACACCGTATAAGTGACTGGACTGCTTGAATGCAAAGCAGCGATGTGCTACTTCAGTATGATATTCAGCTATCATCCTGCACGGGCATTTAGATGGTAACTTCTGATTTGTGATCTCCAAATTGCTTATATGATGGCGCGTTCCTGTGGCTGTGAGGTTCATCATGTTATGGGTGACCTTGAGCGGTGTTGAAAACTGGGAGACATCGATAAACGACGCGCATCACGAGATGTCTCCTGCATGCAGGCAGTGCTTGAGCATGGAAGCAGGGAAATTGATTCGGAGGGAGAACAAGTAAGCACAGCTCAATGTCCCCTCTGCACCGCCTGCCGAACGGTTGGTGATACGACCAAGAAATATTTTGGGAAACCGTGACCGTAGCCGATTACAGCGTATTGATCATGTGCGATATATCCGATTAAATTCCTGATAAGACTGTAGCAAGCAAAAGGTGCACTGCCTACAACAGTCAAGCCAGAACCACAACGTAGTGGCGCAGTTTTCGAGGAGTTTCTTGTACTCAGTGCGATTTCATAGGCCTGGACCCGAACCATGTACCCAAAGCTTGAGTTTATCACGGTCGATGCATCAGGGGTGGCTAATGATTAATGATGCCTGAGAAATCAAATGACACAGATAAAGGTATTCAAACAGTACCTCCAAAATTGAACAGTCGCTTCTGATAGCTGATCGTTGAAATTTTTCTTTTCAACTGCCTTCTCTGTGAGAAGTAAGGCTAAAGAAATTCCTTTCGTTGTGCCGCATTGTACGATAGAGAACCTGCTGTGAGGGAATGAGGAGGCGGATATCACCACAGATCTCACGGAAGTTCAATGCGGCAGCCGTCACGCATCAACGCGTCAACGTGCCAACAACGACAGACGGAGTCCACGTGAGGATTAACTTCTAAAATCAATCGCCGCACCAACCCACGGCAATCGCCGAAGTCCAAATCTTGTGCTAAGGTGGTAAGCTGCTCGCCGTCCTCAGCGTCAAGAAAGCCCGTCCTCAAGGTGAGTATGCTCGTCCATTGCATGTTCTGCTATGCGTGGGCCTGCCTTTGCTGCATATGATCTATCGGAGAAAATGATGCAGACAGGCAGGTGGAAAAGCTGGATTCGACCATATGCTGTCAGATGTACTACTCTACATGCATCCACATCACAAAATCAATGTGCTGACATTATGATTTTTGATGTAGACTAAGCCATGGGTTTCGCGCATAACAACGGTCCGTACCTCACCGAAAATGTTCTTTCGACGCGTTCGATCTGACATTATGTTTGCACAGTACTTCACTCCAACCATTTCCGCAAAGACTGGCAGCGCCGGGTACGCACCTGGTTCGATCAACCCGGTCGCAAACTCCGCAGACGCACTGCTCGCAAGACCAAGGCTACCGCCCTTGGTGTCCGCCCACTCACTCTCCTCCGCCCTGCCGTTCGTGCCCAGACCGTCCGCTACAACCGTAAGGTCCGCGAGGGCCGCGGTTTCACCCTTGCTGAGCTGAAGGAAGTTGGTATCAACCGTAAAGAAGCACTTGGTGTTGGTATCGTCGTTGACCACAGGAGAAGGAACTTGAGCGAGGAGGGGAAGAAACTGAATGTTGAGCGGTTGAAGGCTTACAAGGCCAAAGTTGATCGTTTTCCCTCGGAATGCCAAGAAGCCCAAGAAGGGTGACTCGACTGTGTGTGGTGGCTCGCTCTTGCAATGCTGGATTGATGTTGATTTTTGCATCACAGGGTGCCGATCTCGAAGCTGAGACCACACACACACACCTTCCTCTTCCTGCACCTTACGCTCATGAAGCACCCCGTAAAATCACAGACAATGAACGGTCGTTCGAGGCTTTCAAGACCCTCCGCGTTGTACGAGCTGATGCTCGGTATGCGGGTGTACGCAAAATCCGGGCCGCCAAGGTTTGTTGTTCACTAGCTGCCATGAATTTAGTTACTCAACGAATTTTAATCTTTGCAGAAGGAGGAAGAGGAAGCAAACAAGAAGAAGTAGTTTTGTCTTCTTTACATCTTACTATACTACATCATGCTTTCCGGTTACCCCCTTGTATGCTCCTAAAAGCCGGGTGCGACAAGTCGTACCTAGGGTATCACATGCGTTACGTATGCTCATGGACACGACTGTTTTGCACTGCATCGAAATCGCCAGCAACTTCAATGTTTCGAGCACACATTCTACCTATATTGTTATGAAGTATCAGAATGTAAAGATGCCACAGGTATCTGATTACGATTGGATCTAGTAATGTCTCTGTCGAAGAGTCCCATGCGCTTATCGCACCTTCTTCTCCATCGCCTCCCGAATCTCGCGATCGGCGACCATACCCACAATCTTTGCTTGATCCGCCACACCTTTGAGCACGTCCAGCACTTCTCCATTTCCGCTAATAAATCCGAATTCGGCATACACAAGGTCTTGTTCCTTGGCAAATTCCTTTACCAGGACGCTGGCCTCGCGCAAGTTGTGTCGTGGGAGACGCGGGAAGAGGTGATGAGTCACCTGGAGATGCAATCCGCCATGCATGAATGAAAGGTGAGGGGGACATATGACGTCTGTTGTAGTTCGAAGCTGGCGGTGCGGGAACGATTCCACCGGCCCCAAATCCTCCGTAGACATGGAGAAATGTGATAAAACAATCTGTGCCCAAATTAATGAACGGGAAGTACGCCGAGATAGTCACGTACCTGGACATGGAGAGGACTTGTGACGACGTGCGAGACCATAAGATATGTGATGGCTCTGCTCCACGATCCACATCCCTTCAGGACTGCTCCAAACCAGCACCAAAAGAAGAGTACGCCGATGATTTCGAGCCACCAGGACCACCGGCCACCCTTTGCTCTTCGATGATCGAAGGCTTTGCGCCACAAGAATGTATATGCATTGGCATATAGATTGAAGCGGCCTAAACCAAGTAATATGTAGAAGAGCTTATGTTGAAATGAGATTAAGAAAGCGGAAACTCGATTGAAGACCATGGTTCGCTTGTAATACGACGACCATAAGGAGTCAAAAAACGCCGTTGAGACTGCGAGGAATGGTAGATGCTCGATATCAGGATCACTATCAAGGTTTGTTTTTTCAGATGTATGTGCAGCCACATAACAGCCATCGAACTTACTGCGAAGGGTGATTCGTGACCACTAGGCAAATATCAGTAGTTAGACCATGATATGTTGAAAATCGAAGCCTCACAATGATGCACGTTATGATTCTTGAAGATAAGACAGGTGTTGAGCGAGTGAACGTGGGAGAAGCAAGTGAACTTACGTCAACCCACCAACCGACACTCAAACCACCGATGAAATCAGCTAATAAAATGGCAATGAGGCGATCTTTGGTCCAATCATGAGTGACACCCATGTGTCCTAAATCGTGGACGGTGAATACGAGCTGGTGCCATAGAAGGCCGAGGCACACAGCACTTGTAATGAGCCAGTCATGGGAGTAAGCTACTGCGGATGACGCAGCGAGGAGAAGATAGCGCGCAACCTCTGGGCCATAACCAGTGATATAACGCGTGTTATAAAGACCGGCGTCGATGATACGATTATGCAACGTCTTGTACGCAGCAGAATGCCGAGCTTGGTCTTTCAAGGAAAGCGTTGTTGGAGGGGGAACCAAATGAGATAGAGTGGGACCTGAAGTCTCAAGGAGGCAAGAGTTACGCTCGACCAGGAGAATCTCGGAGGAGAGATTCGAAGGTGGTAGTGGAGTGGCTTCGTTATGCCATGCGGTTTTTCCATCACAAGTCAATTTCCGGACCCAACCAGTCATGATCGGGGGTACAAGAGGTTCCCAAATACCACTCGAGGTTTCCACTGTGCCAATGACATAAGACTTTAATTTTGCAAGAGTCTGGTCACAGTGATACGCGTCTATCTCGTCAGTGGCGTCGCGTCCTACGAAATGAAGAATTGCGAGGGAGCCACCTGGATGCGTGTTTAACCATGCTTGGGGAATACGCAGCAATTGGTTGTTGTAGACGACTAGCGTTTCGCCTGCAAGAATGCGGACTGCGACCTCCTCTCTGGTCCATTCCTTTTTTGTTGCACCCATAGCAGCAGGTTGCTGCAAGGTGACGGAAGAGCTGCTTTCAAATTTTGTCCGTAAGTGACTGAAAGTGGATAACACACTACACCGAACAAAGTTGGTATAAATAAGGCGAACATAGCCTTGGGTGACAGCATCGTTCCCGTCGACGTCCACGATCGCCCACATTCGTTATCACGGACGACGAGCAGCATTATCATTCAATATTCTTCTTTGAAGTAAATAACGCTTAGCCCGAGCGTATCAACAGGTGAACACGGACGACATGGCAAGTTCATATTTGTTGAGTACTTCCAATAATCCAGCCAGCAAGTATATACCATCAAGAGGACCAACCCAACCACCCAAACATAGAACCCGCCACAGATCTCATTCAGACCCCTTCTCAGACCCAGTTTACCCGTCAAAGCCTGTTCCCCGCCTTCCTCCGGAACCCCCGCCTAAATATCCCCAATACAACAGGATGGCCCCATCTCCAGCCAAATCTCTCCCACATCGCGATAATACAATCGTAGAGGCTGTTAGGGACACTGTTCAAGTCAGAGGTGCAGATCAGTCTTCACGCACAAGAATGGGAAGAAGTCAAACGTATGTCCTTGATAAGTCTCACCCGTTTTTCTCACTGATGCCAATATTTCCCTTTATCAGTGCCCAGGGAAATGCTCCACCACGTCCCACATATACGGGTCGTCGTTCGTTATCCCAGGACTCAGTCCTTCACACAGCAAATGCTCTTGATAAGGCTAAGGGCAAGGCACGAGGCAAGAAAGGCTCCATGCACGCAGACGTCATAGACAGGCTTGATTTTACTGGCGTCGGTCCCAGTGCGTTCTTATTCGGCTCCTTAAATTACTCTTTATTCATTTATTTCCAGTGTTCCATCATGATGGTCCATTTGACGCTTGTGCTCCGTCTCGTAACCGCCATCGAACTAAGGCGCCCATGCTTGCCTGGAGCAGCGCAGGGGCAGACGTGGCGCTATCCAATGAATCCCCCTACCCCTCACCTGACGCTTACAAGGGTGCTTTTTCCCCCACCTACCAGGTCCCAAAGAAGAAAGTCGATGCTATCGCAGAAGCCTGGGGTATCCACGAGCCAGAACCGTACGAAGAATTTTTTGCAGGCGGGGGCACTGGCAGACGTGATGATACTCCGTCTAATTCAATTTACGCCGGGAGGGAGGGTCACGGGTCACGGAGCGGCACGCCGCGACACTCCCTGGGTAAGCGCTCCAAGGACGGGCGTGAGCTTCGTGACGTCTATAGAGAGTACCTCGACGACGACATGAAACAAATGCAAGCTCGCGACCGGGAGCGTGGCGGTGAGAGAGAAGGAAGACGCACTAAACGCGCTGGTATCCCGCCCCCGCAGCCTATTCTTGTGCCAGAAGCCCAGGGTACCGATTATGACAGTGCACCGGGGTCCCCGTCACTGCCAGGAGTACCCAAACGCACCAAATCATTGATGCAGCGCATTCGCAAAATGCGTGACTCCCCAAACGTACCCGTGGTTTTTGATGAGAGTGTCGAGCCTCCTTCTCCCAATCTGGATACCTACCACCAGCCATCACGCCCCACACATCGATCACAAAATTCGTTCCTTGGGCGCTTCTCCAACGGTCCCAACGGCCCCGGTCGTCCAAACACTTCACCTCCAGATGAAACATATGTGTACGTCGATGATCCTCGTAGGGACAAACGACTACCTGCCACTCCTTATGCTCCAGCGACAACTCGCACACCATCCGCCGAAGACAGACGCGCATACTTCGACGGCGCGCCCAGTTCTCCGCCATTGGGCGGCCTTGGGCGAAAAACTAGTTTATTGAAGAAGGTGAAGGACGTGGTCAGGGGCCCCAAATGAGCCTAGTCCTCGATTCCTGGATGTACTCGAGTATAATTCCTGATTTGTTCGCTAGCCCCCATACGCATGTCTTGTTGAGGCTACCCCTCTAGTCGTTTTTTTTTTGCAGTTTTACAGCCATGATCGCTGCTCTGTTTCTTTTCTCTCGTCCAAAGCTTGGACGAGATATTCCTAGCAATCAGTTTTGTGTGTTTACGCTTCTGACCCCATGCTTGTATCCATTACGGTGTTTGTAAAAATCTACATATACTCGCGAGACCGTTTATCTACTCTGCATTTTCTACCATACTTCCTGTTGTAAGAGTATGCAGTGGCAGTCAATACCCTGAGGCAATTTTGTCAAGCGCTTTTCGAAGGCGCATCTATACATGTTCTGATCAATTCTGCAGGATCGTTGGTTCTCAAATGTGTTCACAGTAGTCTTCTATGGAAAAGTATAGATTAAAGATCACACAGTACGAACCCCTTGATCACAGCTACAGTATGAACAGCTCGTCTATAATTTTAGATATCTTCTTTATGATCTGATGTTGATACCCGCCTGCCTCGAAGCTAATTTGACTTCCGGTATTCCAACTTCCTCCCGATGGAATATCCCAGCGGCAAGAGCAGCTTCCACGCCCGTCTCAATAAACACGCTCACAAAATGTTCCTTGGTCCCTGCCCCACTGCTCGCAACAACAGGAATAGTCACTGCGCGCTTCACAAGCCCGATCAAGTCGTGGTCAAAGCCGAGGCCTGTTCCATCGCGATCGATGCTATTTAAAAGAATCTCGCCAGCGCCAAGGATCTGTGCACCTTGTGCAAGTTGCACAACTGACACAGGGCGAGTCTCACGACCACCTGACACGGTACATTGGTACCACCAAGCTTTGCCCCGCTCATTTTCGGGACCGTCTGGACGACCATGCACAAGCTCGTCCTTGTAGGGGCCATCATATGTGGCGGGATCGACGTATACTCTTTTGGGGTCTATGGACACGACGACGGCTTGAGACCCATATACCTTCGAAATAGTTTCGATGGCGCTGCTGCCGTCCAATCTACCGCCCGCTGCGCGAACTTTCTCAACAGCGTAGACTGCTTCAGAACCGATGCTGACCTTGTCAGCGCCGACTCGGAAATATGCACCAGCGACCTCGACAGCAGAGCGTTTCGTGCCATCAGGGTCGACTGTATCTTTGATACCCCCTCCGATGGTAAGCGGTACGAATACACGCTCTGCTGCAGCCCGCACAACCGCGAGCATTGGCTGATCCCGGAGGGGGGAGTGACGGAAGGAAGTGATATTAAGGAGACACAGCTCATCGGCGCCTGACTCGAAGTAGCGGGATGCTAGTGCGACAGGCTTTCCAAGGTTGCGGACGGCGCCGGCAGTTTTGACAGCAGTAGTGCTTGATAGTGGCGTTGATGTGAGAGACTTCTCGCGGACGTCATACTGATCTCCCTTAGTCACGATAAGATCGCCTTCATCGTTCGCACGAACATCCATGCAAGCGATGATGCGTCTAGTGAAGCTGTGTTTCGGTTTAGGAGGGCGTGGAATCCGAGGTGATGGTTCGGCTGGTATGCGACCTGCCAAAGACTGCTTTATCCAAGCGTCGATAACAGTGAGTCCAGCAACACTGGATTTTTCGGGATGGAATTGAGCACCAAATACATTGCCTTTTCGAACGCTGGATATAAATACTTCCTGCCCGTATTGGGTAGTTGAGTGCGCCCATATTGCAGCCTCAGGATTGCCTTCTGGGTCATATTTGGCATGATACGAGTGGACGAAATAATAGTGATCTGAAGAAGAAACACCTTCTGAGGATAGGGTGTCGGGGTCTATGGGTTCAGCGGTATTCCAGCCCATGTGAGGAACTGGTTTAGTGGTATCATCGAATCGTTCCATTTGACAGGGTATGAGACCTAGACCAAGCGTCGATGGGGATTCTACAGATGATGCAAAGAGGACCTGCATCCCAATACATATGCCGAAGTACGGTTTGCCAGATTGAATGTAGTCATAGAGGGGTTCAAGTAGACCACGCTCTGTCAAACACTCGATCGCAGTGTGGAAAGCACCCTGCCCTGGAAATACGAGGATCTGCATGGAGATGAATCAAGGTCAGATTGGCATAGTGACTCGGAGGTAGTGACATACAGATGCTTTGTGGAAGTCGTCTGGACTGGATATCCACGAGAAATCATAACCAAGTTTCTTGATTGAATTAGCCAGGCTCTGGACGTTACCTGCACCATGGTCAAGGAGAAAGAGTGCCATGGTTTACAAGCTTAAGCTTGACACGATCATGAAATGTGACTCGCGAGTTGCCATATCGGGATGATCAAAATTTGCAGTTATGTAGTCGAATCTCAAACAAGCGCCCGATATTGTAAATATAGGACTTCCGACTCACTACTCATCAATACACCTTATAAGAGAGTGTATTCAGACTGTCATGGATCATCCTTACTTCCAATCCTTCATAATGACCCCCCCACTTGCCATCCCCTCAAATTCCCCAAGAGCCGTAGCTGCTTCTATCTCTCCTTCATCTCCGCAGACACTCCATGACAGGCTGCGCAAGCGAGACTCGATCACAGCCATTAGACAGCCCAAAGTTCTTCACCCAGTCGACAACGAAGACCTGAAGCTGTTGATCCTAGAGAACATCAGTCAGGATGCAGTCCGCGCTTTTCAAGCACATGGCTTTCATGTCGACCACTACAAAAAAGCTCTTTCTGAAGATGAGCTTATAGACTAAAATTCCCCAGTACCATGCCATAGGCATACGCAGTAAGACCAAGATTACAGAACGAGTCATCAAAGCTGCACAAAAGGTACATCCATCTATCTCCCCAATAAAGGCCATCTCTAAGCCGCCTTCTCCAGCTTCTTGTGATTGGCTGTTTTTGTATTGGAACGAATCAGGTTGATCTAGTTACCGCCGGCAAGGCCGGGATTCCCGTCTTCAACTCTCCATTCTCAAACTCACGCTCCGTTGCCGAGCTTGTCGTCTCCGAGATGATCGCGCTTTCGCGGCAGCTCGTTGAGCGCTCGCATGAAATGCGCCAGGGAATCTGGAACAAGCAGTCGAAAGGCTGTTGGGAGGTTCGAGGCAAAACGTTGGGCATCATTGGCTACGGGCACATTGGATCACAACTCTCGGTACTTGCAGAAGCCCTTGGCATGCGTGTCATCTTCTACGACGTCATCAACATTATGCCTCTTGGTTCGGCTCGACAAGTTAACAATCTTCCTACGCTATTGGCGGAAGCTGATTTTGTCACGCTCCACGTTCCAGAGCTCCCTGAGACAATCAATATGATTGGACCACAGGAGCTTGCGCAGATGAAAATAGGGTCCTACCTTATCAATAACGCTCGCGGGCGTGTTGTCGATATCCCAGCCCTGATCGAAGCCCTCCAGTCGAACCATCTCGCTGGTGCAGCCATAGACGTATACCCACAAGAGCCGGGGTCTAACGGGGCACCATTCGATGATCAGGTTAACGCATGGTCAAGCACTCTGCGCAGCTTGTCAAACGTTATACTCACGCCTCATATCGGCGGATCAACAGAAGAAGCGCAACGCATGATTGGGGAGGAAGTGTCTCTTGCTCTCTCTCGGTACCTGAACTACGGCTCCACCCTTGGGGCAGTTAATTTCCCCGAAGTCGACCTCCGCGCGATCACCGCAGAGCAGGGCAACCATGTCCGTGTTTGCTATGTTCACAGCAATCAGCCCGGCGTGTTGAAGCAGGTCAACGAGGTCCTCTCGCCATACAACGTCGAGAAGCAGTACTCAGACTCGAAGGGTGACGTCGCATATCTGCTGGCAGATATTGCAGACGTCAGCCCCCAAGACGTGAACAAGCTACGGGAGATGATCAATCACACAAACGCGAACATCCTCACTCGCTTGTTGGCTTGATGGTGGGAATGTATACATTTGTAGATCCGAAGCTCCATTCATTCATTGACAAAAACGGACGGTTCCACCCACAGTATAGTTTATAGGACCCACTCAACTGGTATTCTATCTATCGAATAGAAATGTATCTTACGTATTTCCAAGGCGGAAGAAAAACCACTCACACACCAAAATGTCTTTTTAGAATCAATTACAGAGCTTCCCTGATGATAGAAAACTGAATGCTACAAGAATACGAATTGCATGAGGGTATTGATATTCAAGTCTCTTCTTCGGGGTCGCCGATCCCGCTGGACAAGATTGCAAAGTGAGTCTCCATCTCAGGAAGGCAGGGCGAATCATATATTTTGCAAGTTCGAGTGTTTCCGCGAGCCTTCTTGAGTTGTAGCCTAATAAGACAGTTCGCTTAGTGCACCAACTGATCATAACATGAATGCATACCTAGTTGTGGAAGCATGTGCCATGATATTTCCTCCGATGGGTTTCTTCTCATTGCCTGCGTATGGTCCTGCTGATGCATCCGGATTGGACATAACCTGGTTTGTGACAACGACAGCTATACCGAACTGTTTCGCGAAATGAATATGGAGATGTATACAGACTACTTCTCCTCCTACCTCATCTGCAAGCCGTTGGAGAGTTCTCAAAAATTTACCGAGATGATTCTGACGCGCCGATAATTCACCGCGTCCACTGAAGTCAGTGCGATAGAGCGCGGTGCATGAATCGACGATGAGAAGGCAGAATCTAATAAGATTGTGAGGAACACCATCAAAATGCGCATATAGTCAGTTCGTACCTTGATTCTGCCATTAGCGCACTGGCGCTAGTGAGAAGGGAGTTCTGATGATCAGCATTATATGCTCTCGCATATGCAACATTGTCCAGAACTTCCTCCCCACTCAGCCCGTAGCGTTCTGCGACTGCAAGTAGACGAGCAGGGCGGAAGGTGCCCTTCAGTGTCGATGTAGAGGCATTTGCCCTCGCCACCGCCCATGCTCACAGGCAGTTGACATGTTACTGCCAATGTGTGACACAGTTGTGATTTTCCGGTCCTGAATTCTCCAAAGAGCTCAGTGATGGCACCGGTCTCAATACCCCCTGTAAAGAATCAGAAAACAATCATGCTTTCCGAATGCTGAATTGTCACCTCCGAGTAAAGCATCGAGCTGCTTTGAGCCCGTCGTAATGTGAACGAGTTCAGAACGCCGTGCGTGAACTTCAGTGGCGCTCTGAAAGCCAAGGGGGACAATTTTCTGAGCTGGATGATGTGACTCATCAGACAACGATGGCATGATGTCAGGATCTCGGCACTCACCTTCTGCCAAGATCTTGTCTGCCTTCGCGTCTGAGATGCCTTTGATTGCTATCAGATTCTTTTTAGGCGTAAATGCGACGGCCTCGACAGTGTTGAGTCCTGCATCGGAGAGCTTCTTGATGTCATTGGCGTGAATTCCGGCTTCCTCCAGTTTGCCGACCATGAGGGGGCCAGACATAGAGAGGCCACCCTCCTGCGCTTCTTCATTTTGAGATGACTGAGACATGATTACTTTCTGCTAGAAAACAAACACTATATAGTGGGAAAGAGTGGGGAGTCCGAGTCGAGGCGCAGCCATAGTATATGTAATGAGGACGCGTTGTGTCACGTGGTCGCGTAGTGGTTCCGTCCACTTTCATTTACCCCACTACTTACAGTCTGCTTTGCTGGTGCGTTTGCAAGTACAATGACTCGCGACTGGACAATATCGATATATGTCAACTTGATATGCCCAGAATAAAATATATTATGAGTCTAAGTGGATGTCTCAATATCATCCACAGATGAGTGCGTAACATCAGAAACCACCCTCTCCGAATCCGAAATTCTCAACAAGCCCTTTCCGAGAGCTCGCTCCAGTGCGTCGACAGCGGCGAGGTCAAGTACAACCCTTCTCCACTTCACGATGTCGTAGACCACCAAGTCTGCTACACTTCTGCACTCTATCCCACGAAGGTTCCTCGATGCCAACCTCATTCTTGCCGGTACCTCGGATTCTCCGGTGACAAACAAGGTACCGGTTCTCCATCCGAGTCCGACTAACCTCGAGCTGAGGGTAGCAGTCTTGTGTGACCACCAGTTAATCCGCTGCAAGACACCCAGTCGTTGTTCCCGGAGCTTCATCGTCAAAGCCACGCGCATGCCCATTTGAATAACTTTGCGATTAAGCTTCGTGCTGAAATCTCGCGGCTTGGGGCCAAAAGCGACACCTCCACCCCTCAACATCGGGCTCTGCCGGTCTCCCAGGCGAGCTCTGCCGCTTCCCTTCTGTGGACGAATTTTGCGACGCGAACCGGCAACCTCAGCGCGTGTCTTAGTAGAAGCAGTTCCTTGGCGAAGAGAATCCAGGTAGTGTACGACGCAAAGATGCAGAATATCTCGCCGGATAGGATGGTCGAACACCGTTGGGTCCAGAGCAACAGCTTTCTTGGCACTGTTTGACTTGGCAGTAAAACTCGACAATGTCAAATACACCGGTTTAATTGGATCAGCAGCTGTTTTTAAATGAGCGTGCTTCTCTCTGCCATCAATAAACTCACGGTTGCGAGTTGTAGGTTTGCTTTGTGAAGTAATCAGCTTTGATTGAACCAGGGTGGGCGCAATTGTCGCCATTCGCCTGCGACATATTGCTTGCGAAGACTGCTGATGTTGTCAGGATAGCCACGGAAATAAATATGAAGTCTTCCTCACCCCTGCCAGTGATTTCTGCAGAGCAGAAAGCATTGCGAAACGTTGAGCTTGATTATAATTTACTGACTCGGAGAGAATTTAGCCAGACAAGACGAATTCTTGCAATTCCAAATTTGGACTGTGAGAATTTGTTGCCACCGCTCAGCTGTGTAGCCCGCTGTGAATATCGACCGCAACACCTCAAACGACCTCGAGAGGGTGAGTTCATGCTCTTATGCTACGTGTCGCAGACATGCAATACGGTCGTGTCTACGTGGTCCGTAATGTGCACGAATACCATTGGGGAATGGCCAGGATTCGATGGATTGGAGTTGGATGAATTGGGTTACACCTACTTTGGCTTCAAATATGTCGCTCGAGACCAGTTGCTGAACTCGCTCTTTCCGCCCCTAGAATCCATCAAAGAGCCGAACCCCGGCATATTCCTCTATACGACAAAATGGCATCTACAGTAAAGGCCGTCCAAACATTCGGTAAAAAGAAGGCGAGTCGCTACACCTCCGTTGCGCTGACTTACTGCTTACCCCAGAGTTCATTAGACAGCAACTGCAGTCGCACACGCTAAGGAGGGCCGTGGCATCATCCGCGTGAATGGCTCTCCCATCAACCTTGTCCAGCCTGAGATCCTGCGCTTCAAGATCTACGAACCCGTACTTGTAGCTGGTGAAGACTCATTCGCACCACTTGATATCCGTGTGCGCGCCAAGGGTGGTGGACACACATCGCAGGTGTATGCTATCCGTCAGGCCATTGCCAAGGCTCTTGTCGCGTACTACGCCAAGTACATCGATGCATACAGCGCAATGGAGTTGAAGAAAAAGTTGGTTGCGTATGACCGGACGCTGTTGATCGCAGATCCTAGACGGATGGAGCCGAAGAAGTTCGGTGGTGCTGGTGCTCGTGCTCGCAGGCAAAAGAGGTTTGTATATTGGTTGCCTGAAGTTCGTGAACACTTGACTGACAAGAATTTCCAGTTACCGGTGAAACCACATTTTTGGTACATATCTTTTATCATGTTACTCCTTTACCTTTGAACGCCATGATAGCATGTGTGCAACTATGATTATGAATTGCGAACATTGCCACTCCAGTGTTGATAAGCTCAAGAAACAAAACATTATTGGGGTGAACTTCAAGGCACGCACTAGTGACTATAAGCCAGTTCAGTGCCCCCCATGTATCGTAAGCCGCCTTGACTTGGCCTCCAAAACTTCCGCGCATACAGATGAATGTCGACCCAACTCAGTAGATGAAATGTCAAGATGCACAGGCCATTAATGGCCCTCAGCTTCATTGCCGACGAATTCAATAGACCACGATTTTGCACTGTTGCGGTATTCAGTTTTTGAGTTCGTCGACAGAGTTGGCGATGCTAAGCATGGCTGTTCTAACCCAAGGTGCGACCAAGCTGTTCTGCATGCCCTCGTGTGGGAGGGCACAATATATCGTAGGAGTTGTTCCTGTGCACGAGATGTGAAACTTGAATTACAATTCTTTATCCGTGATTGTACATTTTATTGCAAAGTACTACATCGCCAACAATATTGTTCGAAAGGATAACTAAGTGGTCCGACTCGAAAGTTGAGTATAATCTAACATATCATGCATGAGCTAAACGTTGACTGGTCATGGCGTACGCGCTTCGTCTGTTCTAAATATTCAATCCCTTCCACGCAGTCGATATCCCGCTTCTTGGAGGATCGACTTTGTGTGTCCTGATTTAGTGTTCGCAGAGAGAGAGAATTCGTTAGAGGGGGTCCTCGCAGCCGAGGGACCTGCTCTACTCGGAGTTTCTGAGCCTGTGGCTGCCTCGCCACCGATGACTTGATCAACATGAACGCAGGTACAGGGAGTTTCCAAACCTCATCCGGACTCCCGTTAGCTCCGACAAAAACCACAGTGTAAGGAGGAACTCCTGAAGTATCGCCAGAACTCTCTTCCTCGCCGATCGAGGGCAATGCTGACGACGATGGCATACTGGTACTTCGTTGGGCAACGGCGGGAGGTTTTGGCTCTGGATCAGGCCACACGGGTTTGGCGAGAACCATGGCAGGTATCGTAGCAGAACGTGACATGCGTCGGCGCCCTCTGACTTTGGCGAGGTGAGCTTCCTCGACGAGTTCTTCGAAATCGACTTCGACCTCAGGCTCAGGATTTTCATCTTCCTCGTCTTCAGTGAAGCTAGTGTTTTCCGGATCAGGGACAGTCTCCTCAGTGGAACTAGAGCCTTCCAGAAAGAAGGGGGTAGGTCGACGTATCTTCTTCCGCTTGCGAAAAGGATCGCTTCCTGTAGCGTATGTACCATTGTCATTTGTGTCGGGGTGGAATACGACGTTGTTTTTGTCTGTGTCAATTGCAGCGTGTGATAATAATCTGGCGTCTACATCCGCATTGTGCTGCTTTATTGCGAGGCGGAGTTGCTCGTGCGTAAGGTCGCAAAACACCTTAGGTGAAGGCGGCTGGTCAGGATATGGAACGAAGGTGCGATTTTGAGGATGGGCAGACGATGGTGGGTAAGATAGGGGTGTTTGTAGAATTCGCTCCGAGGTGTCCGAAATGGGTGTACTTGGGAGTAGTAAAGGGAGAGGAGTAAAGGGAGAAACTGATGACGAGTGAATAGGGATATCATGCAGGCCTCTTGATACAGTTTGAGAGCCTTCAAGATCAGATCGGAACGGCGGAAGCTGCGCATTGGTATCCTTGTCCTGCGTACGAGAGGTGTCCCCTTCAGGACAAGCAGAAGGTAGTGCAGTGCAAGCATTCGGCAGTGGGAGCTGAGGAAAGAGATCATGTGTGGCTGCAGGAGGGTCTGATGGTGGCGAGGGCGTAGCAATGATTGCGAAGGATGACGATCGAGGAGTTGGCAGAGGAATGTGAGGTACGACCGGTTCACTATAGATTCCAGAATTACCAGCATCTTGCACGGGACCCCCTGATTCCCACTGACCGGTTGCTCCAGCTTTGACCCTTTTCTTGGGTTTTCTACGTCCGTCATTTGGAATTGGCCGATTGCGCATCTCGATCGGGATGGTATGGGTGTTTTCAACATGTTTAAGCCAGCGAACAAAATCGTCGGGGTGTAGCGCTTGGGTCTGAGTTTGAAGGGCCATTAAGACAACCTACAATGTGTAAGAAGGGGTAACTCACTTGCTGTTCACCGGTAGAGGCTTGTGGAGTTGTGATGATTCCGGTTTCAATAAGTCTCGCATCCATGTAGGAAATCAAGTATTTGACTTGTCGCATTTCCCGCACTAGTGCCTCCTGATCACACCCGGGGACTTCGTCTATTCCCTTGTCTTTCAAGCAGCAGGCCGTTTCAAAGTTTAGCAGCGTAACGTTCATATCTTGATCTAGAACCGTGTTGATGAATTTCTGAATCTTTTGCATGAGCTTGAGCTAGTCTCTGACCTATGCATATGTTATGGGCGCTGATGTTATTGTGCAGGATACCGCGTGCATGCAAGGTTTCGTAAGCTCGAATAACCGCCTGTTTTTCGCCGATGGATAAGCCTAGATGTGCTGTATGCCAGAATATGTGATGAGGTGTTTCCATGAAAATACTCTTTTGTCCATTAGATCCATCATGTACACCAATTACGTGTGAAACGACGATTCCTTGAAGGAATCTCAAAAGCTCGGGGTGGGAGTAGAAGTATAACTTCGAAGCGGTGTCAGAGTAACGCAAGAATATGAGCAGAGTGCAGAATACCTCTCGAAAGAACTCTCTCCACGATTTGGAAACATCCCAACTGGTGAATAGTCAGCTTTTGCCATAAACTTCGACACAACAGATTAACTTGCGTTTTCCAGAGACAGGTAACATTATGCCCAGCAATAACGCCACTTCGGACGTTTATACGGTATCCACATCCTGAAAGATGACCTTGATTTAAATTTGAGCCGCAGGCCGAAAGGGAGTTGTGAAGTGCACCCACCTATTTGCTTTTTATTCTTCCCATGAAATGTGTGTTTAGCGGCGAATGCATACTTGCCATGAGGCAAGGTATAGGTGTTTCTTTGCATCAAGTCCGCCTGGGTACAACTTCTGCAGTTTATCGACTGAGTTCGAGATTTCATTCTCGAGGCCAGGTGCGGGGAGGACCATCGTATCAAAGGGGATTATGGCGTTTTGGTGGACTCGTTGTAGACAACCTTGAATCTTATATGAAGAAGAACAATTAGAAGTTGCTGTGGCTCTTTCTACATCATATACTTGTGTGGACCTCGATACCTTGTATGCTGTGGCCCGTCGCGGCCCACGGTTCGCGACGACTTTATTCTTAATTTGAACGGCACGTGATGATGGCAGAGCACGTGACTTGGCGAAGTCAAAGTTAGAATTCTGAATTTCTGATTCAAGAATCAAGAACACGTTCATAACTGGGCCGCCATGGAACGTATAGAACTGTCATCCGAACCACTCATGGACACGCTCTTTGCGTCACAGAGCACTTCCGATAACGACAAAATTCTTGTCCATCCAGATGGCAGAGGCTACAACATCCATTTGCAAGTCAATGGCATATCACTACGGCCAAACTTAGTTCGTATGATGAAGGTATGTAATTTTGTGGCTCAACCTAATAGACTTCATAATGTCATGTCTTTATAGAAAGGGGGGGCATACGCCAGTCGCCCAGAGGATGCAGACATCATTCTCGTTGATTCTTCACAACTCGATGGAAAGCGTCTCGTCCGTACCTGGCATCAGACTCCAGGGAAAGCCGTTCTTGAATTTCAATGGCTACGTAAAAGTATCGAAGCCAGGAAACCCCTCCTTGAAGTCGATGGTTGGGGTGGGACACAAACTTCGGATGATGGCAAACCCATCGTCGAAGTGGCTGCCGATGGCGAAGAAGCAGAGGTCGAACAGCTCATTTCAAAGTCAGTTTCACGCCCTGAAGTCCCTCAAGGGGACTCTCTGCTGATGCTCTCGATAAGAAGTCCGCTACCTACGCCCCGCGTGACGCCTGAAGAACCACTTACGAAGAGAATTCTCAATAACGTCCCTGCAATTCTGGCTGCAGATATCCCGAATAATCCAAGGCCGCCTCAGTCACCACAACAAGCTCCACCCGTCGTTTCACAAAATCTACAGCAGCCTTCGGAACACGCAGGCCGACCTACGTACAATTATACGCCAAGCATTTCTCCACCTGTTCAATCATCTAATACCCCTCAACCCATTGCACCACCTCAGCAACTCATTTCACCATTACCTTATAATCCACAGACTCCCCCGCAACCCCAGTTAGCACAACCAGCTACACCAGCATCATTTTCGCATGTCCAGTTCACTCAGACTTCTCCACAAACCCAGTCAACACAACCCGCCACGCCAGCACCTTTTATACATCCCCAGTTTTCTCAAATATCTCAGTTTCAGCCACAATTTTCGCAAGCCCCACCGTTCCCTCAACCATTTCCCGTTCCTCAACAATCATACCAGTTCGGCCAATTTCCTCAACAACTTATTTCTGGTCACATGCCATTCATGCCGCCCCAATCAATGACGATGCCAACGAGCATGCCGTTTCACAACTTAAGGGATCCGCAGAGTTTTCAAATGCTTATGACTTTGATGGATGTTATGAGGAATACCAATGGAGGTGAATTCTTGCAGGCGGGACAGCCCTCACCCATGTATCCCCAAATCGAAGCTTCATCCAGTGCTCCTCCTGCCATCCATCACGAACACACACCAGATTCATTCGTTGCTACAGACCAACCCTACCCTCCTTCATCGTCGTCTTATAAATCACGCAGCCCAACTCCCGACGTTGTTGTGTCGAAACATCGAGAAAAACAGCCTCGTCCTTCCGGACGCAAACCTCGCACCGACACATCTTCTCGCGCGCCATCTACGGTTTTGCTCCCTCCGTCAGTAAAGCGCAGAGCTAATCACGAGGCCATGCCACTGCTCGGAAACCCGCCTAACAAGCGATCTCTCAAGGGCAAGGAACGTGTTGTAATATCTGACGAATCTGATAATGACGAAGATGACCCTCCTGCCGGTTCAGACAATTTATTCGAGCAGTCTCTTCTGAGCTCGCCGGGCCGTACGAACGCAAGAAAGAATTCTGGAGAGGTGTTCCTTGACGATCAAGGGCAGCCTCTAACATTCTTTGTGCAGGTTGATCTGCAGGGGCGATCAGGAGTGGTTTCGAACATCAAGGTCTGTACATTCAGGTCTTTCACGCATTTATCTTGGTGTTAACTGCCAATATGCAGAAAAATAAAGGCAAGGTCATCGGGAGTATCGCAGATGCAGATTATGTCATCCTCTTCACACGCTCGCAGACATTCCAGGGGCTCTTGAGTGAGGCCCACGCCTGCGACAAGGTTCCGATTCAGTCGGCATTCGTTGCCGACTGCATCGCTGAGAGCACGTTGTTGGATGGAAGCGAGTACGCGCTCGACACGGGCGTCTCATTCAAACATGCGAAGCGTGGCAGACCGAGTAGCGCATTTTTTGAATTTGTGCAGGAAACTCCTTCCGTCAAGAAAGAGAGTCAGAAATCTGCATCAAAGCCGAAACCGAAGGCAAAGAAGACCACGCCTACAGAGACGCCAACAAATAAAGTGAAGAAGATATCAGCAGCCACTTCCCTACAAATATCAGCAGCACTGTTGCCACCTTCCTCGAAGGAGGCAAAATTCTATCATGCACGACGGTCTCCTACCCCTCCTCCCCCAGAGACACGCAAATCCATGAGAGATGGGAAGTTTCACTTTACGCAGCCAGAAATTGAGTATTTCTGTCAGTATGCTCAATTCCTGCTCAATGAAGACCCAACGATGTCTACCACGGCCTTACTTCAGGCCATGCACAGAAAGGTACGTGGTTGCCTCCGATGTGTATATTCTATCTGTTCTGAAAGAACTAACTTTGTCATCTGTTGCAGATGCCACACCACCCGTTTGGGTCCTGGCAGATGCAAGCGTCTTCGAAACTGAAAACGCAACTTACTGACATCCGCAAGAGGGCAAATATCGCGTTTCGCAAGTCTTCCAATGGGAATACCGAGAAAGCAACCGAGGAAAGACCTGGCCCGTCCAAGAAGCCTCGATTAGATGCCTTGCCGGCTGCTGCTACTGCATCACAAGAAACTTTGGAACGAGAAGATTTTGAGGTGATCTGTGAATTCTTTGCTAACGGTGGAGGGGATGATGATAATGACGAGAGGGTATGGGAAAGGTTATCACAACATGTGAGCCGTTGCCTTCACATTTCCTCCCTCCCTGACCGCCGTTTCATTCAGCGACCTTGCAAAAGCGCCGAGTCTTGGCCGGAATATTACACAACACACCAGAGTGAAGTTTATGCACACATTGAGGAACTTGTACGTTCCTCCAGCTAGGTGGACAATCCATAAGTGGCTTTGTGGTTTCTATGAACCGTTTTGTCATACTGTATCCTCAAGTATCTGTTGAATGCACTTAAAATTCTCAAGGTGTGAAGCTCGGTGCCAGCATTTAGTTCTAGATCGAAGTGAGGTGAGGATCTGTAGAGCGATGCTGCCTCTACTCGGAAGCGTGATGGACAGGCTGGGGTACTGATTTGAAGAACTTCTTTCTCTTCTCCTCCTTCTCCTCTTTCGACCTGCCAGCAATTTCCCCTGCGTAGTCGAATGTGCCCATAGCTGCACCAATTACAGCGCAAGATCCAAGTGCAACCGGTATTGAACGTGCTGAGGTTGACATATAAGGTGAATGAATAATAGATTCAGCATGACAACACACTTCGAAGACCTGCAAGAAATCCTGCTGCACAACCACCCGCAATGCCATTCAGTGCATCATTTGTTTCTCGTTGATTCGCTACAGCCGACTCCGTGAACGCAAAAGCAGCGCCCATAGCAGCTGTAAAGATGAAGCTCAACCTTGACATTTCCATATTGCAAATAGATTTGTTTCTCTTACCGAAAGTTCCAATAGTGCCTCCACTACGTGTCAAGAACCCAGCAGCGCCTCGCGAATGCGATCCCAAGGCATTTTGAACTGCACTCACAAACGCGCCGACAATACCTGCTTGAAGACCTACGGTAGCTGCATTGCGCAGTGCAGGTTTTGGCTCGAAAGCTTCTTCTAAAGGTTGTGGGGGTAGTCCAGACATAACGGCTGGTATGAGTGATGGAGCGAGGCGGGGGTCGGCGAAAAAGGTTTATTGAACAATTGCCTTATTTGTCGATAGCCCTTTGTTATAAGTTGAACTTGAAGGCCTTTGTCAGTCGGTATCTTCTATCTCAACATCCTCTATCACGATATCGATGGATTCTGATTACGTTACTAGTAGCTTGACGATGGAAGAGTCTCTCGATGATAGTGACCAGATGGTCGCTGATGACAGCAACGCTCCATGGTTTCAAGACCCCGCTCGCTCGAAGCCATTCACGCTTCTTAAAACTGTCGATGTCCGTACTGATTTCTGTAGCTTGCTGATTGTGACTTGAACCAACTTGCTCTGTCAGCTCGACTTTGTTGAAGAATGTTACTGCACTGCGCTCTTTCCATGGTCTGAACAGTCTTCGGGTGCTCTATGGTATGGCGAGAAGGACAAAGAACTCCAGGACGGGTCATGGAAACAGATGATTTCCGATTGGTCTGGGGCCCTCGCAATCGGAACCCTGGACTCTCTGCTTGTTATCCCACTCAACGCCTCGAGGTCACGCAAAGGCCTCTCAGTGTCTGTACCAAAACAAGAACAGAACGTATGAGGTGACATTTATGTACCTACTCGATCTAACTTGTGTATAGACGCCTGGAAAAAAGACACCCGTAATGGCCGTGGGGTGGGCGTTGCCTTTTGAATCACCACTAGAGCCTCTTATTGTTTTCTCAGCGGGTAGCATCCTTTACATCCTGGACCCAGTGAAAGGCAAAATAATCGGCTACTTGCGTGGACATGGTGGGGTGAGTACCTGCGCCCTTCTTTTAATTCGCTGATGGACGGTCCTTGTGATTAGCCAATCACATCCATAGTCGTTCACCCTACGCATCCCTATTTATTCTGTACCACTTCAAGGGATTTTACAACACGCATATATGATTTAACATTGTCCCCGCGGCAGGGGCCTGACAACCCTTGCTGGCCACCATCTAAAGTCCCCAGCCTAGGAGGAGCCCCCCATGGACTGCAAGCTAGCGAGCCAGAGGGTAATGGCGTTGGCCGATGCATCAGTGTTCTCTGCGGTGGTCCGTCCGGTGGTCATCAGGCTGCCGTCCTGAGCGCTGTGAGTCCTGTAGATCAAACTGATACCACGGCTAACGTATGATCATGAGGCATTCCATCCAACGCATCCTCTGATCGCCACGTGTGGGGTAGGTCCATCCGAGGTTGCATATTTCGCGTAACATTTCCGAAAATCGTTCAGCTAGATCGGGCTGTGAAGATTTGGAGTTTTTCAGCGTCATCTAATTTTACTCGTGAAGACAAGCCTCTTTTCAGCAGCAGTCGGATTCACAAGGCGCGCATCATGTCTGTGAGTTGGTACGTATTTCTATGTAATTAAAGGACAGCGTTCTCAATCCGCCGACCACGCCAAGACAGGCTTAGCACCGACACTTTAGTAACTCATAGTGCGCCCGCTCTCATGAGACGTCGCGGTCGCAAGGATGATATATACTACGAAGATGGAACCGTGACGATTTTCCGGTGGATTGGATTCGATAGATTTTTTCCTGCAGGACAAAATATTGGGAAGGTGTTCAGGGGTTGCTCATCGGTACACTGCCCTTTATCTCTTTAATCATGCGGCTGATCATTGTGCAGGATTATCAGGAGAGCTGTATGTATCGACATTTCTGTTTGAATTGGTGGCTTGATCCGTCATTGCAGCATCATTTACGCTCATCTCGACGTCTTCGTTGCCCCAACAGACTCGACACGTTCATGTCACCCAAACGTTTACAGGCGACTACATACTTGTATTGTCTCTTCCTGACAACGTTCGTCTGTATAACCTCGCAAACTTCCACCCCCGCGTGATAGCGCCAGACCCGCCTGAGCGTGACCCGCCGGAACGTGACATTGAATCTGAATTCCAAAATGTACGTCTGGACGATGAAGAGGAAGAGGAAGATCAACCAATCACAACATTCTTCGGGAAATCACCCGAACCGCAGAGGTGGGAAGTTCTAGTTCCTGGTGCGCAGGGAAGCGTGCAGGCTTGTGTGCTCGGCTTTGGAGGACAGTTACTGGTAACACTTGGGAAGCGTAGGGTATGCATTTGGAGAGAAACGCTAAGATAACTCTCGTGTTATTCACATGCTATAGATTTTCCTTGTTGTACATGGCGGATGCAATATGAAACCTGACACTCGTCACAGTAGATAGTATTTATGAGATCTTGGCGTTCGAGAAGTCGAGTTCAGGATGAGCAGCTTGGAACTTCTTCAATGCCTGAGACATCAAAGTTGATCAGCCTCGGAAAACTTGATACAGGAATCGCTAACCTCCATCTTCTTCAGTTCGTCTGAGGTAGGTTTTCCCATTTGCTGAAGGCATACTAAATACACATATGGTCACAGACACAATTAAGTACATACCTTCTGTTGGTTGTCAAACTAAAGGCACGAAAACAAGTTGGTAGAAAGAAATATAGACAAATGCTAGACACGCACCATCATCTTTTCGACCATGCCTCTGAAGAAGCCGGGTAAGAGCGAGCTTTGACTGATAACAGTAAACATTACCTGGTTTCTCCATCAAGGTCGCTGAGCTTACTGTTCTCTGGCTGGATCTTGCGAGTGTCGATCTTAGGGTGATGTGTGAGGATATTGTCCCACCACTGCTGTTGATTCAGTTTCTCTAGATGGATAAGAAGAGACTGCTGATCCTCTGAACTATGATTAAGAATCAGCATACATATCATGATGCAGCACCTCACCGAGTGTCCACGTGCTGTCCTCGAGTTTGATCTCCTTGCAGAGTTCGCCTTCCATAATTTTTTCCTGACCTTTAAGACCAACGCTAAGTTTCTTCTTCTGAATGACAACGACTAAGTCTCTGGCCCGTGTCCCTTTCGGAACAGGAACAGTAATATCGACTTCGCCTAACTCTTGCTTCCATCTGTATGGGAGAGCTACACGTCATGGTCTATGATCTGATCAACCTCTGATTAAGTGGAATCATACCAGCCTGTTCGGCCGCCTCGCGTTCCCTATCGGCCTTATCACGTGCCTCTCTCTCATCCTTCGTGAGCTTGTCGTAGTCGTTGTCTGAAGACATACGTATGAAACAATCCTTTGAACAATCCTACAAGTTTAAACGATATGAAAGAGATGGCGCACGTGAGCAACGGGGGATCTGAATCTGCTTTGTTTACCTTTGTGTATTATGGTATGTAAACCCAATTCGTTCCCGCTCAGCTTAGTCCTCAACTCTTCTCTGTTCTCCTGAAAGCTTTCGCTCACTGTGGCAGACAGCAGAGACATCAATGGCTGCCAATGACTCTTGGAGCGATTTCGAGGTCTGGGTTGTAAATCATATATCATATGTTGCTAAATTATTACTCTAGAATTTGCGGCACACAGTCAAGCATAATACGGTGGATAAACTCAAACAAATTCTTACCGGTTTCAATGAGGAATGCAACACTGTATTTCACAAGTCTGGAAAGAAGCAGGACCTGATAGAGAGGATCGTACAGCAGCTGGAATCCTGGCGTCAAGCCAACAACATCGACAAATGGACCAAAGCGAAAGTTATATTATACCAGGTTCGCAATACCGGAATGTGAGTGCCATTTCATACATTTGACTCATCTCGCATGCGTGGCATTTCTCATGCGCCGCGTTTTTGGGCTCCTTCGATTAACTACAGCATTCTTGTGTGGTAGCATCCTTTACTCTGGACACAGCACTGACCGCGCGCTTGACCACCAGGTACACGAGCTCCCGCATGCCAGGAGCGATGGTATCCCAGTCATTGCCTTCGGTTCCCTCAGCAGCATATAGTTCAGCTTCAAATACAGCTCGTAGCGGTTTCAATGCGATCCCCGCTGGCCGCTATGATCCCTACGCCCCTCCGCGGCTGCCTCCGCCACCAACCACAGGCGCTGGCCCGTCGGCTGTGTCAAAACCAGGTAAGATAAATGGATACACTTGCCTGGCACATCATCACCAACACATACCGCAGGTATGCGCTTCAAGCCCTCCCCATTCTTTCGTGTAGATCAGGCTGTCTCTGGCATTGTCGAGTGTCCTGGTAAGTATATACGTACTCTCCACAATTTTGGTCCACTTTGACAATTTCCTAGAATCCACAAGCTCGACTGATCGCAAACAGCAAACTTTAACTTTCGCTCTCACCAGCGAGCAGTCGATGAAGCTGAACTCGACGACGTATGTTTCCGTCGGTGGATTATGATGCCGTGAGCCTGACACACCATTCTAGTGCCAAGTTCCAGCTTCGATTGTACTGCACCTCAAACACGTTTTATGCCTCAGGATTCAGGCCCACTACGGCACTTTGTCCAATCGAATTTCCTCCCACGTGTGAAGTGCGAGTCAATGGCGTGCAGCTGACAGCAAACCTGAAGGGTTTAAAGAAGAAGCCTGGTACTGCACCGCCAGCAGACCTTGGGAAGACCGTTAGAATGACCGGTCAAAACCGAGTCGAAATGGTATATGTGAATAGCCAGCAGCCCATACAGCCCAAGGTTGGTGGATCTGTCATCTACACACAGTTTGTCTTAGTATCGCCAGCAGAAATTCTATCTGATCGTTATGCTTGTTGAAGCCACGACTGTAGATCAGCTCGTGGACAAGCTCAAGAAGGGGAAGTATCGCAATCATGAAGATATTGTGGCACAAAGTAAAGCGTTCATTTATTGAGTAAATCATCTGTTAAATAATATTTCTTGCAGTGAATAAAACCTCAAGCGAAGATGACGATATTATTGCTGGATCACAGAAGATGTCTTTGAAATGCCCAGTATGGACGTCCTCCACCCGCTTGACTTTTTCTCATGGTAAAATGGTCTAGCTGAGCTTCATGCGAGTAAGAACGCCGTGTAGATCAATACTATGCCCTCACCCGCAGTGCTTCGACGCAAACTCGTGGTTCAGCTGCATGGAGCAAACGACAACGTGGCTTTGTCCTGTATGTGAGAAGGCTCTAAATTTTGAAGATCTCATCATCGATGGGTTCGTTGTTTTTATGTCGCTGAGTCATCAGTCGACTAATGTATATGCCAACAGATATTTTGACCAGATTCTGAAGGATACTTCGGAGGATGTCGAAGATGTTATTGTTGAAAGCGACGGGCAGTGGCATACAAGTGATAATAAGTTTGGCTCAGCTTCCTGGTTGGCCTCGCATCCAGGGACGGCTCCATTCAGGTTTTCGCCGACTCCTCGTGGGTCATCACCAGCATCGGTCGATGAAGAGGTTGCCGCAAAAGCTCATGCGAGGAAAGATGTAGAGATTCTTGTGTTGGACTCTGATGATGAGGACGAGGGCAGAGTCAAGCAGGAGCTATCAGATTCCTACCCGATGAACACTTTATCCAGTCCCGCCTCCAACGCAGGTCTTCCGACAACCGCGCGGCAACCTAGGAGCGGTGATGTCATCGATTTAACAGCTGACTCCGACGAGGATGAGCCCCAGCCACCACCCATGGCTCAGAGTTCTCTGGAGAAGCGCAAGGCACCTTCTGGTGCACCCTCGCCTACAGAGCAGATCTGGAAGAAATCCCGAGTTGATTCCGTTCCAGCATCTCAGCAACCACACCCGCCGCCACAGCCTCAAATATCTCATGCGGTACATCTTCCACCCGTGTCGCCAGTTGCCAATGTCGTATCTATGAGCACGCCTCGGTCACCTGCGACCGCATATCCTACTGGACCGAACAATTACGCTGTCCCTCAATTACCTCCAGTACGTTACGCCAACCCAAGCTTGTACGTGCCACCTGTGACAACATCTCCTCATGACACCGTCCGTAGTCCATATGATACGTACAATCCCAACAGTTATTATCCGTCCAGACCTAGTGGTTCTACGAGCCGACCAGGCGTGTGGCCTTAATATTAATTTCGCATTGCAGGGATAGCTTATTCCGCTACTATACGTCTGTTTAGGTCGGGTTAGTCATAATAATCCTTTGTTTTTCGCAGAGATAGCGCATTATGCAATAATCTCTATTTACGTATTCGACCATATGAACGTTAATATTAAGTAACGGAACAGAGACCACCCGGAACGTACCTAAACACGATGCTGTTCAATCGGTGAAGAGCGGAGATAAAACCTTCCGGATGATTCCGAATTCCTTTTTGACGCGAACTTTTTTCGTTGCTTAACTCTCATCCTCCTTCATCCTTCTCCACTCAGCCTTTCCTTGTTGGCTTTCTAATTAAAAATGGCCGAAACTAAGAGGGTCAAGACTCCCCAGGACTTCATGAGTGAGTTGCTCGTCGTCGTTGCCTGCCGTGTAGCTTGCATTGTGTCGCGCATGGAGCGCTAATATAACTTCTAACAGTCGATTTCCTGATGGGTGGTGTTTCTGCTGTACGTGTCATCGCTACAGTGCGGTCAAGGTTTTCGACGTTGACATTGTGTTTTGTAGGCCGTTGCCAAGACGTCGGCAGCTCCAATTGAGCGTATTAAGCTCTTGGTACAAAATCAGGACGAGATGGTGCGTTCTCTATCCCAGAGTTGGCGAGCAACTGTCTTATGTTACCTCCCAGATCAAGCAGGGTCGTCTGGCTACACCTTACAAGGGTATCGGGGATGCGTTTGGTCGCACCTACAAGGAAGAAGGCCTTGTCTCACTTTGGAGAGGTAACACTGCCAACGTGATTCGTTACTTCCCTACACAAGCCTTGAACTTCGCCTTCAGTGCGTTTTCAGTCTGCTCTTACATAGTCCGCCTCTGATATAAATTTCAGAGGATTACTTCAAATCTCTGTTCGGCTTCAAGAAGAACGACGGCTACTGGAAATGGTTCGCTGGCAATGTTGCATCTGGTGGTGCCGCTGGTGCTTCGTCATTGCTCTTTGTCTACTCCCTTGATTACGCTCGTACCCGTCTTGCCAACGATGCCAAGTCTTCCAAGGGTGGAGGAGCTCGTCAATTCAACGGTCTCGTTGATGTGTACAAGAAGACTCTCGCTTCCGATGGTATCGCGGGTCTCTACCGTGGTTTCGTTCCTTCAGTCGTTGGTATCATTGTCTACCGTGGTCTTTACTTTGGTGTATATGATTCGCTTAGTGAGTCGACTGAATCAACTCTTGATCGTATCACTGATTGTGATTGCAGAGCCTGTCGTTCTCGTTGGTGCTCTCGAGGGCTCGTTCTTGGCTTCCTTCGCTCTTGGCTGGGGTGTCACCATCGGTGCTGGTCTTGCTTCCTACCCTCTTGACACTATCCGGTGAGTTCTAGCCTGTGCCCTCAAATTGAACGCGAGACTCACTCATCACCTCCAGTCGTCGTATGATGATGACCTCCGGTGCTGGCGTTCACTACAAGTCCATGTTCGATGCTGGTTCCCAGATCGTTGCCAAGGAGGGCATGAAGTCGTTGTTCAAGGGTGCAGGTGCCAACATTCTCCGTGGTGTTGCTGGTGCTGGTGTACTATCGCTATATGACAAGCTTCAGCAAGTCATGTTTGGCAAGGTCTACTCTGGTGGATCTGGTTAAACGCCTAGCATCGCATATTTACTTGGGCTTTGGCTCCATCCCTTCTTTTATCCGACGCATCATGACTTATCTTGATAGACTTTATTCCATTTCACTGGGTCCCTCCAAGTATGGATTCTTCTACATACTACCACACTAGTAGGCCTTAGTTCATACCGAATGCAGAAGACATTCACGATCAACGATCTGAGAGGCAAGATTTGGCAAAACTAGTGTGAAAAAAAGTGTGTCCTGAATTATTCGTACTCGGGCGCGAATCTTGCGGCTGAACACTTGGTGCCTCTAGGCCCATAGCTCTTAAGTTGCAATGTACAGAAATTATAAAATAAATTGGAGTAATAGTCAAAAATTTTATACGACATAAAACATAAAACGTGTACTGCACAAGTTACACAGATATGGAGGCCGTGTTTGTACATGTATACCAACTCTTTCACGTGATCTATAGATGATGTCTGGGGAAGAGATGTCCGGAACTATTTGGATGTTCAGCTCTCGGCGTTATTTTGCCAGTGCTGTCACGGTCAAGCTGCGACCCTACCAAGAGTCCTGTCTTCAAGCATGCAGGAATGCGCTTCAGGCTGGTGCGACGCGCATCGGCGTATCTCTGCCAACAGGGGCTGGTAAAACAACTGTGTTCATATCCTTATTGGCGCAGATCTCTCCACCATCTCATTCCCCATCCACATCACGCGCATTAATTATAGTGAATAGTATTGAGCTTGCAAGACAAGCCGCCGCTCAAGCTGCAGCACAATTTCCCCAATGGCGCGTCGAGATTGAGCAGGGTGTCAAGCATAAAGCATCTGGAAATGCAGATGTGTATGTAATTGATTTTGTATAACTCACTTCTCTTATCCCGATGGATCGTCATTGAACAGGACGGTTGCCACTTATCAGACACTCCTACAACCTCAGCGTCTTGCAAAGTTTCATCCGGGTAATCTGAAGGCAGTGATTGTAGATGAAGCACACCATGCTGCCGCCCCATCGTGAATGCCCTCACTTTTTGGGGATTCGTTCAAATTTAATGCGCTTTACACAGATACCGCCGAATTCTTGCGCACTTTGATCCTGCAATAAGGAGCCCTGATGCAACCTTTCAGCCTCCACAGCTGTCTCGCCCTATTCCAATCATCGGCTTTTCTGCCACCTTCAGCCGCCATGATGGGTTGGCTCTTGGCTCCGTTTTTCAACAAATAGTTTACCATCGTGATTTTCTTGAGATGATAAAGGAACAATGGTCAGACCTTTACAATATGCCCGTTGGGATTTTTCTCAATCTGCTATGGCAGGCTCTGTGATGTGCGTTTCACATCTGTCAAGGCAAACATCGACTTGCGTAATGTCACTGTCAACTCAAAAACTGGCGACTTCAATGCTACAAGCCTGGCGCATATCATTAATACAGATACCGTGAATAACCTTGTGGTGCAAGCGTGGCTCGACAGAGCGAGTAAGTGGTATCCATATTTTGAAGCACAGTCCCGCAATCTTATGTCTGCGATAGGGCAGCGCCGATCAACACTTGTCTTCTGCGTTAACATTGCGCACATACGAGCGCTGACAAAGACGTTCAAAGATTTTGGAGTTGATGTACATTATCTGCACTCCGGGACGCCCGCTTCTGAGCGGCATACGCTGATAACAGCTTTTAAAGCAGGCAAATACCCCGTTCTTGTCAACTGCGGTTTGTTTTTTCACAATTGGATTTTTTCACGACTTATTTGGGACGAACAGCAATTCTTACTGAGGGCGCCGATATTCCCAACATCGACTGTATTATAGTTGCTCGCCCCACTCGGTCACGCAATGTCTTCGCGCAGATGGTAGGCTGAATTACAGCATCTTAAACGCTTCCTGTGTGCCCACCATTCACTTTCGATAGATCGGGAGGGGGATGCGGCAATCACCATCGACAGGCAAAGTGAATTGCCGCATAATTGACTTTGTCGACTCTACAAACCGGGTAGCTGGTGTGGTTTCGACTCCAACGCTATTTGGTCTCGATCCTGAGGAACTTATCGACGGCAAGGCGCATTCCCATTTCGTGAATGCGGGACTAATATCATACATAGATGAGTCCGTTGAGACATTAGAGGCTCGTGCTCAGATTGCCGTCATTCAGGACGCAGGTGATGAACAAGTGCCAGTTGACAGCCGAGACGATATCCCCGATCCAAAATACATAACATATGTCGATTACCAGAACCCGTTCGCCCTAGTCGACGGTTGCTCAGGTGCCCCTCACATCACAAAGCTCAGCACCAATGCATGGGTAGGATGTGGTGAAGACGTCTACATCTTGGAGTGCCTGGGCAAGGGATATATTCGTATTGAGTGCGTTTCTGCTGACGAGGGTTGGTTCGACAATTTCTGCTGTAATTCTTCGTCTCATGTGACATTCAGAAAGTCCGGCACACTATCGCGCTACATTTACCGAGGCGACGATGCACATGCCATCTGCGAAGGCGTTTAAAGTGTCACCATTCATGCGAAAAAGGTTGATTATGACCGCGGAGACACTGAGTGATGCGATCCGAGGCTGCGACACTTATGCAGCACAAAAGGTTCTTCGCGGATCATTGGCATTAGGGTATACTTCTGTTTACATACGAATCATAATATTTCTGACATGCAGAAAGGCTACTCCGGACTGCAAAATGGCGGAAAACATCTGCGTCCGATAGCCAGAAGAACTTCATCCAGAAACGGCGCGTCAAACGCGCGCTGGATCAAGATACTGCTGCCGCAACCCTGCAGAACATAACCAAGGGCGAGGCAGCCAACATTATCACTCGCTTGAAACATGGAGCCAAGGTATGGTCCATATGCACATCTCGGCTCGTGCTTATACTCTTGAATAGGCCTATTATGAGAAGAAAGCGAGGGAAGCGAAGAAAGCCTCCCAACTAGCAGAGAAGGAGAGACGAAGGAAGGAGCGGGAGATTGTTCAGGTAGGACCGTTGGTGGACCACGAGGCACGCTAGAAACGTATCATTATCATCATTAATGGGAAAGTTGCCCGTGCAAGGACGATAGCAGTGGCGAAACAGCAAGCGGACTCTGCAAACTCAACAGGGCTGCATGCTGAGCGATATCTATCGTACGTTGTAGGCTTATTGCGGAGTGGAACACCTTCGGAGACTGCACCAATGCGGCTAGCAAAGCTCCGACCAACGAATCTCCTACACCTGTTGTGTTGACCAACGCATCGCTTGGGAGTTGCATTGCAGGAAAATGCTGCAAGACCACAGTATCACCTGACGTTGACGAGTGGGACACTACGCAGCGCCTATGATGGTTAGTCGACTCCGTTGACCACGATGATTCGGCCGCGTCATCTCTCGTGCAACGCATTACGACAATGACTCCCAAGTCACCGCACTTGATGACGAGGTGTCGAAAAAATGGTAGGAGATTGATTGCCATTTGGGCAACACCCTTTTCAACAAGGAAGGCCAGGTTTCCCCGTGAAGTATCGTGATTTGATGCGTCTCTTCGAGAAAGCAAGTCGAGGTCTGTGCGGAACTTCGAACCAAGTCCGAGGCCGTCCAGAACCTGCCACCATCGATCATGTGAAGTGAGGTCCAGAAGTTGTGCTTGTTGATACATATGTGCGAGCTCGAGTAGGTTAGGAGAAGCGAAAGCAATGGGCGCCCATGCAAGTTGGTCGAGATTACCGGCTATAGCGGGAAGAATCGAAGCTGACTTGACGACAGAAGTTGGCTCACTAAATTTTGAAGTGTTATCAGCAGCTCATTTGATAAAATCATGAATGTGAACGAACAAAAAAACTAGAAAGCACAAATTTTAGCCACTTCCCTAAGCCTATATCTACGAAGAAGCTTACCATCGACGCCGTTCCGAAGACACTCGCTCACTACTACTTTCAGTGTATCAGGTGATAGGTTCCCATCCACTGCGAGTAGCTTTGGTTTGTATGCCAAAATAAATTCACGTGCCTGGCAAGAAACTCAAACCTGTTACAAGTGGTTATAGGACAAGACTGACCATATGTCCATCCATATTCCGAACGAGGTCCATGTCAGCTACGCCTGCCCTCAATCCCCCTGATTCCTCCAGAAGTAGGCTGCATACAGACGACCTACCTCCATGAACGGGAATAAGACCATCTGTTCTCATCCCTAGCATTCGTGTCTCCTCGCTCAACAGTCTCCCGAAAGAATCATCGCCGACTGGAGACACTAGCAAAGTCGCGGCCGAGAACTCGTTACTATATGACGAAAGGACTCGGTGAGCAGCCTCAGCAATATTGCGACCAACACCTCCGAGTGATATGGAAACCTTCCCAGGAGATGTTGACTGGTGTCCAAAGTCCGAATCTGTAAGAGGTTGAGATGTGATGTCTACTGCTGCACAACCAACTACGATCAACGAAGCGTTCGGTACTGGTTGCCCTTTGAGATCATCAATAGTCCCTGATGAGGTGACATCAGATGCACTGTGAAGCTCATCCGGGTTTTCTCGTATTCCTGTCACTTGATAGCATTGCTAAGATGAACAAACATCACTTGCTATGTCTAATGGTTGACAGTTCGCCTCACATCCTGGTCATGTCTGTCTCTAGCAAGTTTCGCGTATTCCACAGCAATTTGACCTCCTGTACTCGAAATGTCAACAGTTTGGACAAAACCGCTTTTATCAATCTCGTACCAACAAGCGCAGTATTCTCGATAAGGGCCACGTCTGAGGTCAAAGTTGAGTAGTGAACAACGTCTAGGAAGGTTCGATACTGACTGCTAGCAAGTGATTTTCCTTGTGTTAACTCGCCAACCCTGTTAAGAAGCCAAGGAGTGACGGCCTTCCCCAGCTTACTGATATTTTGTTCTTCTGATTCACGAACAGCTTGTTCGACTGCCTCTTGAAGGGCTGACCCCACGGCCTCGTATTCAGCAGGGATAGGGACAGCAAAAAGGGCCCCATTAGACATGCCCAGTTGCCAATGAGTATCTGTACATATTGATAAGCCTGCTGTACTGAGTTATGTGCCAACATTCCTACACAGAATATGAGCGGCTGTCCTAGGATCATTTACCCTCCAAGGCGACTGTGAAACTAGTGAGCCAAGACACCGACATTTGGTACACTCGCACCTCGAGCCCGCTTCGGCCGCTATAGAAAGCCGGGAAATCGTGCGTTTCCGCGTAAGATACTACTGGTACACCAAGCGTTTCCTACATGGACAAATTAGAGATAAATTCTCCAAAATTTTCCAGCAGCCGCACCAGATATTCGAGGGTTCTGTGTTATCAGTTTAGCGACAAGCGACAGAGATGATTACGATGTCATACCGCCTTATATCTAAAATGGATTTCACTCCAGCCGAAACCAGACCAACTGGACAACGCGTGAGTTCATGTAGATCAGCTGAGACGTCCATTGCTAAAACACGGGCGAAATTATCAAAAGTCCCGTAAACGCTCGGTGTAGCTTACTATTCTCCCCGCCGCGATGTACTCCGCCGAGCCTAGGAATACCACCTCAGAATACAAGAGTTCGAAAATAACATTTCCCGACCTACCCTCCAGTGGCAAAGACCTAGAACAATGGTCATGCCGGCATGCAAAAACATTTGCCCCATACGCACCTTGATACCAGCTAGTGCAGCGAAGATGAGGGTGGAACAACATGTAGTTCCGCCATCCTTCTTTAGAGCAATTGCAGCCGCGATATCCCGCCTGGATAACTTTACGGCGGTTGGGGTTGAGCGTTGGTCTGCAAGACGTTCCAGTTCTGCTGGATGAAGTCCAATCTTGATGCGTCCCCCAATGACAGCAATGGTGGCTGGTATACTCCCTGTGGACCTGACTATTCTCTCGACTGATTGAGCCATCTGCAATGAAGTCGGGTATGGCATTCCATGAGTAATGATGGTCGATTCGAGGGCAACTACAGGCTTTCCAGTAGCCAGTGCATCCTCCAGCCTCGGGGTGAACATCGATGGGAGCTCGACGCTCCCGAGCAGCGGATAGATTCGATACCTTCCGTAGTGAAATGAGACGTTGGTTGATAAAGGTTCCCCGGAAGGAAGTTCGAAGCATTGGAAGTCAAGGAGTCAAGACAAAATTAAAAGCAGTAGTAGTTGAAAATGGACTCAGACAGCTCCTCGCAGCCCAGATGGGCTGGCATAAAAGTATAATATCGGTTCCACGTGAGTCAATCCTTCCATTGTCCTGTACGTATACTCGTTATCTGATCCTATCTTAGTTTTCGCGCTCATACAGATGACGACTTCCTATCCAAGCACCTCGGTGGAAGCGAGAGAAGAAGTGGGCAAGAGCGTATGCGTGCTCTCATACAAGTCATTGGAGATTGACGAGATCATAAAATCAGTCAGCGATGATGGTGCAGGGGCAACAGCACTCTTCATCGGCACGACTCGAAATTCATATCAAGGTACCAACCATGCAAATGTACCAGTCACCGATGTCTTAACATTCATCACCTGCTACGGACAGGAAAGGTCGTAACACGTCTAGAATACCAGGCATACAGCAAGTTAGCCATCAAAACCATGACAGACATCATCCGAACAGCACATCAATCAGTCACACGTTCCACCCACCATCCAGCGCCCGCCGCAGTACCCTCCATCATTTCCTGCGCTGTGCACCATCGGCTGGGGACGGTGCCGGTAGGAGAACCCTCGATCGTGATAGCCGTATCTTCACCGCATCGGAAGGAGGCATTCGTTGCATGTGAGCAGATCCTGGAGGAAGTGAAGCAGAAAGTGCAGATATGGAAGAGGGAGTACTACGAGGGCGAAAAGGAGGAGGAGGCGGAATGGAAGGCGAATAGCGGCTAGAAAGGTGTGATGCCGGTCTAAGTACAGCATAGGGCAGCATAGGGTTCTCCGGACATCGGACAACAGAACTAATCAATCTTCCACTTTGCCGAATCATCGTCCCCATCAGGGCTGACCACAAGTTCCACAGCCCACAGGAACAGAGTAAACATGATGTTCGCCCACCGCCACCAGACTTGTGAAGAAGGATCAAGAACTGAACAAAACATTAGTCGGTCTCCGAAAAGTCATACAAACAGAAAACACGTACGAAGAAGGTGCGAGTATACCATGACAAAGATTAGTTGTCTATACGTTAGAAGGATGCGCGTCATAATCGAGGTCTAGAGTAACCATCAGCAGGAGGAAACTACAGGGCATCATGATGTACTCGTACCGGTCGTCCATCAATCTCTCCTTGGTCCGACTCCCAGTTGTCAGCACCGATCGTAGGTAAAATACGTGATGCAACTTGCAATATTGAAAGACGATAGAGTAGCGCAACGAGTACAGGCTTAGGGAGGGTATTCGTGATGAAGTTTACAAGTGTCTGTAAATGCGGAAGGATATTTGAAAGCAGAGGGGCACTGGGAGCCGTCAGTAAGCATGAATACATGAGACTGCAGTAGAACATACTAGGAGGAAGCAGGGTCCGAGAACGATGTTTGATCAAACCCGCAGAGCCACACGTTATATGCAAGGAAGAGTGCGAGGAGAGAGGCCTCGACAACGTTGGTGCGTCGTAACCGAAAACCGATGAGAACGAGGAACAGGAATGCTGTCAATGCTACACCCAACAACGTGGACGACAGAGGAGATGCGGCAGCTGCGGGGTATGCCTGTATAAGATTTAGTACGGGACGTGATTCAGGAAGACAGAAAGCAGCACGCACGATGACGACCCACCACGCAGCTGCAACGAATGCAGCTGCTGTTACGATGAGAATCACAAACTGGTAACTTTCTGCCTCATCCGCAATGCCCCTGCCTATTTGGCCCGCTTTCTGCGCGAACAATAGACTAGACAGACCCTCCATGGCCACGTAGGAAGGGCCGCAAAACGTGAGGAGTTTTCCCCACCAATAGACTGCAGTGGCAAGCCAAGGCTGTGCAGACTGCGAGAAAGCATTGAAAGTAACGAGAAGGAGAAATGGGTGCATTGGCACCTGCATGATGGAGAGCGCATTGGATCCCCAGAGCAATATGAGAGTTCCATGAATGAGAGAGTGGATCGAGAGCAGAAGTGAAAGCAAGAGAAAGGCTTGCGTTGAAAGCGTTGCTAGCGTCAATGGCAAGAAGAGCAAGATCTGTAGGGCTGTCGATAACCTGAATTTAAGCCTATTGTCAGATGCTTCAGGTAGTGTTGAATGATACCGAATCGAAGACCTAGCAGTATGCGATAACGCGCTCCAAAGTAGCCATGGGTTCATTATGCTGAATGATTTGAAGAACACGACGTGAGTGAATGAGAGAGAAATTAGTCTAACGCAACTGTGGAGGCTACAGGGAAGGGGAAAGACGTAGAAAATGTTGCCAAAGCCACACTTGGAAAACGCGTCAACGCGTATTATTCAGTCACATACACCAACACAAAGGTCTACAACAATTAATCGACATTAATCATCTATGGTACAGATCATGATAGCAATGGAACACAACAAAGACAGCGATGGATAATACAAAATACGGTGAAGATATCACAAGAAAAAATCAGATAGATAATTGGGTGGGGTTTTCGCGAGGCTGGACTGGAACCAAGGCTTTACGTGGGCTGAGGAGGCCCTTGGCCGCGGCAAAGTCAGTGTCACGATTCAGTGACGCTGGGTCAGAAGGAGAGACATAGAATTTGTCAACGATAGGGATCTGCAGGAGGTTCATTTTGGGTGTGATCACGACCATGTTGTTCGTGCGTATCTCCATCCAGTCCGCTTTTTCGAAAGTGAGCGGCTCGCTAGCAATCTGCATTCAGAGCGATCAGAAATGAGAATGGATAATCGGCTTAAAGGGTTCTACCATGATGATGTTTTCTCTCTTATCAGCTTTCGCCATCCTGTAATGACCGCCTTGAGCGTACTCGCTGAATGTCGTCCCAGACGAGAACCACTATTATTTAATGCGATCAGAACGCCCTTGCCATATGATACAGCGATGAACCCTACCAACGATGCAGCTTCGTCGTGTCGAGAGGAAATATAACGCGTTGCAACGACACTCTCGCCATCCGTAACGCAGAAATTCATCAAGCTTGGCTAATCGACTCTCAGCAATACTGCACAGAAAAATCAACTTCAATCTCACCTCAGTAATACCGGCTTCCTCAGCATACAAATTTAATGTTGCGATAGTATCCAACATTGCCTGCTGCAGGGTGCGAGTAGCAAAGCTATTGGCCTTTGGGTCGGGAAGCTGCACGTGCACAACTACGTTTATATGGAAGTAATGAAAGTACCAAGGAACATACCTTCGACAGCAGTAGTGCAAAAGCGCACTCGGAGTCTGCGAGAATATGGTCATGATTCGTTCTTTCTCATGAGTATTCTGTTCACCTGTGTTCCCTTGTACTACATTGAAAACATCGTCCGACAGATCGGCCTGCAGTCGTCGCTTAATCAGATGAAAGCCTGCAATACCACCGTTATGCATGAACTATTTAACGAGCAAGTCAGCAAAGGAAATCATACATAGGTTGTAACACACCATAAGTTTCCCATATGCAAATGGGTGACAGTTGTCCAAAGACAAAGAACCGGTGGTGGTCGCACGGACGTGCCCACTAACACAGTATTTGTTCAGCACGATTTACCGGATCGGATGGCAACTCACAAGACGAGTGGTGACTTGATCTTCTCTGCTAATCGGATTAAGTTTATGTTGTTCCATGCCTGATGTGCAAAAGTTCAGTCAGTTGATAGTATGATCCCGGTGACACGGCACGCGTACCGGTGTGACGGCGGTAAATATACAAGGTTGACTGCCAAGTTCCTCGTCATGGACGGAATCATACCAGCCTGAACGTTTACGTCCCAAAGTTGTCTTGAAGTGATTCAGAAAGCGACTCACCGACGCCGAAGCCATCACCGTTGATTGGTCGACGATGGTCGAGACGCAGGCGCGAATCAAATGCCTGGTTTATAATGGAATGACACGGTCGAGTTAAGAGCTAAGAGCAGGAAGGGTCAGTGCCTTCTTTGCAACGATCGGCTCTACTAACATGAGACAGTTGCACAGGTGATGTGCCCTTGTAAATCACGAAACGGCACATGCGCGAGTGTTAAATCGGTCCAGGGGAAATGGTTTTTGTTCGATTGTAAGAGTAACTGATATAGAGTGAAATCGGACCGAAAGGACACGTAGCAAAACTGGAGTCATAACACTTCAGCCGCAAATGCAGCGGTTAGTTGCATAAAGTACGTGACGATGGCTCAAGATTCGCTCCAGATTACGTCTTATCACATGTGACCAACTTGCTACAATTGATCAAGTTTACAGTATCTCGATACAAATACGCTCAAAAAGTGTATCCCAAATTCCAATGATCAAACTTTCATACAATCAATGCCAGCTAATTCTAATCTCATCACCGGGTACCAATGTCCAAATCTAAACATTACTGCGATTGCTTCTCAATTCAAAGAAATTCTTTTGGTCTCTTTGATAGGTCACCACCCGCTTCATCATACACAAGTCCAGCGACACGAAACGCGAGTTCTAAGCCACCATGAGTGTGTCATCAACAAGCAGGAGGAAGTAATGTCACCATCAGCCTCGGCGCGTGTCGCCGCTTCAGCATAAACCCTCACTACATCCTCCGTACCACTCGGTCGAACGAACGAACGACCCCCTTCGTACTTACGCACAAGCTCGTCAACCCTGGCCTGCAGTCCGGGAGGGCTGACTAGGCGTCTCTCCGCATCCTCCGTCTTGAACGCATTCCGATCACTTACCACGACTTTCACAAGACGGTTCGGGAGGTCACAGTACATGGAGTCCCACTCCACACCGCTGAAAGACTTGTGTGCTAGAACTGTTTCCACCAGGAACGCATCTGAGAGAGCATCGCCAACCGTTTGATTAATCACATCGATGATGTTCCTCAGGTTGGTGAGCGCTGTGGAAGGTTTGTGGCTGGAAATTAATTCCTGAGCAGCAGGCGAGAATATAACCGTGCCGTGCCCATTGGCTTCGAAATAGACCCCAATGTCGTACTGTTCTGCAGCGTGATGCAAGTGTTTCACGCCTGTGGGGACACACTTGACAGGAAGTCTCTGAGATTGCAGAATTAAATTTCTATCCATGCTATATTCATCGTCTCACTTACCCCAGAAAGGTACTTAGTCGAGCTTCCGTTCGCATATGCCGTCTGGACGACGCCGACTTTGATCTGCTCGTCCAAACCCGAGGCCTTCACCAGCTCAACGATATAACTCGCAACAAGTGTCGTGATCTTGTCTCCGTCGAGCATATGGAACTGACCGCGTTCATCTGCATAATAGTACATAAGGCGATCGGCATCTCCATCTAGACTGCAAGCGCGCTGTCCTGGCTGCAGAGTGATGGAAGGAGGTAGCTTCTGGTTGACTTTGACGAAGTCCGCACCACAGGAGTTGTTCAGTGCGCCAGGGGTATGTAGGTCGGCGTTCACGAGATTGATGTTGAAGATACCCCCGAGATATGCTTTGAACCTTTCAGCCATCAAGGCACCGACGCCATTCGCACAGTCGATGAGTAACGGTGGCGGGGTTGGTTTTCCAGCCTGTACCGGAAATGAGCGTCATGTATGCGCATATATGCGTCACCTACAAGCAGTTTTTTGAAGGCATCGCTTAGTTTCGTAAGATATCCTTCCTCGGTATCCTCACCGTACGAATCTTTAGTGCCCTTGGTGTTGATTGTCCTCACCAGATAGTGGAGCACCGGCGTTGTGGTAACGCCAGCATCCCTATAGTCTGCCTTGATCGCTTCCAACCCATCCTTAAGGGCGGCAGCAAGTTGCGGGCTTGTCGGGCGTGTGTCTCTGGCATACACCACACGAGCGGGTATCGAGAGGTCTATTTTGGTTGCCTTCACCAGTTCGTCGACCGCAGCAATGAAAGCAACACTATTAGGTGCGTTTGCAAATGCGGTGGCGTGTGCCTCCCATGACGACTCAAGCATCTCGCCGCGTGGGTCAACGAGTTTAACTCCGTTGTCCTATAAAGGAGAGCACCGTTGGACCCGAGGCACTTAGTGCACGTATGAAGTACATACAGGCTCCGGGTTGTGTGAGGCAGTCACCATTACACCGATAGTCTTTCCATCCAGTTTCTTGCTCCGAAGGGCTGCGAGAACGCCCACCCTGAATAGTACTGAATCGAGGGTCTTTCCCCTAGTCGCTACTATCAGATTGATGAATGTGGATATCAGACACCAACGTACAGCGTTCTGAAACCTGCAGTCCCATACTGAAATTTGATATCTGCAGGCTTGGGGTGACGGTCAGATCGTTCTTGTATTTCTTTGACTGGGGAGCATGATGGTGATCACGGAAAGACGATGTATGTCCTTTAGGTAACGCTCATCATGATTGCAGTGTATCACGTGATCCTGTGTTGCAACGTATGCCTGTGCAAGACTACGCGAGTGCTCAGTGCTAATTCAAATTTCTCTTTTCTGGTCCATGCTGGCTAAATGGTGGCTTCCTCTCTTTCTCTGGCTCCTGCATCTTCTGCATGCCTCGCTAGTGTATTTGACAACAAAGTTTCAAAATCGCCGATATTTGCCCCCTCAACCGGTAACCGCGTACCGCAGCAAGCTACCAAAACACTTGGCAATTATTCTGGTTCCCTATCACGCGGCGAATCCCAAGCACACAGAAGAACTGTATTTGGAGTGCTTAGTTAGGGTTGTTAAATGGTGCAGAGCATTAGGCTATAGAGCAGCTTACTGCATATGATGCCGAGGGTAAACTCTTTGTCGGGATATTATTATTATGGTTCACGTTGAACGATCCTCTGACAGGTACACTGTTAGGGTGCTCTGACATTATTCGGGAACGCCTAACACACTGTGATGATCTGCCCACCGACGAGAGTGAATCAGAACTCGAATATCCGTTGACCCCTCCACTTTCTGAGGCCTCAGAGTCAAGAAGCCATTCGCCCGACTCTGAAGGCTTCCCCATACAACTCAATGTTACAACAGTATGCTCTTTCAGGAAAGGTTCTTCGCATCATAGGCCAAGAGAAGTTGCAGTTCGCCGACGAGCGCACGGTAGGCGGAGCATTCCTACAGTCAACAAGGACTCTTAACATACCATTTACAGACAAGCATCCTCCTTATAATCCTCTGACACTCCATATAATTTCACGCAGTGCCTCAAAAGCTGCCATTGCATCTGTTGCACGTTTTCTTTTAGATGAAGAATTTTGCAGGCGCCAGAACAGTCATGACCTGGACCACGTCAAGGCATATGAACTTCCTATCTCTAAATTGAACTCGATATTAGAAGGAAGGTTCACTCTGTGTCAAACTTCACCCATCTGACTTCTGTACCAGGAGGTCTGCCATCACCGGACTTTATGATCATCCATCATGTCCGCACGCAGGACCCCCCAACTCCTCTCGAACTACACGGTTTTCCTCCATGGCAGATCGCGCTGACAGAAATCCAGTAAGTCGCATATTGATGTATTGCTGTGTTAGGATTGACACATGGCATGACACAGCCAGACCATTGCTCATGACGTCGCTTCCCTGAAATATCCAAACAGTTCAATGCCAAGTGTAATCACCGAGGAAGCGTTCTGTCGTGCCTTGGACGAGTATGCCGGTGCTCAATTTCGATTGGGGAGGTAATGAATTTTATCATCCTGTAGCCTCTTGTAGCCTGTTTTTGGTTGTACATGCCTTTCACCGTCATGCATCCGGAATGACGCACGTTGCCCGATTCAGTATAGCATGTTTAGAGCTTCCTAGCAACGGCACAAACATGATGGTACCGACTCCCAAGCTGTTAGAGGATACTATAGATTATTGTTCATTCTAATTAGAAATTGAGAGCGGTTCTTTTCAAAGGCCGGACGAAGCGGTTGGTGTTTGATGACTGATTGATTGAGACAGCCACTCGGGCCGGCAGCCGCTGCTGTGTTCAAGCTGTGCGACTCTCGAATTTTGAGAGTTGCAGGCCCTGCAGGGCAACAGGCTTCGGGATTATTACAGCCTTGGAATAGACCAATCTCTTACATCGAACCTCTTATCAGATGGGGAATCGGGACCAGCATTCCCCCGACGTAGCAACTCGTAAAACGAAACTTGCCTGAAACTAGAAACCAAACCGGTATTAGATCGCAGGTCGAGCGCTCAGATATCACTGATTCGCGATACAGCTTGCCATTTTCTCATCGGTCTCACCAATTGCGGCGAGTCCTGTGTTATGATATCAGCGTGCTTATATGGCTATAATAATATTGGCCGCGAGAAGGAATTCAGTATAAATACACCCACCGTGACATCGTTCTTGTCTGCACCTCAACTTCCCCCCGCCGGACCGAATCATGATCCCCGCTCAATTCAAGCTCGACCTTGCACAACTACCAAGGGCCACAACTGAACCCTTCCAGGCTGGCGCTAAAATTAAGAAGAGACTCATTGTGTGCTGCGATGGGTAAGCTGGTTTATATGAAATCTCAGGCGCTACCGTTATCTGATGCCGATGTTCTTTTAGAACCTGGCAAAACGGAGTGATCGCCAAGGACTCGCAGTGTTGGAAGCAAACCAACATACTGGTGCGTCGATTGTACGCATTTGGGAATTTCATACATATTTGTTCTTCAGAAACTATCACGGGGATTGGAACATGTGGACGAACGATCGTAAGTTCATCTGAGGCATGTCCTTATTTTGTCATTCATATACATCGACAGGGGGGTTCCGATACCGCAGATTGTCTACTACCAGTGTGGCATCGGATGCGCGCAAAATTTCTACTCTGAATATGTCGATGGTTCGCGGGACCGTCCAATTCTGTTAATAGTATGGGGCTAACTATCTTTCTTTGGATCAGGTGCGACAGGAGGATCCCTCGGTAAGAATACATTTTGCTCGCTGATTCTGGCGAGGATTTATTATTGTATGCAGGTGAAAAGGTTCAAGAGGCTTATGCGTTCATCGCCCAGTGAGTCTTGCCGAATACATGCTTAGTTGCGGCTTAGACGTCTCCTTGCAGAAACTACCACCCCGGTGATGAAGTAAGAGATTCGTCGGTTTTGGTCAACATCTCAATTTCAGACTAATGTCATCACTTAAGATATTCCTCTTTGGCTTCTCTAGGGTATGCAATGGTATGCTAGCATGAAATGCACCATTACTGACGTTTTCATCAGGGTGCATATACCGCACGGATGATAGCCATGTTCATCGTAAGTAGACCCTTTGTTGACAACGCTCATCTCAGACCTTCTTTCAGGGCGCTATCGGTGTTCTGGACCGTACCGACATGGATCACTTCGCCGATATATTTATAACGTACCAAAAACGTGGCAAAGAGACTGACCCAGGAGGTTTGTCACGTTGACTATAATTATTCCGGCAATTCTGATTACACTTCAGAGATCGAAAGGCTAGATGCATCGTTGAGCCGGTGGACCTCCCCCGATTCCCGGGGTAAGAGAAGAGCTGAGTCTGTTAATGACTCTTTCTCCATAAAGTGAGTTTTACCGGTTCATACACGGCGGCGACAACGGCTAAGATGTGTTTTCAGATGCGTCGGTGTTTTTGATACTGTCGGTTCGGTCGGTCTACCTGAAGAATTGACGCATAAGTCGCCTTCCACAAAATCTATTTTTGGCTTCCCCAACAGTGAACTTGGGGAACATATTGAGCGTGCATATCAAGCGCTTGCTATTAACGAAATCAGACTCGACTTTGTAAGTAGTCGAACACCAACCCTCGGAATTTCTTTCATCCAATTATTCTAGGACTGCTGCAAATTTGTGCAGACGGTCGGAGGGCGGCGGAAAGGGCAGATTCTGAAACAGGTGATTTGTATTTTGATTGGTTTGTAGATTTTTACTCACGGAGTTTTTCAAAGTGCTGGTTTTCTGGTAAGTTTCGGGACGATACAACTCTTGTACAAATGTTATTAATGAACATACATCATAGGTGAACATTCAGACGTAAGCGACGAACATTTATTGAGTATCCCAACTAGCTGCTGATTGTGCTGAACCAATAGATCGGAGGTGGCTGGCAACAACATGACTTATCTGACATAACTCTTGCGTGGATGGTGGTGAGTCCCTGAATCTATGGTGCGATCACTTTTGAATGCGTCGTTCACTATGCAGGCCAATATCGGTGACATGTTATCCATTGATATTGCATACATCTTTTCGCTAGTGAATCCAGTGGCGCCTTGGGGAGAGCAGCCCCCACATAAGTAAGTCGACAAGTGTATCATAGAGTTCATTTGGAACCACACTCATAAAATTTTTACAGTCCACGCACCGGTGTATACGTATTGTCGAAGGAATATGTCAGAAAACTTCCAACAGTCACGGATGACATCACGCACGAAACAATCCACCCTTCTGTTCTCCGACAGAAACAATCGATCTCATTCGATCCCACTCTTGTTTGCAAGTTGCTTCCTCTGGAGGAAGAGCTACAGAAGAAATGGCCATATATTGAAGGGAAACACTTAGAACATCAGGTAAATGAAGCAGTGTATGTGCGATTAGTAACGTTTTTCTATAATCGTTTGTAGTGACATTTGGGTTTGCCTCGCACGACACTCCACTGCAAGCCTTTTTCATCGAACCTTTTAGTGGGTTCATTATAGTATAAGTTTCATACATGACTATGTATTGGTAGCAATGATAGGTACAAATTTATATTGTAGATTGTGTAATGTTTTATTTCATGTTCTTATTTTTTTCAACCCACCTCACTCACCTTTCACCATGGGCGAGCATGCACAGTACTTCTAACTTCAGGGGGAAAAAGCTCGCACATGAGGAGCAGGGTCGAGCCATTGTGTCATAGATTCTCCGTTTCGGTCACTGGAGTCCAGTGCGTCTAGTGACACTGAATGAGGCGACTGGATCGTGACTTGTTGAAAGGAGGATGTGCGCCAATTTCGTAGAGAAGGATTACGTATATTCGCCAGCCTAATACAATACATCCGATAAACGTTCTATCAAGCAAAATGTATGCCCTCGTCATGAAATGCGGATAGCAGTCTGTTGAACCGATAAGAAAGCACAGGAGACAAAACTAATACGACTTACTTTAGAAGATCGTCAAGGGTCATCTTGGCTGCCCGCTGTTCCGAGTAACCCGATGAGCTGAGGACTTCTTCTACTTTAGCTTTCATGTTTGTGTCGTCATCGATTATCTGATCTATGGTGGTCAAATCTCCATCTACAACATACAAAAACTGAAATCACCTTATTTTGAGTCGAGCACCACGTTCTCCAGTTTTGTTCCAGCATCTCGATGACCCCTTTTGCCATGAATGTAGCATGCACCGTTTTATTTCGCCTCGAAAAGATGATTCTACCCAGCCCATCGAATTCCTCGAACTTGATGGGGGGAGGAGGATCGAGAGGTACCAGTCGAACCACTGACGACTCAATTTGCGGTGCTGGTCGGAAGTTATTTTTGCCGACGTGCATAACTAGGTCTACCTTTGAATAAAGCTGTACGTTCGCAGATAACCGCGACCAGAGCTCTGTCCCGGGCTGAGCAACAAGCCTCATGGCAAATTCTCTTTGGAACATGAGAATTGCCACACGAAAGATTGGTCGATGAGAGAGGAGGCGGAAGACAAGTGGTGATTATATTTGATAGGGCGTGTTGGATATACATACATCGAAATATGGGAGATCCGCTTTTTACAAAGTCTCCGATGATTATGTCGAGTTTTCGTTGTTCTGGTCTTCCGAGGAGTAGCCCGTCAGTTAATGATATTAAGACGGGAAGAAGTACACGCACTGCCCCTGGACTCGCTTCGTTAATTCAGCTGCCATCCGTGGGTCCATCTCCACAGCAGTAACATTTTTGGCTTGTTCGAGAATCTTGACAGTAAGGTTACCTGTACCAGGGCCAACTTCGAGGACTTTATCCGTGGGGCGAAGGTTCGCCTACACGTCACGATTAGCATCTATGAGATGGATTCAGCACACATAAGTTGAGCCGCACCTTATCCACGATACTGATGTAGAATCAGCCCGAGTTTTATTACATGAGAATTGTGAGCGTACGTTTGAGCAATCTGCGGATTCTTCAAGATATGTTGCCCGAATCTTTCTGTATTGAATATTGGGTTACGGACGCCGGCTGAAGTCCCTTCATTTGCACTGTGGTTTTTGGATGAAGATGATGCAGCGGCTGATTTTATTGATGGCTGGTGGGCACGCGAGAAACGTCCTGAAGTTGCACGAGGCATTTTGGATTGTCACGGCCGGTGGAGTCAATAGTAAATACTGCTGCCAGTGGAAGTCAAAACACGTGACCGGGCACTAGGAAAATGCTGCGCCATTAATCTGTGTGGCACGGAAACCACTGCCAAACTCGAAACACCGTTACAGTTAGAGTTTGGCAGGGCGTCTTCAGTCAATCATTCACGTCGACGAGGAGGTAGAGGAAACTGCAAACTGAGTCTGATGATCGGCGGCGAAGACCGCGGCGATCGGACTAATTGTTGGCCCGGTTAGTAAGCTGATCGCAGAAGTTCGTTTACATAATTACCAGATCTCCATTTGAATTTATCGTGCAACAAACGACTTGACGACGAAGGTTATGTAAGATCAAGTTCATTGCCCAACTTGAAGACGATTTTCGAACTGTTGCGTCGTTGTGAGCTGAAATCCTATTTGGTCATACACATACATCTCGGCTCCGACATATGTTGGCGCGGTAATGAATAATAATTTGTGTAAATGAGTCTTTCTTGTGATGCATTGAAGCTTTCTAAGATATCACATTATGTATGTCTTTTGTATGGTCTGACGCGCGGTACACATGCTACAGTCGTAAGCTTAAAAGAGGTCGGAGCTTTGTACTAATTAATTTATGACGTTCGGATCTTATGTAGCTGTGCTCACAACTGCCCGCGCGTTGGAAGCAGGAAATATTCACTAGCTAAGGCTAGGTGGGCGCAAAACTGCATGGCAACTTGGATGTCTTAAACAGTTCTTATCTTTGGACATTAATTCTCCCGTCAAATCCTGTCTCCTCCACAAAATATATTTAAAGACATGCTTTCAGAGGACGACATCTATCGAGGCAAGGTCGCCCCTGCCCTACCTATCATTGTGGAGTCGGAGTCGGTGGCACCTGCATCATCCGCTTCGTCATTATCCGGATCCTTCATCACGCACACGGGTCGCTTGGGAGCTCTCGCCGCTGTACTAGAAAATGCAATTACTCGTTGGGCTCGAAGGCGAAGTTCCTCAGCTTCGGCTTCATCATCGTCCTCTAGTTCTGCATCTTTCCACTCTTCTATCTACACACCTTCTCGCCCTAGTCGGCGCAAGAGACGAACAAGCTCCGCTAACATGCGTTCCACACATTCCGAACGTGAGGTAGCCGCTCGTCTTAGGGTCAGACAGAAAATTAGACGCGTTGATAGAGGGTTTACCCTATACCTACCCCCGAGTCTGAATCCCGAGATCACCCTGACCCGGTTGTCGGAATCTTTGGACCGATCTCAGCAGCCTGTCTCTCAAACAACCTCTCTACCTGTGGTCCTCAACTGTTTGGAGGCTGCACTGAAGAAGGCATCAAGGGCAAAAAAAGGCAGAGGGAAACAACGTCAATTCAGCCTTGACATACCTCCGCTTCCCCTGCATCATGATCATATGTCTGATGCGATGCTCTGTCGACCTGCGTCTTTCGGCGACATCTCCTCCGCCTTGATATCTTCTGTCCCAGGGAAACAGAAAGAGTTCTCTTCAGGGAATCGTATGCCCAATGAATTGGCTTCCGGAGGCTCGCCCGAGTTCAACCGAGCTCCTAAAGCCTGGTGGCTTGACGTCGCCAGTCCAACTTGGGACGACTTACAAACCATTGGCAAGGTAGGTGCATTCGAGTCATTAGTATGCCATGCTGATTTGACGAGTAGCTCCTACATATTCATCCTCTTACACTTGAGGATATTCTCCAACAAGATCCGCGCGAAAAGATGGAGCTCTTTTCAAAACTGGGTTATTATTTCATCTCGTTCCGAACTATACAGAATGCAGCCGTCACGCAGCCGGATTATCAGGGCATCTCAAGTAATGACGATGTTTACGAGGCTAACGACGGTGCTTTAAGAGAGGCCAACATATATGTGGTAGTATTCAAGGAAGGCATTTGCACGGTAGGTTCGCATTCTGCATCGGGTTCGTGAAAATCATGCTTAATGACGTTTAGTTTTATTTCGCCGATGTCTCAGGTGGGCTTGCATACGAGTTGAAAGACTCGATGTTTAACCTTGTCTAGAACACATAGAGAAAGTCAGGAATAGAGTTCAACTTCTCCAGGACTGCTTCAATATGTCATCAGGTAACTATTATGTGAATTGCATGTTCTTCACACTGACATCCTTCAAAGACTGGATTGCTCATGGCATATTGGACTCTGTTGTGGATTCATTCTTTCCGTTCCTAAAGGAAATAGAGAAACAAGTTCTAGCTGTGGAAGCTCTCGTATTTTCGAGCAACGACGTCTCCCACACTTCGTCGACAAACACTCTTGTTGATCTCGTTCATATACCTACTGATGATTCCAACATTGAAAAACTGCCAGATACGCTTTCAAAAGAAATGGGAGAAAACCCTCCCAGTTTGAATCGTGGCCTTTCCCGGTTCACCCAGCCACTATTCTTCCGACGTTTGAAATGCAGGTTCCAAATTTTGTGGAACACTTTTGCGACGACTCATGAGGCCAAAGCACAAGCGACAACAACAAACACACTACTACGCATGGCCAGGGCGAGAAGACTTGTTACTTCCTTGACTCGTCTTCTTGCTACAAAGTCGGAGGTCATATCGCAGATCCGCAAACGCTTTTTGATCGGTGGGCGACAAATAGCCTCCCCTCAGGGGAACGACGACCTTGAAATCGCCATTTACATGGGGGACGTTCAAGGTAAAGAGCTGTTTTGACTGTTGACGATGTGACTGAACTGTTTTGCAGACCACATATTGACTTTACAGCAATCCCTTCATCACTACGAGCACATGCTCAGCGATTCTCACCCAGCATATCTGACCCAACTGCGAACTCATCTCGCTAAGACTAAACAATACACTGATAAGGCCATTTTGGTGGTGTCTCTCATTAGTATTGGGATAATGTGCATTCAAATTCCGATCGGTATATTACCAGTTGTCCTCTAGTGTCACGCTTACCTCTGGCTTTTTCATAGGAATATTTTCAGAAAACGTCAAGATTCCAAAGAATAGCGTTGATCCTCCAGGCCCTTACAATTATTTCGCCATGGTCATACTTTTGTTTTGTGGCGTCGAGGCTGTTTTTCTCGCCAACGTGCGGCGCTGGTGGAATCAAGCAAAACGTACCCGATCAAAGCTTTCATAGGGACTCTTCATATTTCCTGTTAATGCTCATTTCGAAACGGTGTCGAACCTAATCTAAAATACCAATAGCGGCATGTACTTGGGTGTGATTTACAGCAGTCAAGATATGGGTATGTAAATTTTGTGTAAATTGTAATGGAAAGCAAAATAGATATATAACGACTCGGACTGCAAGCTTTAAGCACCTTCCAATATCGGACGAATCATGACTTTAAGAATCTCGTTTGGTGCCACACAATGTAAGAACCTGTTCGGTCTCTTCTAGAACAGCTTTAACTAACCGACGATAATTATTCAACATCAGCATCTCTTGACAGGCTGCAAACACGAGGACGGGTACTCACCCTTTTCTCGATACTGTCCATGTTTCTGCTCGAGTTGCTTATATCCTTCTTGCAGTTTTGTCCTCTTGATCTCGGATCACCTCGTCTTCGCGTTGTAGCTTCTCTGCCTCCAAGCGTAACCTGGCCAGGGTCTGCGTGACATTTCGACGTAGAGCCTTCATGCCAGCAAGTTCTTCATGATAAGTCGCACAAATAGCATTCCATTCTCGGTCTCACGAGACTGGTGAACCTCCAACGCCACTGGAAATAGGAAACAAACCTACCAGCATGCTCGATTTCACCCGCCGCAGCGTAATACTTTGAAACTTGATCGGCCCAGTCGCGGTCCATCGCCCAGGATACGGTCTTGGCGGAGAACGCCATACTCACACGCAGATCATTGCTGCTGCGTTTGAGGCTACTGCGTCTGCGAAGTGTATTCGGCTGGGGAGGGGAATCGCTGGTAGGTTCGTCTTCGGAAGGAGGTGTGCCTACGCCCTCATCTTGCGTGATACGAACATAGAAAGGTTCAGCGTTCTGCACTTGAGGAACATCTACGGGGCTCTCGACCATGTTCAAGAAAACCGCTGAAGTCGAACCATTGTATGGGTGAGGCAATGGATCCGGCGAAATGATCGATAAGTTTGCTGGCCGACACCGTGCTGTGATCGGTACCGACTTCTGATGCTTCAGGAATGACGTGCATAGTGCGCGTGATTTCCTGAAGACCACTCTCGGCAAATCTTTGTGCATCATACGACATACTCCTGGAGTGCTTGTTTTGTCGCATGCGGATATTGCTGGTGTCTCGGATCCTGCTCTCCTGAGTACTGCTACTATCATCGAACATGTTCTCATGTGTGGTGAAAGTCGCATGCACTTGGTTATCCCTGGCCTCCTGGTGTACACTACTTTCGTGGACCCGGCTTTCGTATAATTGACTTTGATGATGCGAATGACTCTCATTCAGGATGATGGAGCTCGCAACGGGAGAAGGTTTATGATCGCTTTGAACAGAACTCGCCTTGGAGGAGCGAGCGCGTCGAGGAGATGCCGGAAGAGCCCCTGACGGGGAATGGTCAGAGAGTGCTGAGCGACGGGAGTGGGTGGATTGGGTGGATGGTCGACGAGATATGGTGTGCTGATGAGGAACCATATTTGTGCAGCGATCACAGCAGAATGAATTACGTGGGCGGATAGAGTTGCCCATGGGCATCGTCTTGCTGGATTCATCAGGCTCGCCGTGCAGGCGAATCCACTTCTCCATCTCTTTTAATCTAAAATCTAGTGGCGCATGAATGGACAGAAGGGGGCCTTTGCAGAAGGCCTGCTGGCGGAATAGGAACGAGCAAGTCTCTGGCATTTTCTAATCATCCTATCCTTGAGGTGCCGTATTTCGAGGATACGGTCCCAAGATGCATTGGACTTTTTGGCGAGCTCAGATTTCTCAGATTTGAGCAGGCGGGCGTATAGCTGAGCTGTGCGGGGAGGTAAAAGTACCTGTAGTACATCTGATTGAGAACCATCGAAGGAGAAAGTCATTGTACCTACTTTGAGCTCATTTGGAGTGTCTGTGCACTGGAGAAAACGCCAGCCGGTTTTTTTTGTGACCTCATCTGAGGGCTCTAGTTGGCCTCTGATCGGACTGGCATGAAGGTAGTCCAACGGAGGGAGTGTAGCAGTGCTGGCAGTCGAATCTCTGCGCATCAGAGAGTCAGGAAAGCGGAGCGGAGAAAGACTTTACAAAAGCAATTATACATATGACTCAAGCGAGATTCTCATTATTTGATCGGCTGTTGCATATGCACCTGTTTGGTGACAAGCTTTGTACATCACTTTGGTAAAAAACACCTCCAATGGCCATGCCATCGGACCGCATAACTTCTGAGAAATTTTTAAATGAAATCTCCAATGGTCATCGCAAAACATGCATTTGTATGTACTATAGGGGCCGTGTGCACTATATTCAAGGCTATGAAACATGCGGATTCGTCCTTGATTTCGAAGGTAAGCTGCTGTGCGGAACGTTGACCCTTCATGGGCATCCCTGTTCAATGGTGCCTGCATGCACGACCCAGTTCAGTGCGCGAAGTTCTAGTGTGGTTATTCAACCAGTTGCAACGCCAAGATGTTCGTGGTTTTCATTTGAGAAATGATGTATAAGATATGCATGTCTGCTTTTCACTCTTGTCACAAATGAGGGGCACATCAATCATCCAGCAGGTGCCTAATAGCCTCGAGCTGTCAGGGAATGATGAGTGTCCACTGTCGTATCGAAGCATTTGAGTATGCGTCAACAGTCACGGTACCGTGACTTACTGCTGGCATCATCGAGCCTGCTGTATTGATGAATGAACTGTGATTCAAATGATTGCGAGAGGTCGTATTCAAGCGCTAATGGCACCGACTACAACGCGTCTACGGTGTATCTCCTGTCTGGAGCACCGACTTCCTGAGCAGTGCTAGTGAGTGAACTTGAGTTGTGGAACAAGTACTTACATAGCCTTGAACGCGTTTGCTTGGCTTGTTTGCAAAGTCTACGCTCTCGGTCAATACTTGTCCCCAGTCGTGTTCTTGGACGTTGGCAAAGAAATGCAGTCCACTACTCCTCCGGCATTCAACCTCTTCGGAAACAAGGATACTTCATCAGACAAGAAAGATGCTAGCACATGTATGTTCTCTTCGCGTCTAACATTTTGCTCATACAAGATGTTCCTTTGTATATAGTGCCTGCGACTGGCCTCTTCGGCCTGAAACCTGCAACCGCGGCAGCTACTACCCCTGCAGGTGAGTTATCTACGTGTAGTGTCGATGACCCGTCTGACGGATATTGTACAGTGTCAACACCACCAGCTAATTTGTTTGGTGCAAAGAATGCCTCCACAACCACGGCCCCTGCAGGTGAGATCACGTTGTACAGATGAAATAGGTCCATCTTCAGCAGTCACACAGCGCCTGTGACCAACTTGTTTGGGGGTAAATCCACAACCACCGCAACAACAAGTAAGCATGTCTTATTGGCACATCCTGTCTACGACTTCATTTCTCTCAGCCGCACCACTAGGGCAATCATCCCTTGGGTTCTCTAAGGAGTCCGACAAGCCAAAAGATGGTATGAGCAGTTTCCGGTAAACTGATCCTTTCCATCCATTCATTCCTACTGTTAGCAACCACCGCTGCCGCCACTTCAGTAGCAGTGCCTCCACCATCGGCGCTCAGGGGGAAAACCATCGAGGAAATAGTAAACAAGTGGTCATCTGAACTGGAAGTGCATGTCCGAGAGTTCAACAAGTTCGCTGGTGAAGTCGCTGTATGGGATCGGGCCTTGATGGAAAATGGCAACAATGTATGTTCGTTCGTTCCACATTCATCGAATCCGTCATCTGACAGTATACGATGCAGCTGGCTACTCTGTTTACTCACGCCCAGGCTGTGGAGCGGGAACAAAATGACATTGATCAAGCTCTCGACCACATCGAGCAACAGCAGAAGGATCTCTCCGCGACGCTAGATGCATACGAGCGATCTGCGGAAGAACTTTTCGGAGAAAGCGGCACTTTGCGGGCGCTCGATACTGGACCTGCTGACACCGAGCGGGATAAAAAGTGAGCCCTCGTATTGGCTCAGTTTGAGACTGCACAATTCTGATTTCCGTTCTCCATTAGTTATATGCTAGCCACAGAGTTGCATGCTCACCTGGACGATTTGTCTGGATCGTTGACGCAGATGATTGATTCGGTCAATGCGCTATCTTTAATACCGAATGGGTCACAAGGGACGGTTGGAAACGACGATCCCATGATGCAGATATCTCAGATCTTGAGCAGCCATTTGGACAGCCTGCAGTGGATCGATGGGGCTGTGCGTGAAGTCGAGGGCAAGGTAAATGAGGTGGAGAGGCGCGTGCGAGAAGCGGGTGGAGTGAACACGGTAACGGGAAGCGGATCGACGAAGACTAGGGGCTTTGGGATGAACCGGTGAACTTTATCTCAGTGTCACTACTTACCTTCCACGGAGATCCTATATGGTATGTTAAATTGCAAAATGACCTCTGGTTCATGCAGTGCTAACGTCACGCCTCATGAATATTGTGAAAAATATCATAACGCTCTATTAAACATTCGAAAATTAGTAGAGCATCTAGTGCTACGTTGCGAATAGGATTTTTTGCTTCATTTCCTACTTACATTGGTGCTGAAATTTGAAACCGGCGGCAACGCAAATCACGTGAGATTACATACCTGGCCAGAGCGGCGATAAGTCTTCCCAACACACCTCCAGCTCGCGGTATACTGGACCTCTATACATGTCGTCGACGTTGGAAAAATATGAAAATTTCCTCGTGAAGAACGTCTCTACCATATCCACCCTCGAATCCTCGCTGAGGTCTATAACATGGTTTCTACCTGGACGGTTCAAAGACGCCGATCTTGCTTCGGAGGGTCGTCAGTATTGACATTGCTATAATTTTGTGTTTGGTTCAAGCAATAACGTGTGGTCTTAGTGTCTGCCATACTCCATGTGTCCAGCATGTATCATGATACCCTCCTGGCCAGAGTTGTGCAGAGTAATCCTCATTGGAAGCCTATACTTCCCATCCCCTTGCACACGCGCTATACCCGCGCCTGGTCAGACAAGGAAACATTATACAAATGGGCTGCTCGATCTTTAGAGCTAATTCGCTTTACACAACTCCTTGTTGAAATGCTGCTTCGGAGGAAAGTCTCGAACAAGAACCGGTGGAGAGGTATCGTGTTCCTCGAAACTGTGAAGTAAGTTCCGAGGCTGATCTGACTACCCTGAGTTCGTATCTGAATTCACTTCTAAAGAATGGTTTTACGGTTCACGCTACTGAAAATCACGACAAGACCACTTTTGTCTCCTCCAATTCCAGAACGCGACATCGATCCAGCATCAATGCCACCTAGCTCTACGCACACTTCTCCGACGCTTGCTCCCACTTCTCCGCCGTCGTCTTCCCCACCGACTCCGGATCACCTCAAGAATAATCACATTCCCTTGCAGCCAAATGCTTTAATGCTCACCCCCTCACCACCTGCCCGTGCTGACACATCAGTGGAGGATTATCTCCTCCCTAAAGCTCTTACAACGTCATCTGTTAAGCCTTCTATGCTACTGATGAAACCTATGTCCTCGCCCTTGGAGTGGGTTTCTGAGTGCATTTATATTATTCGCCCCTGGGTTTACGGTGAGTGCAAAGCACGGGCTGGGACCTGACGTGCTCACGACTTTCTTGTAGCGAGTATGTTAAGTACCAAGAAATACAAGGATAAGGCTCTTGTGACTGCTTTTGCTATGGAGCTCATCTCTCGTAGTTTGAGGCGGACGCCATCAAATTCTGCGGATCTAGAACGTGAAGAATATGCCCGCAGAGACAGGGATATTCTCTGGTACCTTCTACGTGGCTCTGTATGGGAGACGTATTCGAGGTTTGTGCATTTTATGCCAGTTTTGTTGAAGCCTAATATCTCGGTCTTTTTTAGGCCCAAAGTCGAGGCTGTTGTGGAAAAGACCGCTAATACGCCAATACTTGGAGTCGTCAGTTCTATCGTGAAGGACTGGATACCTCTTGTTGATGGATATTATTATTGTGAGTATTTTTAATCAATCCTTGCTCTCGCTAACAGTGGCTGGCGCTAGACACTGCCCCTTGAACGTTTGAACGCTAGCGTGCTAGCAATATCATCTTCGTCCCGATTTCATGTACAATATTGTACCTTTGCACTTAAACATCAATGAAGTCTTGGTGTCCCAGCGCTCTTCCTTTACCTTTTCAGGAAACAAGCGAACTCAAGTCATGCACGAACCTATCGGGACCGCAATACCCGGAGTTCCGCGATTCCCGTCCTTCTATCGGCCAGCGTCTGTATTTCCATCACTCGCGTGGCGTCATGTGAAGTCCTATTGTTTGACCCATTTGATTTTGACCGTAGTACGCGGAAGTTCAAACGTTCACGATTCGTGGCCGGATCATGATGACGTTACGCTATGCTAGTGATTGAAATACTGACGAAGTTCTATTATGTTTCATAGGCTACTTACGTCAAGGATGCAAGTTCCTCAAGTACTTAGTAGGTGGACCGAGATCCTTAATGCTATACGACATTTTCTACCTCCTTTGAAGCTTCATGTCTGGTACTCTACCCCCAGTTCTCCCAGGTCCTCGCCGCATCGTAACTTCGCATGATAGCGACGGACAAGCCGTGGTTTCAGTTGATGGAACAGTTCATTCATCGGTGCGCATTCCATTCAGGTTACTTTTAGCGCACAGGAATGATTTATCGTCGTCCCAAACCTAGGTGATGATAGAAGGCTTGAATGGCCATCGTACGGGCACATTTTGGGCTTCTACCGATGGTCTGCCAACGAATGACAACAATTGTTCGTGAGTAGTATACTTGAAATATCCTAGCTCGGTGGTTCGACGTGAGATACAATAGGGAGGACGGCGGAGCCCGTCAAGTGGGTGACCTCGGATTATTTGCAAGTAATGCGACCAACTTCATATGCAGTGATCTTGGTCCGGGAGTTCGGACTCCGATGGTGCGTAGAGTTGTCTGACACATACGAATTTGATGGAGCTAGAAGAGCAGCATCGGACTCCCTCTATCGACTATAACATCCTGAGTACGTATACGCTTCCCCATGCACGACATAGCCTGACTAAAGCATATCATGAATAGTCCATGGGGAACTCATTTTGATAACAGACGATGGGACAGAAACGCATCTCAAGAATGCAGGAGATGTTGTGATTCAGAAAGGGACAAATCATGCTTGGAGGAACCCTGGGAAGGAATGGACACGGTGGGCGACCGTTCTGGTCGATGCGAAACCAGCGGTGGTAAATGGACAGGAGCTGGGATGGCTTTTGGAGACGGACAAGTAAATTCGGAAGGTCTGCATCACTGAAGTAGGTGTCCACATAATTTTAAGCGTTGTCTGAACAGGTTGCTGAACGTGTTCCTTACTCAGACATGAAACATCCAAGTCTGCGTATCGCTTGCGTGTTATAAGTAGCATCTGATATACGCATACTAGCTGTCCGTCTGAGGAAGACGATCATTTCTCCTTGTTTGCACCGGGAAAATATGTCACTGAAGATTGACAAACAGCCCGCCGTCCACTAGTAGTTGCGCGCCGGTGACATACTTTGCGAGATCGCTGGCAAGGAATACCATAGGCCCAGCTATATCATCGGGAGCTAAATTTAGGAGATCAAACTTCAGCAACAGCAGACACACATGTTTTCAGCTGAACCGTACCTCCAAGTCTCCCGAGTACAGTCCTTTTGATCGTATACTCCCGCTTTTCTTCGTTTGCAAGGTCCTCTTTATTGATGTCCGTAGCAATCGTGCCAGGAAGTATAGCGTTGCAACGTATGTTATACTTCCCAAGTGCGATAGCACAACTTTGCATCATCGACACGATACCTGCCTTTGTCGGCGTGTAGTGGCTGCACATTTTAAAAGGTTGAGTACTGAGTCTTGTTCATCGATGTAGCAAGACGCGAACCATTGGAATTCACCTCCCACGAGCGCTGAAATAGAAGCCAGACCGATGATAGACCCGCCTTGGGGGACCTGGCTCTTCATTTGATTTGCTACCGCTACACGGAACGCGATATCACCTCAGAGTCATATTATCACAATCACGATGGTACAAACCTTGCACCACGTAAAAGGAGCCATCCAAATTTACTTGTCGGGTACGTTCCCATATAGCATGGGGCATCGTCAAGAACTCGGCGAATGGACAAATTCCCGCATTACTGACGAGCACATCTGGTCTGAGCATCAGTTAAAATACCTCTTGTTTTACAAGTCCTACGGCCTACCGATTCGTCCGAACGCTTTGACACCTGCTTCGACGATCTATTTCGGATGTCGTGAGAACTTGAACAGCTGGTCGTTTGCCTGACAGCACGCACCTTTTGTGAAGTCTCCGAATCCGCAATATCGCCGGGCACACCAACAATTTGACAGTGATTGTAAGTCGTCGCATATATCTCTTCTTTCAGAGACTGAAGCTCCGCTTCGGTTTCCTGGTCTCCAAGGTAATGCAATATTAAACCAATTGCTCCATGTTTAGCTGATTCGACCGCGCATGCTCGGCCAATACCTCGAGACGATCCAGTTATGCACACGATCTTGTTTGCCAGCAAAGCCATAGTCAAACGACTCAAGGAATCTATCTCTCTATATACAGCGCCATCCGGAATCCCGGGATAAAGTGCGGGTGGACGGTGTCGACCGGTCCGCGAACTGGGTCTTCTGTCATCTTGTACTCCTCATGACTTTCGCACAAACTCATTTTGATATCGATAATCGTGCAACGTGACTCGAACCAAGGGCCATTGGGACTGTTATTCGGCTACTGCTTCCCGCTGGGGATTTATAAGGACCCATGATAAAGGGAACTGGGTATTCTACAAGCGTGCTCTCCTCTCTAGACTTGAATTCATTATGGGACAAGCCAAGATGTGCGTGTCTGATTGTCTTAGAACGCTACAAGGATCTTAAAATATGTTGCAGCTACTATGACTCTGACGCGGACCTAGGTGTTCTGAGCAACAAGAAGATTGTGTTCCTCGGGCAAGTCCTCGAGTCCGCTTATGCCTTCGAACCCCGTTCATTTTATTTCTTAGCTTTGGAAATCAGGGGTCTGCACAAGCGCAGAACTTACGCGACAGTGGCATCCCTAATGATCAAATACTGATTGCCAACCGGGTGGATTCATATGCTGAGACTGCGAAAGCCAAGGGCTTTCGCGTCGAACACGACTTCGCAAAGGCTGCCGAAGTTGCTGACGGTATGCATGAATTCATACCGTCCAACTCTAACTAATTGCAGGAATCCCCAGTGCTTTTTATCCTGATACCAGACCAGGTTCAGCCCCGCGTCTTTAATGAGCAATTCTCACCCAAGTTGAAGAGTAATGCCACCATTGTCGTTGCTTCTGGGTATAACGTTTTCTTCAACTTGTTAAAATTCCAGCCAGGACAAGATGTCGTGATGGTTGCTCCACGGTAAGTCTCCATTTCGTCGAGTCACACGATCCCTGGTTGACGCTTTTTTACAGGATGATCGGCTCTTCAGTGCGCTCTCTCCACGAGAAGGGTCGTGGTTTCCCTTGCTTTGTTTCCGTCGAGCAGAACGGAACCGGTAAAGGCTTGGATGCAGCTCTTGCACTATCCCGTGCCATTGGTGCAACCAAACAGGGAGCCATTGCTTTCGTCAGTCCGGGAAGAGACTGCGATGGATCTCTTCGCTGAACAGGCTCTCTGGCCCAACATCATCATGATGTTCAGGTTTGAATACCACCAGTTTCAAACGCCACCGTAAATGACATAGTTGCCGTTAGGGAAGCTTTCAATGTCCTCAAGGATGCTGGGTGCTCGGACGAGGCTCTTTGCTACGAAATGTGAGTTGTTTTCTAACAGACTTTATTTGTAATGAATCCGCTCCCAGGTGGATGTCGAAAGAACCCGCAGAGATCTTCGAGCGAGCCGCAGATGATGGTTTCGTCGCACAGGTAAGAATACGTACGAAGAAAAATGAAAAATGATACTGATGCATGGTAAATTTTTTTTAGCTCAAGCACCACTCTACTGTCTCTCAGTATGGTCAACTAAGTGGTTCACTTAAGCTCGAAGGAGGAGCCATGCGGGAACACTTCAAGGACATCCTGTACAACCAGGCATGATTTCTCTTTTTTAATTCCAAAGCTCTGCTGAATTCCCCCATGCAGATATTGAGCGGCAAGTTCTGCAAGGCTTTCAGCCAAATCGAGGATGATCTCGACGAGGAAGGTGATGCGAACCCCCTGAATGAACTGTATAAACGATCGGAGGAGATGGAGCTCATCAAGGCTGAGAAGCGCGTCAGAGCAAGGTTGGCTGGGCTTTTGTAGATCTTCCCGCTACCTTTAGGTAGCTGGGTTTGTGTGGATCGTTTTTTTTTCGAAAATAACACAGGATTTGCGCATATTGAAATTCACTCGCACACAAGCGGCAATAATTTGTCATCCTGGTTCGATGGAGTATTCTTTTCTCACGATTTATCTGGGTGCATGTCTGTATGTGACGCGTGAAATTGATTGTTTTATTTGCTGTCATCATGTCGTTTATGCTCGATGGTCGAAATGTATCAGTTGTGCGGGACGACTCTTCTTCTCATTCGCTGGTTGCTATGTCGTTTGTGTCGCTCGATCGTTCTCGAGACGGCGTGTTTCGGGCGCTCGTAACTTTGCTCAAAGGCGACGTGCGGCACTGCGGCTGTCTACTGAATTTCCGTTTACTGTCCGCGATACTTTGCCGGCCACGGTTGTCTTGGGACGTGATTGGTTCGCGTTTTGTCGCGATATTCTGCACAGTCATTCTGAGGTACCTGCTTATACCTATTATTGTCCAAGTAATTGACGCTCAGGCAGCCTCAGCTTGCCTTCACAACCATATAAAGCATTTCAAGGTGCAACTGGACTCTGTCAAACTTCCCCGTCTTTCTTCAGTCTCCCGTGATCAGACCATATAGAAGGAAGATAGTCGTACCTTCCGTATTATGCCGGTGACACGATTCGTGTCTTCGATATAATGCCTCCACTGTCACAAAGTTATGGCGGCTCGGGAGCTAAATCTCCATATTCGAGAGAAGCACAATCTCGCGAGAGATTTCCAGGCGTTGTATGCCAGGAACTCTGGTTATCATGGTGGTCCGCACCGACCGGCAGCTTCTCCTCAATCGTCCACAGGCAACTTGACGAGCACTCCTTCTGAATCCACCAATACACTGAGCACAGAATCCGATCTTACGCTGAGTACAATTTCAAGCACACGGTTTTCTGTTTGGCTGCAGCAGAATCCCGTTCGACCTCGCGCACCAACGACCATTGACGATATTGCGCTATCTCGTAATCATCGAACGGACTCTCCCAAGATTTCTACACAGCATCTTCGCAACTCAGTGAGATTTCAGGTCCAGGATTTGGTAGATGAATTTGAGGGCGTGGATGCAGCAGCGAGACAGGCATGCATCAAAGGGATGCGGTGCATGCCCATTTTCCCGGTCAGTGGGATATTCGTTGTGAAACTACACAGGGGGTTTGACAGCGTCTACGGATAGGCACTGTACGCGCATGTGTTTACGCACCTTAATGTCTGCCCCCGCCAAGCCGAAGTACATGCATGACCTATCTTCATTATTTAATCTAACGTTGCTGTAGCCTGCTGATTGACCTGGAGAAGATGAGAAGAGATTGGTTATCACGGGACAACATGTGGTGTCTTATAAATTTCAAGGCCATCAAGGACGCGTTGTCTGGACTAATGAACCAGGTCAGCACTTGCCCTCCCTTGTTGCGTATCGAGTGTGATTCAACTGATCTTGTCCAGGCTCAAGTGGAGTTGCACGTCTGTAACCAATCTCTTACCGGCCAGTCCAGACTGCACGCGCTAGACATTCAAGACATTGGGGCATTGATTGCCAGTTGTTCAACCGACCCACATGCTACTTCTCAGCTAATTACGCTCAAAGACGATAAGGGACATCGAACTTCGCCACTGTCCTTACCCCTTGCCGTATCCTCTTTTCTTCGCTTCGACTCTGCCATCGTCAGGAGTGTAGTTCCCATTGTGCGAGTGGACCTCGACGGAATATCTGGGTGCATTATTGGTTCTTTTGATCCATGGGTTCTGAACTCTGTTTTCAGAATCAGGACCATGGTGTAGCTGCCCAAGCGAATTGTTTATTGGCAGATCTTGTTGTAGCTAAGATTACTGCTAGCTACTTTATTACTTGTACTCGAATGTTGTACCGTGGTTCTGATAGTCCCGATATTGTGCATCCGCAACCCCAACAAGCAAGGAAAGAAAGCAAGCATAGAGAGACGATCGGACTTAGACCAACCAAAACAGGTAGCGGGCCCTGCCACGGATGTGGCCCTCCACGACTTATTTTTCATCGACCAAGCACCTGGCCCTATGTACGGCCACATTTAAGTACTTACATGCGTAGTGAATTTCCTTCTAAAAATCGCATTTATACGTGTGGCTGTGTTGCCACACGAAGTTTTCGCATGTTTGTTTCATCACTGCAAGCAACTCAAACACCGTCCACCAAGTCCACTACCAAGCAAAATGGATGTAGACATATCTCCCAATCGAAAATCGTACGTCTTCCACACTCAGCGTTTTATTTTTCAACTTACCTACTGATATCCACATGAGGTCTCGCAACCATTCCACTGATACCCATCGCACGAGGCGGTCTCTTCGTTCTGGCTCGCACGAGCGAGACCGTGACCGTCGTGAAAAGCGCAGAGAAAGAGATTATGACGACAAACGACGACGCAGTCGCGACCGAGGAAGTGAACGAGATTATCGTGATCGCTCGCGCGAGAAGTCCCACCGGGACCGTGATCGTGAAAAAGACAAAGACAGGCGCCATCGTGATGACGACAGACGGGAGCGGGGAGACATTCATCGCCGTGACCGTGATGGGGGAGACCGTGACAGGCGCCGCAAGAGGGAAGAAACCGACGAGCCCCCAGATGAGCGTTTGAAAAAGAAGAAATTCGATGACATGGACGAGTCTTCTGCTGGACTTCCGCCCAAGGACAGTCCTCGAAGGGGTCATGACCGTAGAGATCGCTCACGTGAACGTAGGTATCGTGACCCACGAGACGAGTTTGATGACCCCCCTCGGTTCCGGAGGGAAAGGGATCGTGTGCCCGACAAACGTCCCCCAATTGATGACACTCCGCTTAACGAGGAGGAGCCAGACAAGGGCTCAATCAAGATGAGTCCCCCGCCAATCAAGTACGCTACCTTCGTATTACCACGACTTGTTACTCATAATATTTAGACGGCCCTCACCTACTTACGAGGCCCAAGAAGACTACAATCCCGATGAACCTAAAGAAGACGATTCGGAAGCTCGGTCGGTCTTTGTTTCTCAGCTTGCCGCTCGTCTCACGGCGCGTGACCTTGGGTACTTTTTCGAGGATAAACTCGGTGAAGGGACCGTAATGGATTCTAGGATTGTCACGGACCGGCTATCACGCCGCTCTAAAGGGTGTGTTCCATCACTTCCTGAGATTATTTCTGAGATGCTCATGCCTTTGGTAGTATTGGATATGTCGAGTTCCGGGCGATCGATTTGGTAGAGAAAGCTATGTCATTGAGCGGAACAGTCGTAATGGGTCTCCCTATCATGGTTCAATTGACTGAGTCAGAAAGGAATAGGCTTCATCCAGGAGACGGGTGAGTTTTGCAGGTGTCACGTATTTCTATCTTCTGATAGTTCATCGAGGAACCTAAATCTTCCGCCTGGCGTTCATGCGCCTCATGGAGCTATGCAGTGAGCAAACTCCTCAGCTCCTCGCTCCAAAGTTGTGACGTGTTGCTTTTCAGACTTTACGTTGGTTCCTTGCATTTCAACCTTACCGAATCCGATATCAAGCAGGTCTTTGAACCCTTCGGGGAATTGGAATTTGTTGATTTGCACAGGGACCCTATGACTGGGCGCAGCAAAGGTTACGCGTTTGTGCAGTAAGTAAATGTTTGCCTTGCCTTTTGGGCATCCGCTAAATTTAGTAGATATAAACGTGCCGAGGATGCCAGAATGGCTCTTGAACAGATGGAAGGCTTCGAGCTTGCTGGTAGAACGGTATGGCATCCCAAATCGCAAACTCATAGATTGTCATTCAATTTCAGCTACAGCTGAGAGTCAACACAGTCCACGAGAAGGGCACTGTGCGATACGCCCAGCAGGATTCGTTAGACGAAGCTGGCGGTGCGTTTTAATCAACGTTTCAAAGTATTTACTGATATTTTTATCAGGCGGTAATTTGAACGCAGCATCACGTCAAGCACTAATGCAGAAACTTGCTAGAATCGAGCCTGCTCCGAAGCCGCAGCTTGTGTATGTAAAATTTAACTATACCGACAACTTATTTTACAATTATTTGCAGCAACAAACCGAACATTCCACAAGCTATGCAGTCCCGTTCTGTCTTATTGAAGAATATGTTTGACCCAGAGGAGTGGGTTCACATCCAAGCAATCGATTTTGTTCTAACAAACTTTCTCGTGCTATAGGGAAACTGAACGTGACTGGGATAAAGAGCTTGGCGACGACGTCAAAGGCGAGTGTGAAGAAAAATACGGCAGAGTAGAGGCCATCAAGGTGGAAAGGGAGACACAGGTTCGCATTTTATCCACATTTAGTTCTTGATTTAATTCTTGAACGCAACTGCAGGGTGAGATCTACGTCAAGTTTGACACAATCGAATCAGCCAAGAAAGCTGTACAAGGTCTCAACGCTCGGTGGTTCGGTGGCAAACAAGTGTCTGCGATATTTATCTCCGATGCGATAATGGCTGCGCATCAATGAGTGATATCTCTACCGACTGCGGTCGCCACTTGACTGACCGTTTCTCGACTTATTCTATGCTGAAGTGATGACGGTTTGAAGATATTGATGCTTGTATGCTACAGGTCTATTGGTCGATTCGATTGGTATTCCCAAACTTATGCTGTGCATAGTCTTCCGGAGAAATGATCACAAGCGCAGGCAGGTTGATCGCCGATTCTTGTCCATCTCATGACGAGTTTCATTTTCTCAGAGAGCTTTTTCTTGCCGTAGATTCTCGTACTGTCTAAATCCAGTCATTGATTGCCTTTATCCTGGTGGTGAGCCTGACAAGCCTGCACTCCAGGAACGTGGGATTTCTTCAGAGTGGTCGCCAGGCCAGGTTGTGGTATGCAGTGCACAAGCCTCGGATGAATGGTGACCAGATCTTGCGGCAACGATATATGGCGATTTGGCATTGTTGGTGGCGCTTCGGAAAAACGGAATCCGTAAGTGCGAATGTGTCTTCTCCGCTATCTTGTGACACCATCCTGCAGCTCATGTGGTTTGGCGATATCTATGCCACGTAGGGCGTAACGGTCTAAGATAAGATGTGGTCACCTGAACAACTTACTCAGGATAGGACTCGTCCCCATATTATGTAGCTCGATATCAAGTTCATTTTTCTAATTCCGTTGAATCTGCTTTCTTTCTGCCATTGATATTCAACATGTCCGTTCAAAAAATCAACAGCCCGGACAGGCCGCAAGCACCTATGTATTGTATGAGTTCAACTTTAAACGAGTCGATGATAGACACTAACCAACGGGCCTCAGCACATGCAGTGAAGATTCCTGGCCTTATCTTCTGCAGCGGGCAAACCCCTATGGACAGTACAGGCACCTTGGTCCCAGGGGACATCAAAGTCCACACTGCAAGTTCATGATGATGATGAACCTGCTACCTGTTACCTGACACTCGGACTCTGCAGGCTCAATGCATCTCTAACTTGACTGACGTGTTGAAAGCCGCTGGTTCGTCATGGGACAAAGTGGTGAAAGTGAACATTTACCTCAAGAGCATGGGTGACTTCGCAGCCATGAACGAGGTGTATATTAAGGCTTGTCATAATCATTCCTTCTGATTGGGATTAGCTCATCAACAATATTTTCAGCTTCTCCCAGACCCTAAGCCAGCTCGTACATGTATCCAAGCTGGGGGGTTACCTCACGATGTGGACGTAGAGATCGAGGCGATTGCTGCAGTTTGATTGTTATACTCGCGATTTTCCAAGAATTATTTTCAGGCTTGTCAACATAAGTTACTTACTGCTTGATTCCGACGGATAAGACTCCGTTCGAACAGAGGTAGAGCCTATCAATTCCACACCAATAACATTCGTCCCGAGCAGTAAAAAGGCATAGATGACGTCAGTACTCATAGCAGACTTGAACGAAAAAAGCGTCCACATCCTCGTTGTCACATTCAGCTCGACTTTATTTGGTACTCGTAACTCCAATGATTCACGATGTACCAAAGGCCTCGGCAAGGTTCTCGACGGCATCACTCACGAGCTCGCGACCGACACTTAGAACACTGAAGATTGGATGAGAAAAGCATTCAATGAGAATGAGCTCTTGTGACTTACCCTTATAGACAAAAAGCAGGTAGACATGATCAGCTTATCAATCGTGCAATAACAGTACGAGGAGTCATACCATCCATAGCCAAAATCTGATGGGGTGCCTTCTCATACAGTTTGTGTGAGACTGGCACGCCAACTTTCTTGAGTCGTTCGCCGTATACCAGGCCTTCATCTCTAAGAATGTCAAGCTCCATCACCGCGATCCAGGTTTTTGGAGACTTGGCTAGCAGCTCATCAGGCGCAAAGATTGGCGAGTTGTCCCACTCGGTCCTCTCTGCCTCCTTTGGAACGTAGAAATTCCGGAACCAGAGCATCCTCCCTGTATTAAGCCAGACTGTATTTGCGTTCTCCTTCCAAGATGGGTACCGATCGTCCGTGTGAAGAGCAGTATTATCAGTCACTGGAACAATGAGCTGTGCAAGTTTCAGAGGGATAGGTGGTTTAAGCTCGGCAGCCTTCATGGAGATTATGGCAGCAAGATTACCGCCACTAAAAGAAGGGTGGTCAAAACAATTTCGATACATCGGACGGTAATCACCTACGCAGATGAACCACCAATCGCCAGTCTCGTAGGATCGACTCCCAAGAGGGAGTTTCCCTTCTCAAAGACCCATTGCAGTGTTTCGAATGAATCTTCCACCGCAGCGGGGTAAGGATGTTCTGGCGCAAGACGATAATCTGGCGATGCTACAACACACCTCGCTCCTGCAAGCTAGCGATAAGCACACAACGCTCGGTGTGTTTTTATGCCTCGTAATTTTACCTTTGCAAAGTCGAGAGCAGAAAGCGTTTTCTGTGTTAATGTTTCCGAGGGTCCATCCGCCTTATAATACTGCTTCAATATCATTGATATTGAAAGGTGCCTCAAACTCACCACCGTGGTACCAGACATATGCGGGCCAGCCGTCAGGGGGAGGAGTGCCCTCCGGCGTAAAGACACGTACTTTACAGTGGCTCAAATCATAGTCTTGGACACTGCCGACTGACAAGACCTCTGCGCTTCCCGGTACGGTGTCACCATTACGGATGGCGGGGTTCCAAGGTAGGGCGTGAGGGGGAACGAGATGGGCGACATGTTTATTGTGAAAGGCGACATACTCGAGATCGAGACGTGGAAGGATGTCTGGGTCAATGGCTTGCGGTTTAATAGCTTCGGGTTGCGGAGCTGCCATTTCAACTGAAACAATGGATTCGGAGCTGGCTGCCTTCAAGAGTGATAAGCAGGTATCTTCCAAACCATATTCTCTATGTAGAGGTTGGACGATTCACCTCGGTCAGAGCGGACCGATCTCGTAGGGTCACCAGGACATATGACGGAATTCCGTAGATACGAAGAGCTGTTAATAGCATTCGATAATCGTAGATACCGTGGAGCTTGCAAAGCCTCTATTGAAAGGGAATGAAAAGCTTGCCACGTAGTGTGCACAAGACATACCACATGATGGATACAAAAGGCAGCTGCAACGCCATTATGACGAGGTGGACACGTCGATATAGATATTAGAGAAGCAGCTTACATTGTAGCGTTATAAGCAGATGCTATTGGCGCAATATTGACAGCCAACTCCCACCGCAAAGATTATGACACACATACTACAGACTAAAACGCCATTGCACTTTCTTGATCCCAATAAAGATGCATTGGTTGCTGAATTTGTGGGCAAGCCACTCAATGCGCTGAGAACACCCGCCTTTGTCGTGGACCGCGCGGTGTTCGCAGAGAACTGCAGGAAGATGCACGAGAATGCCAGAGACTGTGGAGCAACTTTTAGAGGACACTTGAAGACACACAAGGTAGGAGAGGTCAAGCACAAACGAAATTCACTGCGATGACTTTCATCAGACAGTCGAAGGAACGAAATTGCAGCTAGTTTCAGATGTCGGTAGAACTTCTGCGGTCGTTGTATCGACACTCATGGAAGCTTGGGGAGTGGTGCAAGGTGGTCTCGTAGCCGACGGTACAGTCAAAGATGTTAGTCAAAAGGCATGTAAAAGTTGTTCCGATTCTCACCTATTTTTCAGATTCTGTACGGGCTTCCAGTTGGATTGAACAAGTTGGATGATCTGTCTGCTCTGCATGCTGAGATGACAAGATACGGAGGAACTGTTCGTATTCTCTTAGATCATTTAGATCAAGTGAAATTTCTGGAGGAATACGAGAGGGCGCAAGAGCACCCGAAGAAATGGTCTGCATTTATCAAAATGAATGGCGGTCTAAAGTATGTTCCTGGAATACCACAGTGATATATTACTTACAAACATAGGCGAGCCGGAATACTTCCAGAGCCCGTGTCTTTCAAAGCATTCATGAGGAGGGTGTTTGCATCTTCGGCAATTTCGGTGTTTGGATTTTACACCCATGCCGGAAACTCGTATGGATCGACATCACTGGAGCAAGCTACCTCATATTTAACAGGGGAAGTGCGTCTTACCAATGATGCAGCAGGCATGGCCATGGAAGTTCTGGCAGAGTCAGATAACAGAGAGGTCAACAATCAGCCATTCGTCCTCTCCGTGGGATCTACTCCGACTGCTCTTAGCGCAACCGCGGAAGCAAAGCTGAAGATGACATCTACACTCAATGGAACACTGGAGCTCCATACAGGTAAGCGAACTTCATCAAGAAGGGATTTTGGTATAAACCAATTCGTACAGGAAATTATACCATGCTCGATCTCCAGCAGGTACACACAACCTTGATCGGCCGTCCACAAATTTCCCAGAAGGTTTTAGCCACTGTCATTTCATACTACCCTGGAAGAGGAAGTGATGGGCAAGACGAAGCCATGTGTGATGCTGGTGCCATAGCTATGAGCAAAGACACGGGTCGTATTCCAGGCTTCGGCGAGGTTGTTGGAAAGTCATGGAAGCTAGGAAGAATTTCGCAGGAGCACGGGATACTGATACAAGTTCCCCCAGACCCAGAGTTAGGTCGCACAGATCCTACGTTGAAGATCGGAGATACTGTCGAGATTGTTGGGCAGCACGCATGTTTGATAGCCGCTGCTTATCCGTGGTACTACATCATCGATTCGGATGAAGGAAGTGATAAAGTGGTTGACATTTGGGTCCCATGGAAGGGCTGGTAGTAGTACTAGACTTACTACTACACACATGTATTATGTAATTGAAGATATAGGTTTGGTTCCGTGGGAACTTTGTAAGCCTCTCTGCAGCAGTTGACGGAAGCTTCGTGAATCGGCACCTCAACCAACACCCTATTCCTTACCCTATGGCGCTAGACGAGTATGATGTAGATGCTACAGAACTTCTGGAAACTTACGGTTTGTTTTTGGTGATTTATTGAATTGGATTCATGCTCATCAACTTCCAGACTTCTTAATGAAGTACATTATTATCGGTGTGTTGCGCTTACCGGGAACAGTCGTTTCGGAACAAGATTCATTCCGCTTGCAGGAGAGGCAGGGACAGGCAAATCATGTTTGTTGCATCACTTTACCCACAACGCATGTTTGTCGTCTGTTTCTCTACCGGGTGTCAGTCTCAGGCCTCCTCACAGTCAAGGACCACTCTCAACATACCATCGGAGTGGAGTTCTCTAGTAGAACAGTAAAGTTAGGGGAGAAGAGGATAAAGCTTCAAGTATGTCACGTCCTTCAATAACTCACGCATCGCTTACAGTCTTTACAGCTATGGGATACTGCTGGTCAGGAGCGCTTCCGGTTCGTCGCGCGTTTGATGTGACTTGCTCCAATCCTGACAGCAGCACGGGGAACAGATCTGTAACACGTAGCTACTACCGTGGTGCAGCTGGCGTAATTCTTGTATACGATATCACGAAGTTGGTACATTCATACTTATTCATTATCTTGGTCCTCATAGCTTTTACTGGCAGCCGCGATTCTTTTTTGAATATGTCCCAGTGGCTCACTGATGCCAGAGCTTTGGCAAGCCCGCACTTAGTTGCGATCCTGGTTGGAAACAAGTCCGACAGGGAGGAGGACCGTGAAGTGGAGTGGGCTGAAGCTAGTAGATGGGCAGCGCTGAATGGTAATCTGACGTTCTTCTGACCTTAAATGTACTGACGTTATTAAAAGATGTTCACTTTCTCGAGGTTTCTTCATTAAGCGGCGACAACGTTGAAGCTCCATTTCTGCTTGCTGCAAGGTCTATCCTACTTTCCATAGAGTCAGGAATATTAGATCCCGAGAAAGCCGGGAGCGGTGTTAGCTATGGGGACCGTGCCCTCCGAAGAGTGACGAGCTCTAGCCATCTAAGCTTTGGGAGTCTTAGTGGAGCTCGAAGGCGACGCTCGGACAAGTTTCGATTGAAAAATTGGACCTCCAAATGTTGTTAAGTAGTGATAATTGACGGCTGGTGAGTATTGAGTTAGTGTGCCGCTTCTGCCTTGTCACAATCCCTCGTATATGGCCATGCGCCTCGTGCCATCTCTTTGTATACCACTAGTACTGTTTTCGATCACATATTCTACTCAAACGCTGTACATCATTTCACCCTTGCACTTTACTGATTCACAGTATCTAATGCTTCATGTGATATCTCTCATATATTCCCACCGTTGTTATCTCATGGATAGTTAGGTTTCATATAGAAGGTTCGATACCCCAGGCTTTACAGCATGTTTGTCCACAAGTAATACCTACTAAGACCTACCAAAGGAGGTTTTCTTGTCGACGTTATAGTTGGCACATGCGTCAATACTTATTCTGTACCGACGCCCAGCATTTCTATCCATGCAGGGGTGAATGAGATTATTGAACATCTTGTGCTCTGTTGTAGTTCTTGACCAGAACCTGCCCGGACATTTCTGGGTTTCACCCCACGCGTGTGGAGTTACATAAAGGACATCGTGTGGCGGATTGGTCACCGGCGTGATCAGCGCACTCATTTAAAAGGGTAAGCTTTATTCATGGATGAAAGACTTCAGTGCCCATCAGGCTCATCGACGGGCTTACTAGAGGTGCTCATATTTTCCGGTACCTATAAGTGCACTGTTACCTCTGGTTTCCATGACCACAACTGCATGTGCCATGTGTCGCAGTTTGGATTGCTGTTTCGTAAAATGCAACGACCATCGATTATCGGGGACTGTTTCACGGCGTTGATGAAGAATCACATGGCTTACTTCGCAAGGTGAACTCATAACGTGAACGCAGTTCTCACCCAGGGACCTGCTGAAGTTCCGCGCATACCAGCTTTGTTCTCATTTATTTGTCTTCGGTGCTGTCAGCGGTATGCCGATCTGTCACTGACTCCTGCAACATGTGTAACTGACCACAGCTCACCATTCTATGGGACTTAAAATTCATGTTTCTGTTGGCGTTCTCGAAATTTTTACGGTCATCCAGATGATTGTGTTACAGTCGGGATCACGCTAAGCTCGTGGCCGACTCCGATGTGGGAACCACCATGAGTTCAGCTGTTTTCTAGGAACGCCTGCATGTGTCAACTAGCAGTAGCGTGTAACACGAGAAACGCCCGATGTGGTTAACACTTCTTGGATACTCTGCAGGGAGTGGAACAATTTATTTTTATTCCGAGCTTCATCGTGCGGTGCGACTCACAGCGCATGCGCGTGACCGCCTGTGTCCGTAGACTATGTACGACCAAGTTATTAGTATCACCGTAACGACAGCCGCCTTCAGATCACCGCCAGTAGCCGCCAGTCCACTCCTCATCTGGTCCTCGTACTCGGGACTCGGCAGTGCTTCTGCCGGCCTTGCACAGCGATTTCAATTTTGATTGGGATGTAGGTGGCAAATTTGACAAAGTAAGTTACATGCTATGTTATATCATGGTATGGTTTGTCTTACAGTAACTTTGGTAAGCTGCATTCCTACCGCAGTACGCGGTCCGTTCGCACAAGTGCTGAATTCGATTCCAGAAGCCCTTTCAAGTGCCACCGAAGTTTCAATCTTCAGGGTTTACAGATCTTGGGTGTCTCGTCTCCGCTCGTATGTACTTATTGCAGCTAGAGTGCGGCAACACGATTTGCTTCGAACATGTCGTAGATAATGATCGCGAACCGGACGTGAGTACTTGAGTACTCGCTACCTCTATGGTCCATTCTCATGTCTCTCTCTCCTTGTGGATAAGTCACGTCTCCTGTTGCGATAGTGGCTATGAACTTCGGAGTTAGAACTTGGCACGCACCGCCTCTCTAGCAAAAACATATGAATCACAATGCTGCACTTGCGACTCCTGCTTTCCCTGCACTGTCCACCATGACGCCTTGGCAGTGTACATCGCTGTTGTTGTGTAGAAGCTGAGTTACCCGTCTTATTCGGCGACGTCCATTTCAAGTTGCTGGGATGATGACTATGCTGACGCGGTCCTATTTCCAACAGACACACTTCAACCTGACAATGCATTTTCCTAATGTTGATACCCTCCCTTATCAACATGAGCTTGTGGGTACCCGTGCTAAGGAAGGCGCAACCTGGCGCAACAGGTGTAACCCGATATGGAGGGGGCGGATGTAAGCATCCGGAAGTGGGTAAAAAAATTCAGCTACTACCATAAAACGCTTGGCTGTAACCAAGCTGCTAGCTTGTACTATCAAACAGGACTCGGAGCGCGAACCAATATAGAAAAGTCTGTTTGTGAAGGATTTTTTTTGTCTGCCGGCTTAACGATATAAACATGCTCCTTGTTTCTGTCTCTGTTATCGTGCCTCGTGTTTTTCCCCAGAGAAGCTTCTCACCAGGATTGGGTTGCTTGGCTGGTCCACAACAGTACTTACGCACAGATACCCCCTGGTTCTAATCAGCCGCCCATTAGACGCCGGGCTCATCTGTAAACTTCGCTATCTAGCTTCGATATTTCGACCATGGCCATTACACTGATCACCACCGTCCCTGGATTGCACCTGCAGTCCCCTTCATTGTCAATAATCACTTCCCCGACCACGCTGGTGCATTCTTGGAAGTCCCCATATTCACCTGCGTTTCCAGATCTTTCTCCAATACTCCCCCTCCCGACCCCACTATCACCCGCCTTCCAACACCGCGTCTCCACGAAGGGTGCATCTCGTGTAACTCCTTTGCCGCGCATTCCACCAGAGCTTTTCCTGGACATCATCTCGTTCATTGCTGTGCCAGACACACCCACCATAACGAGTATATACGGCCAGTCCAATCTCGCAGAAATCTGTAATTGCTCTCTCGTGAGCAGATTTTGGCTATACGCTGCCCGGGATCATTTATGGAGACATGTGCGACTTGGAAGCGGACAAAGAGGGAATGATTTCGTCGAGTTATTGCAACATTACAACTCAGGGCATGAATCCACCCTTCCGAGTTTCGTTCCGCATGTCAAGCACCTCTTCATCCGTGAATCGCGGGGAGGTATGTCGTGGGACCCGAAATGGCTTAACGCAGTCTTGCCAACCCTAGCTGGTGCGCTCGTCAATCTTCACTCTCTCGAAGCTGAGCGTATCACCTGGGAGTATCTGTCGTCCAAATCTCGGGATGCTTTTATGAAAGGATTCAAGGGTGTGCGGAAGCTTGCGCTGCGAGTATGCGAGTTCAGGACGACGCTGGATATGATCAGGGTTATCGGAGAGTTTGAAGATGTAGAAGTGCTCGCACTGGACGGGGTGCGCTGTGAGTGGGATGATATACCTGTGGACTCAGAGGTATTTGTATCTAGAGCAAATGATAGAGCGATTCCTAAGCCGCCAAGAAAACTTAGGGAGCTCGCGATGCGGGGAGCATGTACCAGACATGTGTTGAAGTGGATGGGGGCGGCGATGAAGGACGATGGAGGGCGGGTGACAGTGGAAGTGCTGAGACTCGGAGCGTTGGGTCTCAAGAGTGCCCCAGCAGTGGGGAAGTTCTTGAAGATGCTGGGCACAAACTTGAAAGAGCTTCATCTCGGGTTCGATGCTGCATTCATAGACGATGGAGGTGAGAACTTGCTTCTAACGACGACAGACTAGGGCTCACTCAGTGCAGACGAGGTTGTATCCCACATTGACCTCGGCTATAACAATGTTTTGAGAGAGATGCATGTGTATGGACTCATTATTCCTTCCTTGCCACCTCCAGATCTATCAAGCCTCGATCCTCCCCCACCGCCACCGCAGTTGATGCCACTCTACTACCCTCTTCGATGGTGTGCGTGCGCCATTACGAGCTCTCTCGCTCGCGTTGTACCCCGCTGATACGCGCGCCCTTTCATCAATGGACTTTGAAGGGCTAGCTCACGTATTGGACGGAAAGCCTTGGACAACCCTGGAGGATGTACAAGTTGTGGTAGCAACTGAAGACGACGGAAGGATGAGCGGGATTGTCAATCAAAAACTGGATAGACTGTTCGAGAGAGGCGTGCTGCGAGTGGATGTAGGCTTTGATGACAGGGAGGTCATATTGATTTGAACATTTAGACATATATAGCTTCGTAATACGATTCAGATATCATATTCTTATTTCATTTTGCCATTGGTGTTCAGTGTTCGGCGGATACTCACTTGGAACTATTGCCTCAAGTACACATTGTGGTTATCGTCTTTGGCAGTTCTGTCCTTTGCCGGTGAAAGACTGCGATTCATGCGTGTGGACACATTGTGAAGACAGGAAGGGCTTGAATTTGTGTGCATTGACCTTGTATGATAGGTAGATAACATGATACATCGGATAGTTTGATCACAGAGCTCAACAAAGTGGGCGATGGAAAAAAATCAGCCACTCGCATTGATGATGTTGGATGTATTGGTAACGAAACCTTGAGACTGCCCTCCATTCGATTAGTTCCGAATCTGTCACGCATGTAAAACCGAACGCTCACGTTTGCAGCATTGTACAAGACGTTCTCAAGACCACCAGCTGGAGAAGTTGTTGCTGTGATGTCCTCGACCATCACGCAATCATAGCCTTGGAAGTAAGCGTCGATGAAGGTGCCCGAAACGCACTGCGTCAACTTCAGTAGGAAGAAAGCAACAAGCTAAGCTGAGGTCCCACCTGGTCGGCATTCACACCTCCAAATAATAATGTTGTGATTCCATTCTCCTTCAGATAGAGGTCCAATGCTGTTTGATGTCCCCATATCCCACTCATCCTGCACTTTCAGTCAGAACTCAGTGCAAATGGGAGTATGTTCGAGGAAACGGACCTATTCTTGTGAATCCAAACGTCGGTTCCCGCTTTCTCTCCTCTTAAGTACTCTTGTTGCAGAGGGCCATATAACTCTGAATTGCGAGCGTCTCGCATGAGCAATCTGCCGAAGTTGCCAGGCATTTCAGTGCCGAACCCTCCGAACCCTCCTTTCCTAAATCCCCTGGCCACAGCAGGGGGAAGAGTCTTCACCTCTTGATCAGTGAGGCCCCAATTCCTGTTTTACGGTTGGGTAAACAGTAACCGATGCAAAAATGATATGACGTACACCCATAGTATCTTCACTCCTTGCTTTCGAAGAGGGCCGATAACCTTCAAAAGCGGGTCAACACAAGCCAAGCCGGTTTTATGCACTCTGAGTTCGGGATGCAGGAAGAAGCTGTCCACCATCAATTCGTCATTCAAGCAATTAGTGGGACAGTGAATTACTTCTGCATATCAATTATCACTACAGCTGTCTTGGACTTGTCGACGCGAATGGTACGGTCGCCAGTTACAGGGATGTCGAGCTGTGTCGAGCTCACCAAGGATGGTTCCACCCCGTCAGTCGTGAGATGCTGCGAACGCGTGAGGTCCATAAGACCGGAGGGATATTCAACCCAGAAGTTGGCTATGTTCCCATATTCGATAGCCTTTGAAACTCTGGGACGCGTAGCCATGCCGAGTATTGGGGTATCGTGTATAGGGACCTGACTCATGTGTGGGCAAGTAAGTACAACGGAGTAAGAGGTAATCGAAGAGTTGTACCTCATACATCATGATCCATAGGAGTTCCGAGAGACGTCAAGCAGTATAGGTGATAGCAGCCTGAGAGAACTCTGCCTTGTGACACGAGATAATGATAAGGTACGATAAGTGTCTGCAAATAGATGTACCACGGGATACATGGGGTCTTAGGGTGTCACGGAAAGTATGCCGGAGGTGTAGCACCACGTGATGGAACGACGTGACACAAACATTGAACGGGAGTAGATTGAAGACTAAGTATGAAGTCTGTGAGTGGAACATTCGTCCGTGTGTGTCCATGGTTTGTGGTGATATACAGAATGCGGTTGCAGTATGTACGAGGGTCAGAAAGGATGAGGATGATCTGCTCAACAAATCAGTAAATAGTCCAGATTATTTCGGACACAACATTAATGACACGACAGTCAAATTTCTTTTCGGAAGGAAGTAAAACCCAGACGCAAACACAATGTTCGTCACAGCGCAGAATTTATACTGCGACCATCAGGCATATTGCGGACCTGTGGTATCTGAGTATAGCGTCAAGAAAGAAAATTGAAGCTCTTACGGTGAGCACCGGTCGGCTGTAGTCTTCTTCATCTTTGAGGTCGTCTGAGCCGAGGCTATCCGACCTGGTCCGCCTCCGAATCTCAGGATCTAACCTATCATCGGCACCTCCATCTAATGAATTATTCGCAGGGCGGGAAGCTGCACTGTCGAGGTGCACACGTCGTGCTGGATTCCTCGGGGGCGGTGTGGGCGGTGAGCTGACACCTCGCTCCGCAGAGGATCCTTGCGTATATGCGGCCAGTAGCGGCTCATAGCTTGCAACGCTGTACGTGGGGGTATGGCCATAGGAGCTTTTCCGATCCCGAGAGGAATCACCGATGTCATGCAATCCTCCACTACTAGAAGGCCCTTGCTGCTCAACTTCCGGAGGAGGGCTAGCACTGCGAGTTTGAATATACCCTCCACTTGTTGGTAGACCTTCAACTACATAGTCCGCGTAGGGATTGAATGCGACATTGTCATCATCAAATGGCCCACCTGAAACTGGCTGACCGGAAGTGGGTAAGCCAGAACCGTCAGGAATATAGCCAACGGGGCTCCCACGCTGCACCATCTGTGCCGAAGACAGAGAATGTGATTGTAGCGATCGGGCACCTCGGTAATCATTGTCATCATCCAAAGGAGATCGACCAAAGCCCGAGGCAGCAACAGCTGCCTCGATTTCGGTGTCATGGTCAATTCGATTGATACGACGCTTACGTCGGATGAAAAAGAAGATCCAGAGCACAATGGATGTAACGGCCAAACCAACCACAAGGAAGACACCGACCACGGCGCCCGTGTCCCTGAAGAACCTGTTATATTATAAGTATGAATGATGACTGATAAGCAGGGGAGCTAACGCGGAACCCGATGATGTCACATTGTCGGGGGCAAGGGTGGGGTTTGCAGCTGCTACTGTGATAGTGGTAGCAGCTCCCGCGCTGTTTGTGGAAGTGGTAACTTCTGTGATAATAGAGGGCGCAGTCGTTGTTGGCTGTCCTTGAGCATTCGTTGTGGTGATATATAAGGTACTTTCCAACGTTGTACTGCAATGTATGAACAAGATGCGTCAGTAAACGACGTGTAAATGCAAGGAGCACACAAACACGACCGGCACCGGTGTGACCGACGATGACGGTGTGCCAGGTAACGTCGATGAAGGTTGAGATGACGATGAGGTTGATGTCTGCAGAGGCGCACTGGAAGTGGTCGTTAGTGTACTTGTAGTGGGCGATGGCGAGGAAGTCGTTGGTGATGAGGAAGTTGTCGGTGGTGAGGAAGTTGTCGGTGGTGAGGAAGTCGTCGATGATGAAGCGGATGTCGTGAGTGATGAAGAAGTTGTCGTGAGTGACGAGGAAGTCGCTGGTGATGAGCTAGTGGCTGTCGTTGTCGCTGACTGACTAGTTGTCGAAGAACTCGTCGTCGTTATGACTGTACTTGGATCTGCACTGGTCGTGGACTGCGATGATACAGGGGTTGTCGATGATGCTATACTGGAAGACATAGTAGACGTTGGGGACGAAGTAGGGCTCGTCGTTAGGCGCGTAGAAGAGCTTGTGGGCAGTAAAGAATCACTAGTCGATGGCGGCACACTGCTGGGCGCTGCGGTTGTGGGCGCGACGCTGCGCAATAGGTCAAGAAACAGTGCCTGGATGATAACGAAGAAACTTACGATGAAGATGCATTCGAAGACATCGACGTTACAGAAGTTATGGGTGGAGACACAACAGAGATATGATGTAAGCGAACCAAATGTAGATGTGACACAGGTTTCAAAAGTTGTGGGCGTAGCGGATGAGTGCAGTGGAAGAGTTGCAGTTACAGGGGTGGGATATGGCGTCAATGTCGTCGGGTTTCCCAAGGCGTGTCGTTAGCAAATTGTGAGAACGAACCGGGGTGGAATAAAGGGATGATTTATCAGAAACAATGCTTGGAGGAGAATGAGCCAAAAAAAAAAGGTGCACGATGCCAAGGGAGACTTGCACCACTGGAAGCCAGACCCCGCAGCAGGCTCAGCAGGAAATGGTATTAAAAAAAACAGTAAGACCCTAATCAAGACCTTGAGCGTCTTTCCTAACTGATCATACAAGGATCCTAACAAGACTCTAGGAACAAAGGCAAGCTAAGAGTTGCCATACACAAGTAAAATGAAGAAAGTATGAAGAAGACAATTAGGAAGAAAAGACTCACACTGCAGGGCCGACCTTAAAGTCGTGGCTTAATAAACGAAGCTTCTAGGATCATCGCATGCAACGCGATAGAAGCTGATAACAAGTAAAAACCGGTCAGCGTTGGGACGGAAGCCTAACAGTACTTGACCCACCTTGTAAGGGTTAACCTGGAGCAGATTACACACCACGCAGCATTAAGTATGTCATTACGTAACAACACCTGCTATGCGCCCTAAGCTGTGCATCAACGTTTACACCCAGGCCCGTCAAAATGCAGACTTGTTCTAGGCCGTCTCACACAGCTACACCTTCGACAACGACGACGATAAAATGCTCATTATAGACGCAGATCCAGTCAATTCCAAGCAAGATTCTGTCAGAGACAGCAACCCTTCACTTGCATCATCATCTTTGCAGCAGCCTCCTCCAACATTCGAGGAAAGTGTTGCAGACCATGTTCTGCATTTTCCTCAGGGCGACAGTTTGAATTTTCCACAGGAAGGCGGTGAAGAACCGCCTGCCTTTGCCCCTTACGACGCCCACTTCTTTACTTCCCGTTCTGGTGACATCATCTCTCATGATTCTCATCTCAACGATGACGGTACGTTGACTGCCTTCCGGTTTCTGACGCCTTAACATTCTCAATTCTTCCAGGCGAAGCCCTATACCGCTTCTTACTCTCACAGGCCTCAACGCCACCCACCGTCATATTGCGATGCCAAGGATCACACAACGAGACTCACACGCGGATGGTCCACTCACATCACAATGGGCATACCAAGATGAAGACAGAGCAGTATACCGAACGCATAACAGACTTCGACTTTTGCATAGACGTCGGACAGCACATTTTCGGAGACCCAACCCACTGGTCATATGCCGATTCCACCCCTGCATATAGGGGGCGCATGTTTCAAGAAGTGGGTATTTCAGATGAGAAACGGAAGGCACGTAAGTCGGAAAGAAAGGCGGCAAAAGCGTGGGACACCGAGCGCACTCGCAGGGGGTTCCCTCCGTGGATCGGTAGCGACTACGCATGGAGAGAGGACCAACCAGTCGTCATGCAAACGAACGGTGTCCTCAGATCATCGTGGACATTGCGTCAGTGGGCAGACGACTATTGTGCCAGCCGCAAGTACCTGAAAGAATTTAATTACCACAAGGTCAGTAGATATTCCAGTGACATAATACGCATAGTTCTCATCCTCGATCTGCAGATTGCTTATGGTTGGAATTTTGAGGCCATGAGGGTTGCTACTATATCCGTCGTCAATTCTACCCACTATCGGGGTGACTTGTCCGTCCAGTTTGAAACATCTCAAAACGTCGTATCTGTCCGGTCACATAACCGGCTCTCCCGCGCTCTTTCGAACCGCTGGATCAAGTTTCTGCTCTTTCTTACCCTCATATACCCGTTTATATGGCTATTTAAACGTTTCCACTCACGCGGTGGTGGGCGCTGGGATGTCTGCGGCGGCGCATATGCGCTGAAGCGCGTCGAACAAACTGCAAAGCAATCTGGTCCGGATGTACATGCGGAGAGTCCTTTCCGTGATGTGTTTGAGGCCGTGGATGCCACCGCCCAAGGATCTTCCCTCCCTGACCCTCCGGGCCGACGGACAAAAGTCGTTGGCATGCGAGAAGGAGAGTGGTTTAGGCAATGGGAAGGAACCATCAGGAGAGCGGTGCAAAACAGGCTGCAGGACAAACAACCCTTGACAATGCCTGATGATCACCCTACGCATCAGGCATTGGTGTTGGATGGGTATTGAACACCCCCGAGGGATGAAGGATTGGGGCAATACAGACCCATCACCCTTCCCATTTTTCTTGATAATATTGTATGCGATAAATTCGATGTCGGAGTAGCGATGATGTCAACTAGTCTCCAAGCAATGGTATATGATAGTCCCGGGCTTCCCCCAAAGATAAATACAAGAGGTCTGCTAAAACAGTCCAAATACACATAGCCATTACAATGCAGCACTTGCATTCGTCGGCTTGAAAACTGAACTGTCTGTCCATACTGACGTCAAGCCCACGTCGAGCCTGCCCTCGTCCGCATCGAGACTCTCGAGTTCAGCCTGAGAATAATTATCGCCTTCCAAGAAAGCGAGCGCAGTCTCTAAGAACCACATGTGCTTTTTGATGAAGTGCACTACGACAGTTCCACCAACGCGCTTGTTCTCGTATCGCGTGATGCGTCCCTCGCGGATGCGCCATGCTTTCTCTGTGCCCATAGACTTCCCTGCAGCCGCTAACGTTTAACATACGCTTATCGAGGACAATTGATATCGCACCTTCCTGCAGCTCGGACATATAGCTACCTTCAACTAGTGCCTCAACACTATGAGCCAAGTCCATCTCTTGTAAGGGCTGCTGGTACCGGGTACCAAATGCCGAAACACTTGAGTGTGATAAAGATAAAAGTGTCGAAGTCTCAATAGCTGTATTTGATACAGAAGTCGTCTTGGTCGATGAATTACGGGACACCTTGTCGAGAAGTGCCAAAACAGAATTCTTAACACGAGAGACTTCAGAGGGAAACAGGAAGCCATGGGAGTATCTATGAGAAAATTAGCACAAGAATATTAGACGGACATGTGTGTTGACTCACACAGTCCCTGACCGGGGATGATCATATATCCAGCAACGGTCGCTTGACCAGCGGATCTCTGCTGCAAGTGGGTGTAGTCCCATCCATCTGGCCGTCTGCTTGTCCTCTGCGCCCTTGGTAAGACCTTTGACGCTTGGATCCTTGGAAACCCAATCGACAAGACTCCAGCTCAAGCCATACAATTCGCCAGCCATAAACTTTTCTTTAACAAGGTAGCCCCAGTAAACCAATGGGTCGTTCGCTGATCCGTCGCGCGGCATCTCCCGTTCAACCATCAATGATATAGGGGTATCGGCAGGAGCACCGGTCTGTGGTTCCACCTTTGGTGCCTCGACTCTGAGGGATGTCGAGCCTGGCGAAGTGTAGGGCATGCCGTATGGTCTCTGCCCTGTAGCGTACAGCTCTAGCCTCATACGCGCCTCCAGCTCAGCCAACATAACGAAAGCATCGTCATCGACTTTAGCCACATAATCGGGCCGCACCCAAGGCCTTGGATGACCCGAGGCACTGTCTTTCCAAGCGAGGTAGGGATCATGGGGGGCTAGACGGGGGGCAGGGGTATATTGATTCGAGTAAGAGAACTCCGGTACAGGGTGCGTGGTATTGAAGTAGACTGGCGGGACCCAAGCGTTCGATGCTGCCCACGTGAAGTAGGCATGCGATTTGCCGGAATTCATGTTTTCTGAGCAGGGCAAGATTATCATATCATTGTACACTACGCAAGAGCATGCATCAGAGTGATGCAACGGACCAACATGATACACTTACTTTCCATCTCTGATTGAATACGTCTTTCCCATCCTTTGCGGGGCTGTCCGAGAACAAAACGCACCACAGTTCTCGAGGTGCCCATCCCGCCGTCCCCTTCTCCTGCGCCATTACGACTACGGGGATGTGCCGCCCATGTTGTTCGAATCAACATTCTGCGTTCTAGTGACGAATCCATCGAGAAGACAGCTAAGAACAGCCCTGCAGGGGGCAGTGTATCAAGATCATCCGGTGGAAACGATGGCGGCATCACTTTGGGAAGGGGGTTGATGTACGGGTATGGCAGTGCATTACGGTAGCGCGGAGGAACAGATGTTGTTGGCGGGATGGTACAGTATGCCCTCCAAGGTAAAGCTTCCTTGTCGGGGTTCAAGACATAAAGCAGAATTAATGTGAGAGAAATGGCGAAGACGGTGAACACTAGGAGGGCAAGTATCTTATCGAATTGTCAGACGTGGAACGTAGTGCAGATAAAAAAACATACGATGGTTAGCGGTTGACGAGGGAATAACGGGTGTCTGACAATACGTCTCAAAATACTCTTGAAGGTTCTCCACCTTCTTCCATCTCGTTTACGCCTCCTTGGAGAACTTGAACCTAAGTTACGCCAGATCCAGCGGCTCTCTCCCGAGGAGGTATATCTTCCAAGGCCGAGTAGAGGTGCGTTGGACTCGGTTTCTGATGAAGATGAAGAATGGAGAGAAAACGGGAGAGGCGAAGAAGCGCGAGATGGTGTGGGTGTTGTAGACGATGAAGAATCCGAAGACGACCTTCCAGGCATTACATCAGGGTATCCAGTGTCCGTGAAGGAACAGCGCTCGGATAAGGGAGTGTTAGACGAACCACCCTCCCTATAATCAATTCCAAGAATGTCGCGGTGCTCCTCATTGGGTGCTCGAAATAAATGGGAAGAACCAGGGAAATCCACAATGCCCGCCATGGCATTGGAAAAGAGCGTGGAAGCCAAGCCTCAGAAAATGGCGGCCTGCAAAATTGACCAGTGTATCGTTGATAACGTGCGATAGCTAGAATTCGGTGTCAAAACTAAACGCTAGCCTGAGCGTCGTGTTACTGCCCGTGTTGGTTTTTTCTTGGTATGAAATGATATGAGCGTCCTTAAAAGTCAAAGCAAACAGTCCTGAGTCGGGTATGATACCTATAGAGGCGTGGTAGGACACTGCCACTGGGACCAGCTGCGATCAAAAAAACTGTCAAGTGGCTGTAAAGTCATTTTTACTTTGCAAGTTGCGTGTGAGATAATTGGCTGGAATGCAAAGAGACTCCATTGGCCACTAAGTAGAGATTATCGAGAGTAAATTGATATGTATACAAATTGAAGGTGTCATGAAGCATAAACTTTCTTCCAGCTGGACCGTGATTTCATTGCATCCCAAAATGCTGCGAGCTTGCTCCTCGCGACTGCTTTTTCTTCAGCGAATGGGCTAAAAGCCGAAGACAAAAAGTCCTCGGGAAAGACAAACCCATTTCCAATATGTTTTTCCACCCTTTTTATAGCGACATCTCCATCATCAGAAGGGCTTCCGCCAGCCAATCTGACAAGGCGAGATAGCCAAGCACTTAAGTGAATATCTGCGATAGAGACCTGATCACCTATGTTTCACATTATGTTATTATGAGTCGAGCAAAGTGGCTTCCCGACGAACCTAACGCGTAGGGCCCGATCAACTCCTCGTTCACTCGAGTGAGAACACCAGGAATTGTGATTTCCCACATATTCCTGGAGCGTGACAAGTATCCGTCGACATCATTCCCGTTAAACACGCTCAGTTCCGTCTCCGTCTCAGCTTGTTTCTCTCGCCAGAATGCCTTGGTTTTTTCAGACATCCGCATGGTTTCACGTTCACAATCGATGAGATATCCCACGATTGCCGCTCGTCTAGATTGGAGGATAGGGACCAGAGACTTTCCAAGTTCTTGAAGTGAGGCTTGATCGCGGGCATTCAAGTACTGCAAATGATCGGGAGAGACCTCATCAGCATGAATAGAGTCGATAATCTTGCTGGATGCACTGGCGAATGCAACCGTCGCAGGGGATAATGATGGGGCCGGAGCGCTCGATGTAGTGTGCGTGTGAGATGATGCGGACCGAGATTTATCCAGGAACTCGATCAGTGCCTGTTCTTTCCGTTAGCAGAAAGGAAACTGCAAAACGATGGCCAGCTGACTTTCGTATCAGAGATAGCCTTGAAGCGGCTTGCAATATCAGATGCGAGAGAGCCGCGGAGGGGTACAACAAGAGTTGGCACCATTCCTGAGGGGGCGGTCAATGATCAGTAATACAGAATGGGTCCAATACCACCTTTTGGGCTCAACCTGAGGAAGGTCGGGGAAAATTCTTCTCCTTTGTCTGATGCAAACATACGTTAGCCAATGCTCAAGCCACTTCAATGCACTTAAGACGTACCGATGTCGACAACCCTGAGATCAACTTCATCCTCTCCGTATCCCTTTTCGTGTCTGCAGATGAATTGTAGATTAATAGCATGATACAATGCTTCGCGATGACCTCACAGTGCAAGAAGTACTAGTGATACAGTGAGGTAAGAGCACTGAACAACACTGATTCATGAATGTAAAGACCGATACTTACTCGCAGAGGACCACACAGATTGTGGGCTGTAGTACAAGACGGCCTTAGGTATCGCAGACGACGTGGTCATCGTAGGTTGCCTGACAGCAGTCAGGGAAGATGATGACGTCTGGACCCCCACCTGTTTGTCCTTCTTTTGATTTCCAGTTAGGGCTAGCTAGCACGCAACCGTATGCACGAAACATTCATCGTCGATGCATCATCTGTTTGATCGCAGAGGTGCTATCCACGTAGGCGTGACTTCATGATCTTCAAACATCGTTGTCGATTGATACACAAGTTCAGATTCTTGAAATGTCAAGTCTCAGTTTTTTGTGAATCTTTTCCCTCATGACAGTTCACGTGACCCTCAAATTGTGCTGGAAAGTTCTGCTTTCATTGAGTCGCGTAACTTCATCACTTTAGGCATCGGTTTTTTTTGCATTTTTCGCCCAAACCATGGCATCCTTAAGGTCAGGCCAACATTAATAGGTGCTTGATGTTCGTCTAATATCATAAAGGCACGAATTTTATGAGACAGACGAAAAATTGACGATCTCCATCTTCGACCGAGGGGCTGATCCTGCACAGGTATCCATTACGTTTGAGCCGAGCAAGGTGAGCAACCACACTCATTCTGGGAGACACAGTCCTCAGAGAAGCTATAGGTTAGCTACGCAAATGGCGAGAAGACACTATCCTTAGAACCGTTTGAAAGGGCAGATTGATCCGGAGAGGTGCGATTTCACAGTTGGCAAAGTCAAGGTTGAACTTCGCCTTGTGAAAATGGCTCAAGGTCGTTGGGGAGGTATTACTGGTGACGCTCCTGATCGTTCGTGTTTTCCACGTACCTCAATTCTTCAATGCGTACTAATGCTTACTAGTTCTCCAGACCGCCCCTATCGGACCAACTACTTCTCCGGCAGTGGCCGAGGCGAGGGCTAAGCCCAAGAAGAACTGGGAGGAACTTACTACCAAAATTCTCACATCCGAAAAGGAGGCGGGTATAGATGAGGATCCTAACGTTGGCGGTGACAGCACGGTCAACTCCTTCTTCCAAAAGATCTTCGGAGATGCAGATGATGACGCCAAACGCGCAATGATGAAGAGCTTCCAGGAGAGTGGAGGAACTACCCTTAGCACAAACTGGGAGGAAGTTAGCAAGGGTACCGTCGAAGTGAAGCCTCCAACAGGTAGTGAGTGGAAGAAGTGGAATTGAACTTGATCACTGGCTTGTATTACTAGTTATTTTACATGTTGTCGACGCTTTCAAAATGGAACCTTGTCTCGCATCGAAATTGTTAACTTGGGATCCTGTCAGCACATTAAAACACACATTTCTTTCTTGTCAGAAAGAAGTTTAATGCGGCCTATGATGTTCAGGGATAGATTAGATAGTGAGGCATAGCTCAAGACCTCCCACTGCTGCTCGTTGTGCATAAATAAAACCTCGATTACGGTAGAGGGATCATGAAAATACGCGAAAATTGAAGAGTTGCCGTAGTATAACCGTGACATTTGGTCGTGATAGGTATTGCCGACAGGTATAAACCTTTACTTGGTAAGTACTTACAAGGGTACTGGTCCATGTCAACGTTGTCTTCGCTAGAGACCATGTCACATCTTACGATCATCGTTGCCGCCACGAAATCAAATGGTATCGGGCAACATGGTAAACTTCCATGGCGGCTGTCGAAAGAGATGACCTATTTTGCTCGGGTCACGTCTACCGCGCCTGAAGGACGGAAGAACGCGGTCATCATGGGGCGGAAGACATGGGAGAGCATACCAACCAATTTCAGGCCTCTTTCTAAACGCCTCAACGTAGTCATCAGTCACAACAAGGACTACGAACTGTATGACTTTTCTCTATCTTTTTCGTCATATATTGATAGAGCGACAATCAGGACATCCTCCAACCTGTCAGCTCCAGTTCACCTTTGCTCGAACTTAACTTCGGCAGTTGAATTGGCGTCTCAGGCTGACATACACCGACGATTTATTATCGGTGGAGTATCCTTGATCTCGGAGACACTAAACCCTACATCTTCGAGTCCGACGTCTTGTATCGCTGACCGTGTCCTTTTGACACGGATCCTCGCACCTGATTTCCCCCAATGTGACGTTTTTATGCCAGACTTCTTGGGAGCAAGTGGGGAAGGGAAAACAGAATGGAAGCAAGCAACTCATGATGAACTCGTGCAATGGACGGGATTCGACGTGCCAGCAGGGGTTCAGGAGGAAAAGGGAGTTAGCTACGAGTTCCAGATGTGGCTTAGTCGATAACATTGGTGGTAGAATATTTCGAGAGCTGTGCATTATATCGACAAAAATGATCTCTCTTCCCCTACATGCATTCTACCAAAACCGTTTGCGGGAATCAAAAACACAGGTTCGATGATGATTATCCTTGACGCTATACGAGAGTCAACCAAGGTCGAGATGAGGATAGGATCAATAGCACACCTGCTTGTGTTTCGGATTTTTCGAACACACGACATACACTCTGCCTTTTCGCTTCACAACGCTGCACCCGTCACACATGACCTTCACAGATGACCTCACTTTCATTCCACGCGCTGTGGACGGTATTGCATTCGTACCAAGTGATGAGATTGCAGGTGTGAAATTATGTACGTGAGGAAGAGTAGGGATGCGCAAACGCGCTAGTAATGGCCTGCTTGAGGCTAGTAAGGCTCTCAACATGGTGAAATGCAGTCTGTGCAGACCAGAGACAAGTTAAAGTTTTGTGCTGTGGTCACGTGCCAGATATTTCGTGACTTGAAATTCTAGGTTGGGTTCATCGAACGTTCATCGTCTTCTTTGGCAAGCTTTGAACTTACGGCTTGGCGCCAAAGTCGCAAGCTTGAACATTGAGCCTATCGTTGAAGCTGATAACCACTTCTTGTTCGCGAGATGGAGCAGTGAGAATTTCCATTAATCGGGACATCCATCTGTTTACTTTCTTGAAAACTTCCTGAATCTCTGTACTCCTACTTTAGGCTTATCATGGCTGGCGAGAGAGAGAGCTCCGTTACGCCACGCCTAGGTGGAAAGACTGCGCTTGTAACATTTGTTGCAGTCATTTTTGCTTTTGTTGGAGAGACCCAACTCACACAGGTGATTAGCTTCGGTTCAAGGCAGCTACTGTGGATGAATCAACTACTGACTTATCAAATTAGTATGTCCAAACAACACTGGGTTACCATCACTCATTCTTTCTATTGTGAGTAGACAAATGACTCCGCGGCATGTCGATGCGAACTCAGAGTTCGCAGTTACGTCGTGCATTCATCATTTGTGCTATCCTTTCCATTGCACCTAGGGTATCTCCTCCTGACGACCCACCATTCCCCTCGTGCTTTGATATCTGGGTTGTCCAGCATTATCACCGCTCAGTTGACATCACGCGATCCAAGATTCATCCACTCTTCACAATTTCCCTTGTCTCGATTTCTGGTCGTGATTTTCGTCATGACTGCTGTCTACAGTATACCTGCCCTATTGTGGTTTATTGCTGTCGTATATGCCCCGTACGTCGCTAATTGCCTTTCACGCTTTTGATCTCAAGCATCCTGCAGTGTTACTGATGTCACGGCCATTTGGAATACCAATGCCTTCTTCGCTTACGTCTTCAGTGTCAAGTTGCTGAACCTGAAATGGAATCTTATTCGGATGTGTGCTGTTTGCCTCGCCATTGTTGGAGTGCTCACTATCGTATATGGCGACAGCACACCGGTAAGTACAACCGCAGCCGTAGCTCGTGGTATGACTGTCACCCAAACTCCCGCTCCTTTATTTGGCGTCATTATAACTCTGGTTGCATCCGTGACATACGGTCTGTATCAAGTTCTTTACAAGAAGTATGTAGCACTGCCATCAGAGCTGGAGCCAGCTGCAGAGCCTACACAATATACCCATATTCCAGCATCAGCGGAACAGGCTAGCGATGAGGAGTTAGCATCTTCACCACTCGTCGCCAGTAATCAAGTTACACAATCTCTTCCATTCGGCCTTCATCCAAATTTTCTCACCGCATCCATCGGCTTGTGCACTTTGTTCGTGCTTTGGATACCCTTAATTGTGTTACATTATTACGGTATTGAAGAGTTTGCGCTTCCATCCGACATGACGACCTTCGCTGCAATTGCAGGAATCTGTGCAACAGGCGTTATATTTAATGCAGGCTACATGGTGCGTATGATAGACGCACGATGTCCCCTACCTAATCAATGTCTTTTAGATTTTGTTGGGAGTCTGGGGCCCGATTGTTACTTCCGTTGGGAGTCTACTTACAATCGTCCTCACACTCATCTCGGATCTAATGTTAGGCTCCGTTGGGTTGACTGCTGGGGGGATTCTGGGAGCAGGCATGATTGTAGGGGCTTTTGCGGTGCTTGCTTATGATATGTTCTAGAGTTGGCAGTAGAGTTGAGCGAGCTTTGTTAATACTTTTCAATCTTAGTTGTCCCTTTGCATCATTTGACGAACACAGTTTGCAAGTCGCAGTGCATCCCTGTATCCAGCTGGGTGCTCTTCGTCAAGGGAACATCAAGCATATATAACCGTTCACTTGGACATGTCGCGTTGGTCACAGTCACGCTAAATTAGATCTTTCGTGTGATGGGACGCCCGTGCATGTAAGCTATCTCACCCGCACACTGTCAAATCGGAGGTGCGGCAGCACATTTTCGAAGCCCAGGGAGGATATGCGTGTCTCATTCTATGGAAGGATATATACAACCCGCCAATACATCATACTAGTAAGTAGCGAGATGCGGCATGACAACTCCTGGAAACCACGGCCAGTATTTTTAGCTGCAATGTCATTATATAGCACAAACACAAAGAAAATATGCGACGTCTTAAATAGGCCCAAAAGGAGAAAGCTAGAGGAGCGAGAAAATGCGAAACTGAAGAAAGGGCAGGGAGAGACAGAAGGGTAAGGAGGAGAGATGCGAAGTACATGGCTTGTGCTTTGGACAGGAAGGAATGTGCTTGCGTGAGGCAAATCGCTCGGATATCAAGGTGAACAAATCAGGACTAGACGGAATGAGGTAGAGGTAGAGGTAGTATGATGTTTGTAGTGTGGGTCAGGCATAGGCCCCGGATATTTCAACAAGCGTCTACGCCTCAACATACAGTGTTCATTAACAGGTTCCCACACCCTTGACCCTGTGACACTGGTGTACTACGCGTGGCATGTCATGATCACGTTGCAGTCGCCATTAGACTAGGCGTGAGGTCAATACGTGATATTGAATATGAGTGAGATGACCCACCTCTTCCGCTTAGCCTTCGTCATCTCTTTCCGGAGCGCCGGCCCGTCCAAAGGTTTGAGGAGTTCGAAAGCGCACAGAAGGTCCTCTGAGACACTGAAACAATACAAATCAATTAAAATCCCCAGATGCCGAAAGGCGCAAAAATACCTCATGCAAGCACCATAATTGTCGAATTCTGGAACATCGCTTCAGTGCTGGATGAATAGAAAGATAAGAGTTATGCTGACCTCCGCAATAATTCGGAGCACTGAAGACCGTCACAAGTGTCCGGTCGTTCCAGAACTCATACCCGTCCTCGACGACCATATGAGCCCTGCATATCAGGTCCATGTCATACCGTACCAGGAAGTCATTGATAATGCCTTTCCCGAAACAGTAGCTTACCCCCCTCTCATTATCCTCCCAATCCAATGCCGTATCAGAAGGATCGGACCATAGCAAATCGTTTAGTAGCCCGTAGTCCGGCACGTCGGTCGGTCTTTGTATGCGTTTGATATCTTCCATGGAGTGAAGTGAAGGTGATAGTCCGCCGTGTACGCAGAATATCTTGGAGGCGACAATAGCCGCAATGGGCAGGCAATTGAAGACGTCTATGAATGTCTTCCATGTCTTTATGTTACATCGTCTTTTGCACTCGTCATAGAAGCCGTACACTGGAAAATGTCAGAATACCATCACCGAACAGAAGGCGCCAAGTAACTGACCTCTTGTGACATTTGCACATTCATGATTGCCACGTAAGAGGAAGAAGTTCTCCGGGTACTTTATCTTGTAGCACAAGAGTAGTAAGATTGTCTCCAAACTCTGCTTCCCGCGATCGACATAGTCACCCAGGAATAGGTAGTTGGCGGCTGGAGGGAAACCGCACATCTCGAAAAGGCGGATAAGATCTGAATATTGCCCATGCACGTCGCCGACAATCTTTACTGGTGGTGACAACTCGATGAGAGTTGGTTGGCTGAGGAACACCTCCCGCGCTGCTTGGCAAATAGCAGCAATCTCCGTATTTTTGAGACACAGAGATTTGCTGACTTTACCCGTATAGCCCACATCAAGAAGCCGTTGGATCATACCGTCGATGTCGAACTGTCCGGCCTTTCCTCCCGCAGAGTCACTCAAGGGGAAGCTAGCCGCTGAACCCGGCGTAAAGGACGACGACGGCATAGAAGTTGAGAGGATTGTCTGAGTGAGTGGAATGTCGAGAGGAGCGGGAGAGGGTTTCGTTGATAAAGCCGAAGCTTGTGGCGTCGAAGTTGACGCGAGTAGGGAGGGAGTAGAGAGGTCACTCGGGGAAGAACTGAGGATAGCCGGTGAAGCACCTGGCGAACTTGGTGGTTTTGAGCTGCTTCCATTGGGCTCTCCGGAACTTGGTACGTTAAGAGAGGGTGCACTATTTCGGACTGCATCATACTCGTGGGCGACACTTTGGGAGTGGTTTGGATGACTCCCCGTTGCACGATTCAAACTGCCATGGGGCATTTGACCATTCGATTCCTCTATAGAATCATCGTGCACGGGGTCCACGTCCTTCTCCTTTCCTCCTTTCTTTGCCTTTTTAGATTGCTGTTGGCCCATTGGTGGTAAGACCTGTGATTCGCGTGAAGGCGAGCCTGGCTGTGTTGCTGAAGACCGGGAGCGCGACCTTGAAGTTAACTTGGAAGTTAAGATGGAAATAAGTGTTGGAGCCAGCTTGTAAAGCGAAAGAAGACGAGGAATAAGTTGAGTCGAGTCCTCTCCAACGAGGACCAGTCAATCGTTCTAGCGACAACTTGCTTGCGCTGTCCTTATTTGTTCCATTGTTTACTTCCTGTTCCGTCAAGCGCTCCTTAAGTGCACCCACATTGCTTAGGTTTGATTCTGATTGATTAGCATTCCTGTGTTTTGCCACACAGATATCAAGTGCTTGTCATAATGCAGCAATGAATTTTTCATGCGGGCATAGCGCAGTGGGTAGTAGAAATCATGCAATGTCAACAACGTAAATAGAATCTCGATGGCACTCTCAGAACTTGCCGAAGGCCTTGGCTGCTGCCTTGCTCTTCGAAACCCGCAGAACGTTGAATCGTACCGTTTTTGATAGTGGTCGACATTGCCCTATATCCTGTATTCAATTCCGAATAGCACCAACTAAGAGGAACACTAACCGACAGTGACAGTATCACCGACTTCTACACGGAAAGCGGGCGATACATGTACGGCCATGTTCTTGTGTCTCTTCTCGTAACGATCTGTCAAATAAAGATAAGCGTGAATGAACAATCAGCTTGTTTCCTGACGTACTGTATTTAGGAATGTAGTGGAGGTAATCCCTGCGGATCACAATTGTCCGCGTCATTTTGGTTGAAACAACCTTGCCGGTCAAGATACGGCCACGAATCGAGACGTCACCGGTGAAGGGGCACTTCTTGTCTGAGAACAAACATAACAATGAACCATCCAAACCACGTGTAACAAGTATGGGGACGTACCGATATAAGTGCCTTGGATAGCCTCTGCAGGTGTCTTGAATCCAAGACCAACATCCTTGTACCACCGCTTATCCTTGGTCGCAACCTTCTTGCCACCTTTACCACAGCGATCGCAATCACATAAGTTCCTGCTCCGATTTCACGGGTTAAAAGTCTCATACCGCGGGCTTTGGCGTTTTGGAATAAATGCTGCTTCTGGTACGCCTTCTCGATCTAAAAATGATGACAAGTCAAACAAGAAGGGTAGATTCAGCAACGTAGCAGCTCGTACCTGGTCAGCCATGATGAATGATGAGGACGATGAGGAGCTCAATTTCCGGCTCTGTGCTTGCTTGCGTGGGAAAGAAGCCACATAATTAAAACTGTACAGATTCCGGCATTTGCCATTGATATTCCCACCACTTCAGTCATTGCCAATATTTTACACAAATTCACTTTCACTCTACCACAATCCATCCCAATATCTTCATCGTGCGGTTTTACTATGAAGTCTGCGAGGTTGAACCATCAAAATTGAATATTGATGGACAAATGAGTAGAGTTTCGCGACAGAGCCGAAATCACGTGAGCTGAGTCTAGTTGCGGAGAGTCTAGACTCCTCGAAATTTTGAACGTGCGCACGTGTAACAAGCCTGGCAATGTTCGAGAATATGGGAACAGCATGTGTGGCGATTGACAGTGACAAGGCCGGTTAGTTAGTACTTGCCGGATCTCATTTGGATGAGCTGGCCTATTACTTAGCTGGTTATTTTAATTTTACCAACAATTTATGATTCGAGCTATCGCGGAATAGGGGGCATAAACCAGTTCACACGGGTCAACGCGACGCGTTTAAGTAATACGCGCCTATGTCTGTCACGCGCTCATTCTATCGCGTCGCAGCTCACACAAGATTTATGGGAAGACAACAAACACTCGGTACGTGGCGTGGGGTCTTCCTCTTTCTGACCACCTACCACCACCACTTTTTCCAGGTAAATTCTTTGAAATGCCAAAGAACAGCAAACCAGCGCCACCACAGCAATCGAACCTGGCGGAAATGTGGGGAGGGAAGAAGCGACAGCCCAACACGAACGAGGAGAGTGTGAAGGAAGAGGGCATCATCAACGGGAAGGCGGATGAGTCGAAGGCGGATGCATCAGTGAAGTCTGAAATCAGTGAGAATTTGGGACTATCTGAACTGTGGAGTTTAATCCTCGCGAACTCTTAGTATCGCCCGTCTCAAATGGCAGACAGCCAACAGAAAAGGGAGACCGAATGGAAGTCGATGAAACACCAGCATGTGAGTGCTCCACCGCTCTGCACAGCTGACAGGTTATAATGACGAACAGCACCGGTGAAGTCCAAAACAAAACGGAAGGATGTCACGTCCCCAAAACTCGCTGGTGAGTGCCACCCAGCCTTGAAAGTTGAAGCTGGACTTGACCACGCTCTAGCATCACCTGGGCCTTCAAAATCCAAACGGAGACGTGTGGTCGAGTCAGATGACGAGGACTCCACGACCACCGCACTAGCTCTCACCAGTCTAAATGGGCGCTCCTCGCCACAACCTTCTTCCAAAAGAAAAGGGAAAGCCAAAGCAGTCCCCCAATCTGAGCCTGTAGAAAAGCAACTAGTCAAGTCCTCAGCAAGTGCCGACGAGGGCGAGGATGAGATTCCTGACGAAAGCGAGCTGGAGGATGACAACGAGGATACGGCAACACAAACGTACGTATAACTCCTCTAGCGGGGCTTCAGAAGGATCAAGTTGATTTGGACACACAGCGCCCAAGAAGCACTATCCCGAGCCGCAGAGGTAGACGTCAAGGGCGGGTGGAAAATCGGAGACCCGTACGTCGTGTTACAATCTTTGATGTTTTCCTCACCCAGTGACTTGGTAGAGTGCCCTACGCTGCATTAACGAAGACCTTCTCACTCATTGAAGCCACCACCAAGAGGCTCGAAAAGACCGCCCTCCTAACCTCATTCTTCCTTCTCGTCATCCAACGCAGCAAGAAGGATGATTCCAACTCCCTTCTGCAATGTGTATATCTGTGCATAAACCGCGTAAGATTTCACTGTTCAATGATGGTATTTTTGTGTACTAAGAGACGTAGCTAAGCCCAGATTATGTCGGTGTCGAACTGGGTATCGGCGAGAGTCTACTCATCAAAGCTATCAGCGAGTCCACAGGACGGAGTCTTGCAACAGTTAAAGCAGACCTCAAGAAAGAAGGCGATCTCGGGCTCGTGGCAATGGTGCTCTGCTGTTACTTGCCTTAACCCTGACCACACGAGCTTACTTCATTGGTAGAACTCTAAAAACAGTCAGAAGACTCTCTTCAAACCCAAGGCCCTTACAGTTCCTTTCGTCTTCTCAAACTTACGGGAGATCGCGTTGTCATCTGGTCATTCGGTTTGTTCTTCATGCTTGTACAAGTTCTCAAAGACTTAGCACCATTCCTCCCGCCACAGTCCCAGGCAAAGAAGGTATCGATCATCACAAAGCTCCTCGCCGCTTGTCAGGACTTCGAGGCGAAGTACATTGTGCGCAGTCTGGAAGGCAAGCTCCGGATCGGTAATGCTGAGCGGACGGTTCTCGTGGCCCTCGCACATGCTGCTGTTCTGGCTAAAGAACATGGTGTGTTTCCCCCTAACCTCGCTGATGAACCTGATTCATTTGTACAAGTCGGAAAGCGATGGAGCAAAGAGAAGCTGGCGTCTCGCCTCGAAGAGGGTACTAGTGTCATGAAATCTGTGTACAGGTCGGTCCCCCTCGCCTCGCCACCTACGCTCATTGACACATTTTTCAGCGAGCTCCCCACGTACGAACTTGTGATCCCCGCGCTACTCACGCACGGCCTATCAGGCTTGCGCACACATTGCAAGCTTACGCCGGGGGTTCCACTCAAGCCAATGCTCGCCAAGCCAACAAAAGCGATCGGCGAAGTACTCGACCGTTTCGAGGGACGGCAATTCACGTGTGAGTACAAGTACGACGGGGAACGCGCCCAGGTACACATGTTGGATGATGGCAGCGTCAGCGTCTTTAGTAGAAATTCAGAGGACATGAAGGCCAAGTACCCAGATTTGGTGGAGCAGCTACCGAGGGTGGGTGATGATCTTTATACACTTGGCTGTACGGATTGGGCTGATGGAACGATAGTGCGTAATGGAGAAGACAAAGTCATTCGTGCTTGATGCCGAGGCCGTTGCGATTGACAAGACATCAGGCAAGCTCATGCCCTTCCAAGAGCTGAGCAGGCGAAAGCGCAAGGACGTAAAAGTCGAAGATATCCAGGTCAAAGTCTGCCTTTTTGCATTCGACCTTATTTATCTCAATGGCGAGGTTTGTTACCCATCTTTAACGACATTAGGGTATTGCGCTGATTGTCGTACGCGTAGCCACTTCTTCAAAAATCACTCAGCGAGCGCCGAGAGTTGTTGAGGGAGCACTTCCAGATCGTGCCTGGAGAGTTCGATTTTGCGAAGTCTTCAGATGGATCGACAACAGATGAGATCCAGGCGTTCCTCGAAGAGAGTGTGAAGGATGGCTGCGAAGGACTTATGGTCAAGATGCTGGAGTCAGATGCAAGTTACTATGAACCCAGCCGGCGGAGCGTCAACTGGCTCAAGGTACTTTCAACTTTTACCCCGTCGAAATTCGACTGATATTGATTAACCTATACACAGCTCAAGAAAGACTACCTCGCTGGTGTTGGTGATTCTCTGGACCTCGTTGTCGTTGGCGGGTACTACGGCAAAGGGAAGCGCACAAACGTTTACGGGGCTTTCCTCCTAGCCTGCTTTGACGCCGATGCCGAAGAGTATCAGACGATCTGCAAGATCGGCACCGGGTTCAGCGAGGAGATGCTGCAGACGCACTGGGACACTCTACGACCGCTCGAGATCACAAAACCACGCGGGGACATCAAACCTGGTGGTGCGAAGCCTGACGTGTGGTTTGAGCCAAAGATTGTATGGGAGGTGCTTGCGGCAGATCTGAGTTTGAGCCCGGTGTACACAGCGGCACAGGGCTTGGTGGAGGAACGCGGGATCTCGTTGCGCTTTCCCAGATTCATCCGAATACGCGATGACAAGTCAGCAGATGATGCTACTGGACCCGAGCAGGTGAGTGTTTCGCTACATATTGAGATTCAATGAGATAGCAGGTACTCATATGATTGTATGGCAGATCTCTGAGATGTATGAGCGACAGGCACTTGCGCAGAGCAAGGGCGGGAAGAAAAGCAAAGGTGATGGGGATGATGAATTTTGGTGAAAATTACGTATCAGTATCTAGATGCTGAGTTCAGACTTTGGTTAGTCAAATGCGCAGTGTATTCCAGCGTTGCATAGGGTGATATTATTATTTTGCGTCCACAACCTTCTTTGCTTCTGCTTGTGATTCCTCGATGGCTTGGGTGACTGGACCCTTGTCAAGACCGAACTTCTTCTCACGACCACCGTAATACCAGTAGTTTACGAAGCGGGCTTCCTGGATTGACTGCGCTGTCCCGTTTGTCAAGTGACAGGCAAAGAGCAAGTAATTCCGGGGTTGTACTTTCCAGGCTATAACGCAAAGTCAGCTACGCGCTTTACAACAACATCACAGAACGCACCGAAGCGCATAAAAACCATTCTAGGTGCATGGGTCAGCAGGCAGCTGCGTGAGAGTGAAATGGGACGTACGAATAAGCAGCAAGTGCAGTGGTCATAGAACCTGAGATGACCTCTTCATCTTTGCTAAGGTCAGCGAGGGCAGCGAGGGGAAGACCCCAGTTTGCAACCTGGAATGAGTGAGTTATGCAACTTGTACAAGGTCGAAACAACTGACAGGTCCCCAGAAGTGTGTGCCTGTGAAGAGTACAATGAGACACGTTTCAAGCAAAAGATGATTGATGAAAAGCATACTGAAGAAGTACTCGCGAGCAGCAGGAGATCTGAGCCATGTAAAGAATGTTGATGCCATCACTGCCTAGAGGACCAGTATTTGTATGACTCTTGAGTCTTGGGCGTTTGCGGAGAGAAACTCGGACTCGGAAGCACGAGTGGAACTATAAAACACTCACGTGATCTATAGGCCCGAAAGCAGACCGAAGTCTGAATCATGAACTCTAATATTAATATTGAGCGCTCCTACTGCGAAATGGAATGACAAGTACTTTCCGCGGCCTAGAATGGGAATCCTCATGTTTGTTCTTTTCACCTAACACGAGGCCATTATATGATATCGACTGCCAAACTCTACTACGATCATCTTTCCTATCTCTTTCCCTGACCACCAATGCATTCCGCTTACCCAAAGTCTAATTTCCCTTACTATGGTCAGCCATACCATACATACTACCCTCCTGGCTATCAGCAGCAACAGCAGCAGCAGCAGCGACAACCGTTTCCTCCATCGGATACATACAATTCTCCACCATGGCCTCGCGAAAATTATCAGACTACTCAATACCCACAAGGCCATCTGGATCCAAACACTCCATTCATCCCACCAAGTTCTGAGCCAGCTCCACACCCACCACGAGTCAAGCGCGCTAGCACAACACGTCCAAAACCCTCGTATAACCCAGAGAAGGCCCAACTCAAGTCCGCAATGAAGAAGAACGGCGGCCTTCGCCGCTCAGAGACCATTAGTGCCGCCCCACCCCCTCTCGAGCGTACTCGAACTTCTTCCAGTGCACGTCAGCGCCTCGTGCCCATGACACGCTCCAACGGCATGAATTCCAACCCGTCCTATCTTCCAGGTAAGTCACAAACTGTCCTATTATCGTCACTCCCACGCTGTATGTCACTTCAGAACACTTGTTTGTCTCTTTTCACGGCACAAACGAGCTCCGGATGGGTAATGTGGCCTTCCAAGATACCATAGAAGATATAAAGGAGAATATCATCCCCATGTGGCCACACGGCGTATCTACAGCAATCCCCGTTCATCACGCATTTCGTATTCTTTTTAACAGGAATCCTTGGACGGCCAGCGGGAGTGAGGGCGTCATGTAGGTCCAATCATCCAATCACTGATTTTGTGTCACGTGCTGATCAAATCTAGCGCACAAAAAATGATATGCGAACTCTTCACCTGCCTCGCACACAACGGCTATCAGTACCGTACCTCTCTCAGTACAGGCTATTCCGTATGTCTTTAATTGCCCTGAACGTCATACAAGCATATTGAACCACGTGTTAAGTATCCACAGCTGGTGTTTCAGGATAGCGGTCCCGATGAACACTGTGACTTCTTTGCCGCGCATATCTCGCGCTCAGGACACAGGATGACACTCGTCCGGCCCCCACGCCGTGTCGGCGAGCAGATTGGTCCCCGTCTCCGTGCAGCATGGCCATTTAAAATCGCTGGAGATCGAACAAGTGAAGACGAGATCTACACAATTGAGCTCAAAAGGACTGCAATTGGCGGTTTGTCTCCTCTGCACATGAAATTTTCCTTACTGACGTGGTCTTATACTAGCCTCTGATTTAAGCAAAGACGTGTTTGCAGCGTCTGCACTAAAGGAAATCAGTACGATGGGCTACAAGCTTGAAGCCACGGTTCCCCTTGCGCGCACAGGGATGCTTGGGTTTGGGAATAAGAAGGAGATCTGGATTTTTCGCGGGACAAGGATGCGTTCGCGTGCGAATTCGCGGGCTGGTTCACGTAGTGGTTCACGTGCTGGCCAGAACGTTGATCACTAAGAGGCTGGACGCGCCAAGGAACGACGGAGTCCATATACTGACTACCCCAACGACGGGGTGTAACGATAAGACTGCAAACGACGCGCTCATGATGTAAGACTAGCGTATGTATTTATAGTTTTAATTCTGCTCATCTGTGCAGCACGGGCCGGAAGGATATATATTGTACTGGTGTATCCTTTTACATACATGCTATTACTACTATGTACAGTCTGTAATACAGAGGAATGTGCTTCTTTTTGATCCACATAAACTCCACCTTATCGCGCTAGCCTCAAGGATGTGAGATCCAGACACTAGTGGCAAAGGTTAAAAATAAGTAGGAAGGCCAGCTGACGTGGCACCTCCAACTTTTGTTGCGGGAATGAAGTTCGATTTTCACCTTGCTAGATACATCCCAGCAAGAACCCACCGGTTCACTGATCAGGTTGCTGTCCATAGTGAGATGTATCTGATAACTGGAGCAGAGGATGCTGGAGCATGTCGGCTCAGCCTCATTCCTTCGGCCAGCCGGTGACATGCTCCCCATGCACTCGTTTGCACAATGCACAGTCCCTGTCAAGTTGACTTGTCATAATTTACCCACAGTGCAAATCATTCACCATGATTGACGGAACTTCGTCCGGTATCAGAAGACACGAGGGCACGAGGAAATAGGCGCTAACAGGACGGGGCCCAATGAAAACCGACATGAACGCAAAAGAGGCGCAAAAAGAAGATGCTGTATTTTGAAATATAAGAACACAGATCAAGTAATTGCACGGATCTCGAAGACTCTGGGCCCAAACGGGAATGGTCCGTGCGTTAGTGAAGAAGGTATAAAGTGGCAGTCTGAACGATTTGAATCTTTACCACTCTGGCCTTTTGGCTTAGATCAAGTGTAGTATCTGTTCTTAATAGTTTAACCACTATTATGAGGGCACCGCCCTCATTCTTTGGTTATCAAATTTTTGCCGCCCTTGTTCCTCTGAGCTCTGCTTGCAACTCGGAAGACATGATGACCTTGCTGCTGCACTACTGGCTTGTGTCGTCGGGGGATTCCTTTTTTCGGATCCCATCTTCTCTTTGCTCAGTAACTACTCCGTAGTCTCTTGACTATGCATGGTGCTTGGCAAACAGAATTTGATACTATATATTGGAATAAAAAATTATATTATTGTGTACGTGATGGCTACAGTTTTGAAGTGATAATCCTATGTACGCCGTACAGTTGTCCGAAACTAAAATGTATTACAAGCAAACGGGCATCTATCATGTCTTCCTGCAATACAAGGTTGCTTTTGCACTACATCTACAGATACAATAAGAGAACATATATTACATCCATCTTGACAACCTTTGAACCATCAGCTACACCCGTCAGAGTCTTGGCGTAGACACGACCATCAAAGCCCTGGCGCTCTAGAAGGGTATCCCACCAGCCGAACAAAAAGTCACGCGCAATCAGCTTGAACCAAGGTGTAAAAGAATTTGCTGCAAGTGCCGAGTAAGCTCGCATCCGACATATAGCAGTGAACACGCACATGAGTCGTTGAACATCGCCTGTAGTTCCGCCTTGTCCACGTATTTGTAGTCCTGAATCTCGTTCTTATTCGGTGTCACCGTAACATCCGCCGTCAGAAACAAGATGTAGTCGACTATGCAGGGCGGGTGAAGACATGTACCCGTATTTTCATGTTGTCAACGCACCTTCATGCTCACCCCACATACCGTTCGATGGTGCAAGGTAATGAATCTTCGTCAGGTACTGGAACTCGTCAACCGGTGTCTGGCTTTGCGGAATACCGAGCTCATGCTCCAGTTTCCTGGAAGCTGCGTTCCGCACACCAAGCTGACCCTTCTCGATCTTCTCCTCCTCGAAATCGTCCAGCGGGTGCGAACAGCACGTATTCGTCCACATGTCCGGGAAGGTAATCTTCTCCGAAGCACGCTGCTGCAAGAGGAGCTTGCCATCGGAAGGACGGAAAACGAATGCAGAGAAGGCTCGGTGCAGGAGACCCTTGTCGATATTTTCCATGAGATGGCCTATTGATGCCTGCTATCAAAACGACATATAATACACAGCAAATAGACTCACAAGTTTTCTTGTCCATCGCACCGATCGCGTTGTCCTGCTCGTCGACCAAGATGCATTTCTCATCCATCAGTCTCGACTGTTCAGGGTCATAACTGGTGAGATCAATGCTGGCAAGTACAGCGCGTGCGGCAAGAACTGCTGGCGAGGACATGGTACGTTGAGCGAAATGTGATCTAAAACTGCGAGTAAGGTGAGACGAGGTGAGGCTGGCACGTAGTATGTACATACCAAAGTTTATGAGCAAATAATAGGTGCGTGAAACGATGGACCTTTAGCTTTAACATCCGCTTCGCTTCGGAGAGATATTCGGGTGGAAAATGGCACGATCAAGATTTTGTCTGGTGGCCTGATCATGGTCCTAAACGGAAAATTGCAAGAGCCGAGTATTGGGTGTCAAATTTCAATTACAATGACAGGTCACTTCTAAGAACCACTAATGAGTCCGACTAGTGTAACAGTACAACAGTAATCGTCGAGTCGTCTATGGAGACCCATAATTATCTACAAGAACTTAATGTAATCGATCGCAATGCACTTCGGCCGATAAGGGGGCGCCAACGTATTACTTGATACGGATCTCAATGGTTCTATATGCCTCATCTTGACGAAGTTGGATGAGGTCCTTCGTGCCCAACACTGGTCAAATCAGCATCAGTGAACTGCATTGCATACTCGGATATGCTCCGGCTTGTATGAAATAGCCGCCCCGTGAAAGGGGAAGAGTACCGTGATCAACGGACACGCACCAAGACAGTGGTAGAGAGCTGCTGCTGCAACGTGTGCGGTGCTCGTGGCCTGCGGCACAACATCGTCAAAAGCGAGAAATCGAGCCGACCCAGACAAAGATTTATATTGCATCTTTGCGTATCTTTCGGCACAATGTATGAGTACACCAAGTTTGAATGGCAGATAGTGAAAATGTTTACTCAAGGAAGTTGAAGGAATTTCTCTCAAGCGTGGCCGGATTGACCTCGGACAATTGAGATTCGGCCACAGAATTGCCTGCTGGGACTTATCGACTCCATGAGCTAGATTGCCTGGCAAGTCTAGAATTTATCGACGTACCGTTGAATACAAACTCGTCGTCGATTATTTGGGGGCTCGCAGGTAAACCCGCAGCACCACCAAATACGTCGCCTTGTTGACTTGGAATAGAACTTCCTCGTCGGCTCAGTGAGCTGCCCCTCAGGCGAATCTCGGCGTGGTCAACACTGATTTCGTCACTGCTCTGGCGACCAAGGAGTATTACACCAGAAACCGAGGAACTTCCACCCGCATTGTCCCAAGGGAAGAGCGCGCTACGCTGAGAGACGGAGTTATGCACGATATCCAAGCCGAATTCATCGCCCAACACGGACATCGGGCGAGGGGCGTGACGTGCTTGTCCCGGTTCCTAAAACCTTGTCAGAGAGAGTATGGAAAGCGTTGACAGCTAATCTACCTCGGACGAGCGAAGATTATTCAATTCTGGTTCCGCGTCGTCTACGCCACCCCAGCCATCTGATAAGGATATTGGGTGATAGTCATCACGGTGATTAATACAACTTACCACCCATGTCAAAATTCATGTCGAAATTCATGTCAATATCCGCTCCACCCGCATCAAAATTCATGTTATCTGGGCTTGCCTGGCCTACACCAAACGCAGGACTTTCAGGGCGGACTTGAACATGCTCAACTTCACCGGAGATTTCAGCATTGGTCTTGGTCTTCCTCCGTTTTGGCGGAGGAGAGTCGTCTGAAGATCATGTGTATTTAGTAAGGCACACTCAAAGTGTTGTAATACTGACCATGGGGTTCGATCATCAATGCAGATCGAGCGTCTAATTGTGCTTTGAAATGATCCAGCCAAAAGTCTACTAATTCTTTGGCTTGCACTTCAAAGTGTAAGCTCATGATGAGCACAAGCAAAAAATCGAAGCTCACTGTGTTCTGGAATACCCCAAAGCAAACCATCGACGAGCCTGCCTTGGTCCTTCTCGAAATTCTTCCGCGTGAGTTGTCGATGAATGGCATTCTGCTCTTCCAGATAATACAGACGTGCAGCCTATACAGAAAGACAGGCTACAGTCGCAGGTCACGAGCGGCGTTATCACCCACCTTTAATTCATCATCCGTCAACTCCGTTCGCACATCTAAAATAAGCCTGGCACGCTTGATCTTCCTAGGTGCGGGTTCGGCCGGATGATCGCCAGGTGCAACAGGATCAATCTCTTCGACCTGCGGGACAATTACAGCCAAAGGACCAGAGGGGGATTCGAGGGAGTGTCCGGTGAGGGAGGAAGAGGGAGGAAGGGCAGCTTTAAATTTTCATACATAAGGATGGTCAATATGGAGCAATGCATCATACCTGCTGAGCCCCGTTGTGTGCCCTGAGGTGTAGCAAAGGCCGACGGAGGAAGCGGCAAGGCATTCTGCTCTAATGTACCGGCATCGTCAATGGGATCGTGCTCGAAATACAGGTTATCTCCATCGTTGAACCCGAAGTCAATCGGTTCATCCACTTGCATATCATGGCTAGGATATTTCAGCAAAATTTCAGCCTAACGAAAAAGGACACATACTCGACTTGATTCTCCAGGGCTACTCCTCCCCAACCTTCACCAAGTTCCCTTACGACGTCATCACCGACGCCCTCCCCAATATCCAGGCCATCAAAAGCGCCAAAGAAACTATCGTCGAAGCCGAAGGTATCATTCTGGGAAGATGGAATCATGTTGGCGCCGCTGCCGCCAAATGAGGCATCGAAAGAGTTGGCGAGGAAGATATCGTGATTTTCATCGAGTGTATGTGCATTGGCGCGGGCGTTTTCCGCAGTGGAAGCCGGTGCAACTGCGGACTGCTTACCCTTTCCTTTTGGTCTCCTGGCTTTTGGGTTGTACTCATCACCATCGGATGAACCCTCTTCCGCTCCTCCCTTGTTGTCTACATTTGGGATGAATACGCACGAGTTGAAGCACAGTAAATTAACGTACTTCCAATGTTCAAGTATTCGTCCCAGTCCTAGCCACGTCGTTGGCTTAGAGACGAACAGAAAGGGAGGTAGGAACGTACAGCGACCATTGCGTCAAAATCCATGGCGAATGCAGCACCAGGATCAGCAGCGAGTGTAACAGCTGATGGCCTTGACAAGAGGTGTCAGAGGAGGCTCGCATCGTTTGAGCTAACTTACCTCACGCTTGGCTGAGCCATCTGAAGCTGGGCTTCGGACGCAGCCATCGAACGGAACTCTTGCACAACTCGCTTGAGGGAGTTAAAGCAAGTCGTGACATCAGAAAGAAAAAGTTCTTGCTTGACTAGAAGTAACGATAAATGTACAAGGTTTGGTTATACAGCCATGGATTATAAAACCTTTATATACACTGTGCAACTTAGTGAGCATGAAGGGCCCTAACGAATTTGATCTGCCTACCGTGCAGCCCCGACCATCAAGTTACTTGAGAGGCGAAGAGCCAGAGGTTCCGAAGGAGAGGCAATCAGATCACACAATTGAGAGATATCTGCACTCAACACGGAGCGCTTGGGTAATTTCTTAAAGGCTGACTTCGAGCCAAGAGTTGCGGCTAGCCTAGTATTTGGGACATCAAGCAATGAGATATGATTCCATCGTCAATGAAGCATACAATAACAGCACCAAAGAAGGCCGAATCCGTTATCCCTCTTGGACAACAGTTCGGTAGAGAAAAACATTCTGCAGTTTGATGTCCTTGGAGAATGAGCGAGCGGTGGCAGATAAAAGACAAAATCGCGTTAGCAAATAGGTTACAGTAATAGCAAGATATCAATGGGCAGAGTGCATACAATGAACATACGAAAGACGGGTAAAGGCAAAGAGACCGAATAAATTATGAGGGAGGGGGGGAAGCATACAAGTGCGTATGCCGCTGAGGGCATGGTCCTTTGCGCGGAGCTCTCTGAGTTTTAATTCAGCCACCGACGCGTCAAGCCTTCAGATTCGCATCCATCGGGCACCATCTGGACCAAGAAGGCGCGCGAAAAGCTCATCTCGATTGCCGACCCAGTGGAACTTCTCTTCTATTTGCCCTTCCTCGTCGTCAACCCAAGACATTAGAAGCCCTTTCATCAAACCAGTTTTCTTCACGCCGCAGAGGTTCTCGCGAGGTATAATTAATTTTGCTTGTTGTGATGTGAGTGTTGTGAAGTATACTGTGGTAGCGGTCAGTGTGATTAGACCAGGTGCTGAAGTGTGGTGTGCAGGATATGCTGAAAGTGGATCAGTTGTTGTTGTATCACAATCTGATTTATTATAGGCGTACTATGTGTTTCTTCGTCTCGTAAAGTTGCGGACGTCAGGCCGACCGTATTCACTTGTCCAGAAGAAAGGCGTCGTTTGCCTTCACTAAGCAATAACTTGCCGTGCGCGACACGCGATCCCCATTTCTTCCAATCAACACCATCATTAGTTTGCATTTGGCTTCTGAGTGATGTGTCGGGTAACGGGATCGCAGAAAGATCGCCTTCGTTTGCGCTATTAACACGAGCACTCGAAGAGCGAGGCTTGCGTGGAGGCTTGATTTCCTCGCCCCTGGCAATTCTCTGTGTAATTATTTCTATAGCATAGTCGGCATCGGTGGGGACATCAGCCAACGGACCGGGCAGTCTATCTCGCCACTTATCAAAATATGATGCAAACATATATTGAACACGAACCTCGCTCGAGCGCCTGGTGGCAGAGCAGCTAACACAGGAATGACATGCCAGAACAATATCCCGCAGCCGCCATATATAAGTTTTGCCAAGTAATGCGCAGGAATAATCAAGGTGCAGCAGGCCACAACAGCCAAAATCTTGCTAGAAGTCAAGCACGTGCCGAAGTAGTCCCTAAAACTTACTTACGATTGCATATCTTTGGGAGACTGCTGGTCGTCTCCAGATGAAAATGCTAACAACGACAAATATTCGATTAGTTAACCGCCCATCACGAATCACGGAGTACGTACTTTTTAACACGTTCGTGAATATCAGCGACAATATTGAGAAGGTGCAGGAGTTCTCGTTTGGTGTCCTGCTCTTCTTGAGTATCGTCATCAAGAACAGTAGCCGCTTCATCCTCGCCACCATCGTCAGTTAGACTCGTTTGAAGTACCCCTGTGTCCTTCGCAAGGGGCTTGATTTTGCTTTTTGCTGCGGATCTGTAAGATTTGAAAAGCTGAAATATATCCTTGGGCCCCATCGAAGGCGCCGATAGGCGATCATGAACTTCGTCTCCGAACTCCCTGGCTCGTTCGGAATCTTTCCGCCGCATGTGTAAAGATTCTAGAGTGGGATAGGGGAGAAGCCTCCGGCTGAGCATCTCCCACAGGATTCGAAACATCAGTGCCGGGAGAAGAAGGTCATACAGCCATAGTCCCCAGTATGCCTGGATGCTGGTGAATATATCAATCTCAAAAAGTAACAGCCTACCTACCGCGCAACATAGTCCACTACGTTGTGGGTCCCTCCATAATGCCAAGTTTGCTATGGAAAGAAAGAAAGTCTGGTAAGGGGGAACTACTGCGAGGAAAAAACGCTGGCTAGTGAGTTTCAGGCGCTTTAAAGCGAAGGGTGGCGGCGGATGAGGCGTCGGTGGAAGACCTGGTAGTATATATTTCTGGAAGGAGTTTAGATTTAATTACTGTGATGGCGGCGGCACTCACAATGGCGATCTGCTCGGACCAGGAGGGATCTACTGAGATTGGAGGAATGGCGGATGGAAAAAGTGTAGGCGGCTCTGCTTGTTCGGAGGTACGACGAACAAATGGTCGTGGAGGGAGTGGCGGCGGTTTTGGCCGGGGAAGGTGGAGGGAGCTACTTGATGGCTTGGCTTTGATGCTACGCAAAACACCTGGTAATCTCACTTCCGTCACATACTTGTTGTACCTCAGGATAGACCACCCATCGAGTACGGCAAGAACTTACAGCAGAAAAAAGGTGGAGATAACGTTCAATTTCTTCCTCGTCGTACAGTTGACGAAGACGGGCCTCAGACATATCTTGTTCTAAAGAACCTGACAAGTCTGTTTGAGAACCCATAGGGCTACGAGTGGTGTCCCAATCTCCTATCATAGTAAAGACAGAAGAGTCATCGTCGCCGGACGCTTCATAGACTCCTCGTCCACGAAGAGATGACTCGGAAGGGTCCGAAGTGGACGTCGAAGACGCATCGCTAGATTGAGCGTTGGAATTGCTAGGAGATGACATGGCCTTGAAAAGTGAGTATCTTGGATTGAATTTGAACCAGGAGTTGTCAGGTTGGTCTTATGGTAGTGATTGTTCGGAACAATGCTCGGTAGACATGTACAATAACCAGCGGCGCTAAAGTTGAAGAAGTTGAAGAAGGCCATATCAGAGCACGCCAGGGAATGTGAATTCGAGCACACAGCCACAAATGCTGCGGTCGAACTTAAATAATTAGTTACATGACAGTGCACTTGAAATTTCCAACATGTTCCTCGACCGCATCAAGGTACCTCTAGCAACAACTCCCTTGAACGGAAGAATGCCGACGCCTTGCTGCTGCACTTTTCGCACCATACGGACGTTACGTAGTGAGGTCACTGACCAAGGCCTTCGAATCCGATTATGGTGCTCTCAAGGCTGGTTGGTTCATTATTAATCTTCCCGGGGCATGGGCGCGTATCATCATCGATAGTGTCCGTGATGTCTCAGTCACGACTGAAGTCTGATAGCACCCCGCGGAGCTACGGCCAGCCATTCATGACATCGACGTCTTTCAATTTACAGCCACCATAAACCGGGTTCTTTGGTTAGGCCATATATCATGTCAATAGCATAGAGGCCACGTCGGAGGTCAGCGCTAGCTACTACTTGGTGCGCGAAGAAGGTATTCCATCCAGCCTTACTTTGAGTGTTTCGCAAAACTTATGTAGCAACTAGTGTTAAGGAGACGGAAGCCGGGAAGCAGCGCTTGCTTGCAAAACAGACAAAGAGAGGGCATGCACTAGTGAGGACGATAAGAATATCAAGGAGACGACAGAAGCGAAAAGGCTACCTCAGAAGACAAGAAGGTTGGACTTCCTCCTTCTAAGTTGGCACAATCTAGTTTCAAGTTTGGCTACTTCTGCAACAAAGTATCTCATGCCTCCAAGACCATCGAGGTTCCCGCATCTTCCTTTGTCTGCAACTTAGCGTAGCCTGAGCTACACAATACCTGAAGTTTCCAGCAAGAATCTCGAACTTCTTGATATCAATTTGATCCTCCTAATTGTATTACTCAGTCGTCAGCTTGAACATGTTTTCATGTTGACGTTCTCAGAGTTTCTAGTGTCTTGCGTATGGTAGCTTGTGCAGATCCCGCGGTCAGCTTATTATTTTTTCAACAAGTAGTAGAGGAAGTTATGATAGAACGGCCTTATTACATTCCATGAGTACTTAAGCTTAATGCTGTGAGTCGATCACGTGTGTACCTTCCCACTTCGGTTACTACAACCTACCACAACGTCTACGCTTCTTGCCCGAAGATTATTATATTTCTAGTTCCTAGTACTGCCAGTGCTTGCGTACACCAAATTGGCACCTGAATGACAAGCTGCAGGAGACACTGACGTTCTCACTCAGTTTTATCTCATTCCCTCCTATGGTCGCGCACATCACATCCTCTATAACCCATGTCGCTGCAGCACCCACTTCACTCTTTGTCGACACAGATTTAAACCAACACATATCCATACCTCTGGGAATTTTTATCGGGCTGCTCGCATCTTTCGTCCAAAGCCTTGGTCTTGCGGTTCAGCGTCGTAGCCATGTTCATAACTCACAGCTTCCAGAACAAGACCAGAAAGTAGAACACCGCCGACCGTGAGTCATGTATGTTTTCTATAACTCAGTCTCCGCTCACATTTATTAGATTATGGTTGATAGGATTTGGTGAGTGCACTCAACCTTTGCTTATATTCGTTCCACCGACCAACACAACGTCTGGCAGCCATCTTTTTGATATCTAATGTATTTGGATCTTTCATACAAATAGCATCCCTTCCGGTTGTCATATTGGCACCCCTGGGTGCTGTTTCTCTCCTTTGGAATGCCTTCTTCGCTCATCTCCTCCTCCGCCCACGAATGCTCCTGGGAACAGCTCTCATCGCTGGTGGCGCTGCCTTGATTGCTATTTACGGGATCGTTCCTGAAACTACGCGGAGTCTAGACGAATTAATGGCACTTTTTGCGCGTCCTGCGTTTATAGTCTGGTTCTGTGCCGAGGGTTTCATCCTGCTCGTATGCCTTATCGTGGTGCGTGCCAGCCGCAATATAGCGTTTTAATTGTACATATGACATTCCTGCAGACGCACAGTGTTGAATATTCTTACAAGAGACAACTAGAAGCTGCAGCCTATTCATTGTTGCAGGCTAACCGTGACTCACCCCTGTCGTCTTCTTGCACCTCCGCACATGATTCTCCTCTAAACTCTCCCACACCGCTGCCTCCCACGCGCGCACAACAACCATCTAATTCATCTACCGGTCTCACTGGTGAACTAGTCAACGGTAGCTTCGCATCTGAGGCGACACCACTGCTCGATCCAAAATGTGGCCGCCTTCCATCTACTAAATCTAATCTAAACAATTCAAAATCTCCATCACCATTACATGTGCCACTCCCAAGCCGAACCCCGCTTCTCCTTGCCTTAGCATATGCTGCAGCTTCAGGGACGTTGTCTGGGCTTTGTTTGATCTTCGCAAAGTCTGGTGTTGAACTTCTTGTCCTCACATTCAGCGGCGTCAATCAATTTTTCAGATGGGAGGCATGGATTCTTGTTGGTGGACTCATTGTTTTTGCTCTGGGACAACTCTGGTACCTTAATCGTGGTCTGAGGCTTGCAGATCCTGCGTTTGTCTGCCCATGTGTGTCCCATTCCTTTGTATTTTTCCTGATAGTGCCGTTAACATAGAAACTGCCTAGCTGCCTTTTGCTTTTATAACTTTTCATCGATTATCAATGGTCTGGTTTACTTCGACCAGCTCGGACAACTCCCAGGGTGGCACCTTATTCTCGTCATAGTCGGCATGTTCGTTCTGCTTGCTGGGGTTTGGGCAGTCAGTGCCCAAGCCAACGTCGATGAAAGTGATACAGCAACTGAATCTGACATTGAAGACCAAGCAGTATCTAACAGCGGAAGCGCCACTCCCGAAACAAACCCCCCGCCACATTACCCTGCATATGCAAGTACTGGCGTTAGTCCCCGGGGTTCATCTCTCTCTGGGCCAATTGCGCCTCCTATGGACCGCCGGGTGCGGTCGGAGGGTGCTGTTTTACCCCAGAGTTCCGTCTCATTGCACACCCTCTGTACAACGTCTTCACAGCTTTCACCTCCCTTCACAGCCCACCAGACGGATATCTCACCACCCCTACCAGACAGCTCCCGCTCATCACGTCAGCGCCCTACCGTCATCGATCCATCTGCATCTATGCGTACTATGGCCTCATCTTTACGTCAGCAGCAATCGTCGAGCATATTGTCTCCAACGGGGTTGACAATCGGTCTCTCACCTGTCAGCCCTGGATTCGGGCTTCTCCCTTTGCCAAGAAGAACTTCCAGGCGTATCGGTGGAATAGGGCTAGGCTTTGCAGCTGTCGTCAATGAGAGTATGTCTTTGGCTGGTACTGCGGGTGGCCGGAGGCGGACTGTGAGCGAGGGACAGGGGAGACGCTCGGGAGACGCTCGGGACAGGGGAGTGTTGAGCGGCCCTCGCGCTGAGCTCTCGCAGCAGGACATGGAAGAGGGCGGTGGCACTGCCGGTGAAATACATAGAACGGGAAGGCGATGGATGCGGCTCAGAGACATTTTCCTGGGACGGAATGCTAGACCTAGATGATTTATACCACACGGACTATATCTCTGTAATCATGATTATCCTGTCATTCCTTGAAGATATTGGGGCTGCCAAGGTTACTGACTACACAATAAGTCCCGTGTGATGTTATTAACAGGCTGCTACCTATATTACAGTTTATGTGCATAGGGCCCCAGACTGGGATCAGGGGGGCCTCTTAAGTAAGTTCCTCCTTCACGATAGCCACCGCCTGCTGACCACGTCGTTTATCTCTGATCAAGTCTATTCCGACCTGGAAAAATGTTAACGATTATAAAAGACTGGCCTTGACCTGCTTACCTTTCCCCTAGTCTGAATAAACCTTAAGCCAAGGTCTGCAAAATGATCCTCGTAATGCTTAGACACCATTTCAAAAAAACATTTTTTAGCTCTCTCATCTTCTCGAATACTCCGCCATTTCTTCTCCATGAGATAGAAGACGGTGGTTGCTGAGAGGGCTTTTATATCATCTCGTGTGAGATGTTGCAAGTCAACCATGTGTCCGCAATCTGGCACAGGACACCACCAGCGGTTATCGGGGCCTGGAAACTCCGGGACCTGAGACAACTGGCGTGGGATGAGCTCTCCGAACTCGGGCAGGCGCTCGTCCACGGATTCGTGCGAAGAATCAGAAGCAGTACTAGATGATTCCCGAGAGAAATCCGACATATATGCATGTGCCCTAGCAGGATCGAGTTCATCTGAGGATGACGACGAACTGGGTTCGTTGACATGCCGGCCAGACGGCGGGGTTCGTCTGGTCTTGGCTCTGTCGATTTTACGGCGCACGATTTCATTTGTCTTGCCAATAACGGGATTCCGCTCCACCACATTTCTTGTGTCCTCACTATCTTCGTCGTCCTCATCATCTCCCTCTTCGCTGTCTGGGTTTGACTCCAGGTCCGGCTGATGCTCACGACCAATTGGCCAGCCCCAGACGACGTTATTGCGTGCAGCTTGCCATCTTGCTTTTCTGACTTCCTTTCTAAATGCATTCCATGGTTTGAAGGGGAATATCTGATTGCGCTTTACTGCGTTATCAGTAACGAACCATTCCGACTGGGCAGCAAATAGCCCTAGAATATCGCGCCTGTGTATTCGCCTTGGGTGACGGGGCAAGTGGGTCCTGCCTTCGTCGACATCAATAATATCAGAATCGGTAGAGTCGTAGATGAGTCGCTCGTGTTCATCACTGGCAGGATGAGCGAACCGTTCGAGGTATTTGGACACAAACCACTCAGGGGTTCGCTTTTCAAGCGGCGTTTGTTCCTCTCTAACGATCTTTATCATGAGGGCAAGGAGACGGTAGCGCCAGAAGAAGTTCTCAGAGAGCTGGAAGGTGTAGACGTCCATTGTTGCAACTTCGTAGGTACGGTTACTAAAGGAGAGTGAAGACGTGTCTAGAATCACACATAACATGATACCCACCAGTCTTTGGAGTGCCAGAATAATCCATCCGGAACTAGCTTGGCTGAATATGTTGGACCTTAGTCCTTCGGAATTGTAACGTAGGGGCATCCGAACTCACATGTCATATAGACAGCTGGGAAGTTCTTGAAACCCTGGATTTTTAACCTGAGCTCGTTGTCACCTGGTACGGGTGTACGCCCAAGATATCCTGTTTTCTTATTAAATAGTCCTTCGATCGTTATTGTGGGGGTAGGACGTTCCCCTTCACGCATGCTGCGCGTGTTGGCACGCAGGTTGAGCTCTGCTTCCACTCGTTTGACGCCGACTTGAGATAGCCAAACGGGCGAATGTATGCTAAGAATTCCACGAAAGCGGTACTGTCGAGCGTCTACCTCTTCGGTACCTAGAGGTTGCTCGGATTCATCGAGACTTGTCAAGAAGACTTAGCAAGATGCACGGGGAACAAAGGGGCAGGAACAGTACCCAATAATCTCGTCGTTGTAAGCCAGCTGAAATGAATTCAGTACCAGTGTCTTTCCTGGCTTGCTTTGGCATTCTGCACTGAGCACTTCTTCGTCGCGATATGGACCAAAAGGCTTTCGGAGCAGCTCCTCAATTATTTTGCACTGGGGCTGCGGCATGAGCAAACGCTTGGTGAATTTAAGTTGCCCAATAAACGCGCGAAACGCCTGCTACTAGTATGTTAGCTGAGACCAGGCTGGGACATGCAGACGCTGACGAGACTAGTGAAGTGTTGAATTCAGTTTGCGACCGGACTAGAAGAAATTGAACAAGGCGTAATACTGCCACCAAAAAGGAAGTCCCCGCCAAGTCCCCGCAGTCCCTTTTTTGAAACCTCTTTCAAGTTCCAAGACATCCACAACTACATTCGAACAAAGATGGCAGACTTTATTCAGGCACTTGACCCAGCGAAACTACTACTTGCAGAGACTGTAAGTAGACGTTCATCTTCAGTCATTCTGATGGGAAAGATCACTCATTACGCGTTGCGCAGGCGCTGGCCTTCATAATCAGTCCTTTTACTGTCCCAGCATACAACCTGCCCATCTTCCTCTTCGGTTCGTATGTACAGGAGAGCAGCGACGCGGCACAGTCGCTGACCTTGGTACGCATTGCGACTCTTATCCTCCTTCATGACCTCAACACAGAGCCAGTTCGCGGGCTTGTTACCGTTGTCGATATTCTATGACGTACTGTGGATGATCAAGAATGAACAAGGTGGCTTCCTTAGGTTCCTTACTATTATCCTTTTACTTTTGAAGGTGAGTAATTAAAATACTCTCATTTCCGTTTGAATTGACTCCCATCAAGATACCAACCGCTGGTGCCTTTTTGATCGCCATGCGTCAACGCGGGGGACAGTTCCCGGGCCTCGGAACTGATATCAATGGTCCTACGGGTAAGTTAACCTTACAAAGTAATCGCCCTTAGTTAGTTCATGCTGTCATAGTTTGGTCCATGCCTGGGGGTTTCACCTCTGGCGGCCGCGACGGCTACCAGACCGTGGATGACGACACCCCGCGTGCTCCCTCAAAAGTTAGCTCTGTTCCAGCGCCCCAGCCTGCCAACCAGTCTGGCGCATACCAGTCCGTTTGAAAATTACTTGGAAACTTCGTACTGAGGTGGTTTGGTGCTGTGGATCATATGTTGTATGACGTTTGAAAATAGACATCTGAGTTTTCTGCAAGCGAACGTTGTTGACTTTTGACTGAAATAAGCGAGGCTACTCAGGGCTGCTCAAACATTACTACGGTGCATGGGTGAACCTTCGGGCTTGGAGGGTCTTGGCAGGTAATGTACCTTGTTCTTCTGAAGAGATGGGGCTAATACTGAGGTCACTTACGACCTGTGCGTCCCTTGACAACGCAATTTAGGAATTTCCATCAGGAGCTTTCGTAAAATGGGAAGATGAGTGTGTGAATGGCATCTAGATCTATGTCGATCCTGTTTGTGCTCCCGTTTATGAAGTTGACTCCAGGTTGACAATGTGTACATACTAGCAGGTGCAGCTTGCTTGCCAGTGCACGATCTCTTTACCGACGTCGACGTGTGACATGAGGTTGAGTTGAGGCGAAAGACAAGATGCCTCGCAGTTTATAACAGCAACTCTAAAGTGGACGGCACACGCCGACGTAAGTAACGTCTACTCGAGGCAAGGTTGAACTAGTCCCCGCTTCAGCTTCATTTTTAACCTGTACTTCCATCTAAAATTTTGCACTTGGTGTGCATCCCATTCATTCGTTTTTTTGTCGCTCCTTTCGCTATTCGTTTCAATCCGGTGGTGACCGGTCTAATATTGTAAAATGTCTTTGCTTCCGGCTCGCCGGCCAAACATCCAGGCGCCTGCTATAGCAGCGAGCCCTATTACTTTTTTACCAATTGGTATCACTGAAAAGGTGCTCAAGTCGCGTTACTCTGATATTTCTTTTAATCGGTGCCACAAAACGTCGATCAAGTCTAGTTCGAGCGCGTGCACTAACGCGGCTCAAAACAACACAATCGTAAACATTTCGAATACGAACCATTCCGGTAACAACCATTCCAATATCAAATCTTCTAATATTATTCTTTCCTCATCTCCTTTTTCTTCCTCTTCCCCAGACGCCGCTCTCGCCGACGAGCTCGACTATATTACTGTATCAGCTCCACAAGAATCTCATTCCCAACATCCTCGTTCTCCCCGTCCGGTGGATAAGGCCTCTCGTATACTAGGAATTGCTCATCGCAAGTCCATGGAGCCTATTCCAGCCTCTACCCGCACGTCTGTCGTATCAACTCGTTCGGCACCATCATCCCCAACACAACATGCCCCAACCCTTCCTCTCACTTCTCTTTACGTCGTCTCAGGGCTTCCAAAGAGTCCTCATACATGGACTCTTGCCGACCCCGATGCTGTTCTCGGTTTATCTCACTCAGAGGGTGCAGTCGCCCGCTGGTGGAGGCCCGAGGTTCTCGGCAGTACCGTGAGCCCTGGTGCTGGTGGGGGCAAGAAAAAGAAGAAAGCAAATAAGGGGGAGAGTACTGAGATCCTCAAGGGCGCAGGTGCTCTGTCGAAAGCTGAAGTAGGAAAAATGTTATCAAAAGCGCTCAAGGTATGTTCCTGTCGTGTGGTCCTATCGCTGCTAATTCCCTTCTCGTATAGCTCTCGTTCACGCGTGAAGTTGAGATCATCGCGTCAACGCTTCAGCCGGCGAGCACAATCCATACTTTTACGTTTACCCTTCCTGCGCCTTCCACTCCCCTCGCGCCTGCACCTTCTGAAGTGGGTTTACTTCGCGCATCTGTCCTCACCGGAACGGATCGTTCTTCTGCAGCCCCCACATTCTCCTTCCCTTACACTGATGACCCATTCCTCAATGCCCGTCCTTCATCAGCATACCTTGGTCCGCCGAGCGCCCTCCAACTTCCTCCAGCATCCCCGACATCTCCCATGTTCGAAAAACAAGCGTCAGGTGGAAATGGAGCAACAGTTACCTACCATGGTGTCTGTCTGACCGTATGGAGTCACGCTGATGCTGAGAGAAGTTCGGCAATTCGCCGCACTCTCGAGGCAGGTCGTGCGCGCAAGGAGAGTGCGCAATCACTAGTGGCTACGCGGCTGAGAGCGCTGCGTTCTTCAAACCCTCCAGGGTCTTCACAGTCCCCTGGAGATCCAGCTAGGAGAGTGAATAAAAAGAGTTTTAAGGGGCCTTGGTCGGGTACCGACGGTGAGACCGACGGCGAGGGTGCTGAAACTGACGCTGGTGCTATCAGCGAGAGTGATTATGACGTGGCAAGTACCGTAGGTGGCCACGGTCCTGGTGAGAGTACCCTGTTCTTGCCTGGTGATACCGTATTTTGGCTCCCCTATGCACTCAGTACGTATATCTTTTGAGCTTCATGCGAAAGATTTTGATTAGTTTATCTAGCGCTGGTGTCGCGTCACCCGATCTACGATCTCATGCGTGACTACCTAACCCTTTCTTGGGCTCGTTTCTCTAAAGATGTGCAGTCGCACACCTTGCAGATCTCCAAAATCCTGGCCCATCCTGCTCCACGCGCCGGTGATCTCATCAAGCTCGATGCTTCTTCCACGCCCATCCCCTCGACGAGCTCTACTCCCCCACAAACCGATGACACAAACCTCGAGGTTATTGCCCGCTTCCCTGGTGGCTTGGACTTTGGCCGCGGTCTCGTGGACATCAATTTTACAATGTGGCCCTTGTTCAAGTGCTTGAACATCGATAACATTCTTACTATATGCGAAGTCCGTCACGTTTGTGGGCACCTCGTACCTGTTCCGTACTGACGTTATTTCAGATTGCCCTGGCGCCGACAGGTCGTATTCTATTTTACTCTAGGCATCCCGCCATGCTCGGAGTGCGTTCTTGATATCGGAGAACGCTCTATTGTGAAACTGACGAATTTCTAATGTAGATCGCAGTATGCACGATCAAGTACCTTGTCGAGTTGCGGGGTTGGTCGGGGATCGCCCTGCCTGCTGTCCACGCCCGTGACGCTAAGATCTATATCGACGACCCCGGACCATGGATCCTCGGCCTTGCCACTGAAACGAGATACAGCGTACGTCCGGGTCCCGAGGTTTGCGTAGTTGATCTGTAAGTTATCTCATTGACTGCCAAGTACCAGAGGAGCTCACCATAAACAGAGACATCAACTACCTGAGTTGTCCATCTCCCCCTCCTGGTGTAGTGTCTACTAAGCAGCAACGGGACAAATATAGGCAGCGTCTTCTTATTGCATTCGAGCCGCACTATCATCCCGATCATAGTGTGCCTTCGTGAGTTCTATTGCTTCTTTTGTTCTGAATGCGAAGACCGAGTATATGCGCGTTATTTTTAGCGAATTCAAAGAAGCTTTCCCTGCGGGTCGATTCCGCCCTGTCTGCAAGATTCAGGCGAAACGCGGTGGTGAAACTGCTGCTGTCGCAGACACAATCAAGGCACCTGAGTGGTGGCATTCCACGCGGATTATCCAAGCATTTGATAGTGTGCTACAGGATAAGGTCGGTTATCTTGCGTCTGACCGACTTTATATAATAATAACGTTGGCCCAGTTTAAGAAGCCTTCGTTTCTCAAGCGCCTCTCCTCTTTCGGCGCAGCTCGGCGCATCCCCAAGCTCACTCCTGCCGAGCAGCACATTCAGCTATCCATTCGCAAACGTGCGACTGCGTTTGTCGATGCTCGTGATGACCTTGAGACAAAGATCGGTCGTCTTTCTCGTCGTCTCAACTTCCTCATGACGGAAGCAGATTTATGGCGGGATAAGTTTGTTACGTTCGAGCAATACGCGGAGCGCTTGAGTGCCGAGGCTGGCCAGCTGCGTAGCAAGATTGGAAAGGAGCAAAGAGAGACAAAGCGGCTAAGTGGTTTGGTCCACCTCACAGCTGCCGAGAAGGCGAAATTGCAGACACGTAAGTATCAATTGAGAACTGCACACAGCGATACTAACAAAGCTTTGTAGAGCTGTATGATACGGAGGTTGCACACAAGGAAGCTCTTGTTGAGCTGGAACGCATGCGCGAGACCATGGAAAGGATGGAGGAAGAACGTGCGGAGATGGTTGCTGAGGTCGAGGCCCAGATCGAACGTGCACTTGCTTCCATGGCTGTCGACGTCGACGAGTCTGAATATGAAGGGGACCTCGCATCCCGTCCGGGGTCACGTATGTCAGCAGCGAGGTCTACCGCCAGTGGCTCACGCTCGCGGAGAGCCAGTGACCCAATCAAGGACGGTTCGGTCAGTAGTGGATCCAGATTACGCAGCTTCGGGACAGAATCCACTCTTGCGGAACAATACGAGAACGGTGATGAGACTCTTGTGCACAGCAAAAGTGATCGTGAGACTGACACGATTGCGGAAGAAGACGAGACACCAGCGTCACCAAAGACAAAACGCTTCTCCGCAACTCAGGCTGAGTTAGTGCAAGATGGTATGATGGCTGTGGACGAGGGTATCAGCGAAAGGAGCGATAGAATCGCACAGAAAGTATTACAGATCCAGCAGAAGGTGAAGTCTCTCGAATTGATCTCTGCGACGCTAGAGCTAAGTGAGTTTTCAGCTTGAGACTGCACTGGCCTCAGAACGGGTTCAAGAATGGAAGAACAGGTCTGCTGCGGTCCATAGTTCTACAGAGGATGAACGAAGCAACGACTCCGATGCCGTCCCTGTTCGTGCACGTCTAGCCAAAGGAACGAAGCTAGTGAATAACCCTCCTGGCAAAGCGAGAAAGAGAACTCGTAGTAACACCGCATCCTCGACGCAAACCAGTACCAACACCCGTCGCTCAATGGATACCATATCTACTTCGGCTACCCCTCGCCGGGCAGCTTCTCCTCGGGCGGATCAGAGAATCCCGCAGGTGGAATCCCAGGTAGAGAGTAGTGCTGATGAGGGCACTATTGCTGGTTCCAATCAACCACTGCGTAAGATTGCCTCTGGGGCATCTCTATCTGCGCTTTCTCCCTCCGAAACAGCAACACCCTCCACTCCTGCTCTTACACCTGCTATCAGCTCCATCACAGATGACTCGGACACTGACTTCCAGAGTGCTTATTCTACAAGTCCTCGGGATAGCTACGTCAGCTTTGATGGCCGCCAAACTCCTCTCTATCACGATTCTGACGATTCCATTGAATTCACCGATCAAAGCTGCCATTACGGGAAACAGGTTACTGCTCAGCTCATAAATGTGCCTGTTAGAGAGCGAGTCTCTAGTACAGCGACGGCAATTCTTCAAACTCGAACTGTCTCTTAGCGAAGATACAGTCGTGCCGAAAGGGCGGGTCCCTAAACAGCACGCTTGAATCAGCAGTCAAATTTTATACCTATGGCCGATACCCACCTTTGCATTACCATCATCGTTATTTTGGGTTGCCCGTTCTTCCCACCACGCTCGTTGCTTTCTGATCATCCGTCGTATTTGTTCCATTGGATTCCATACGTTACAACTTCATTGCATATATAAAGATCTACTTGTGCATAGTACAGATGCTAAAGAATACAGTCCTTACATTGAATCCAGAAATCTTTGTGATCTAATCATGAGTCCATTCTACGACGATTGTTGAAGGCTTTGACTACAGAAGCGATTTGGCCAAAGAACCAAGCTTGAGATGTTTTATCCGGTATGAATACGAATTTGTCATGGTCTTTTCCAGATTTGTGAGTGAAGCGGATGCCAGTGTCTTCCACTGCAATACCCTGCACCATGGCCAGGGGGAGATCCCAATCAAGGCGGAGCTTTTTCGACCAAAAGGAAAGAACTCGTGTCGAAGTCAGTAATATGACGTTGTCACTACCGGGAGAATCTATCACCCAATTAGCTATGCTCAATAAACAAAATACCAACATACCTATGTGTGCAACGTAGGCCTCTTTGCGATATGCGCCATTGTCGAGATCATTCATCCAATACTGACCCAAGGCTTCACGAGCAGAGAACGGCTGGTAAACGGAGCTTAGTGTATGAGACGCAACGCTCAAGAAGGTTACTTGCCACCAAAATGCCATCCGATGGGACATGTCTTGGCTGTAAACATGGTGGTATAAAGGGCAAATCGCGTGGAAAATGCGATTACTTACCAGACGAACGCGATCTCGCTCTGGTTTGTCAAATACAGTTGTTGTATTTCGGATCCCTGAGAGACGCACGATAAGCTGTCCTTGAGTGGCAAATATGACATGACTGACCTTCGGATAAGTTGGATGCGAGGTCAAACACCCCAACGGCCGGTTTGGTAACAACGCTATACACGAACAAGATTAAAAAAACATGCTGTGTGGTTTGCTTGACTTACCCCACAAGGCCTTTTCCAACGCCCTTAAAGAAGCCGAGTGCACCTTCTGTTTCGGCGCCTTGTAAAGGTTTTGTCTGGCAGGACTCGATCAGGCACAGCGACAGAAAGATTGAGTGGAAAAGGCCTACAACGATCCCTTCCATTGCGCTAACAACGCTACTGGCAAAGGCTTCGCCCCCTGCCGCAACTCCGTAGCTGGCCATTCAGGGTCAGTCGGTTACGTTTACTCGACAAAATCTACTCTCACATAGCATGGCGTGGGCGATTGCGCCGCTGACTCATTCTACGTTGAGCCTGATACTCAGAATCAAAGGTTGCTGCAGATAACCCTAGAAGATATCATAAGTGACGATCATATGGCCTAATTCAAATGTGGACCTTTGCCAACACTGCTGGTGAACTTGGTCATACTATCTGATAACCCAAACACTGTTTTCTTCACAAAGCTAGCGGCACCCTGGAGAGGATTAATTGAAATGCTCTAAGAATATTCTTCGTCTCGTACCTTGGCAATTCCAATCCCTAGCTCCCTGTTACCATGCATAACAACCCCGTTGTATGGGGCATAGAAAATATCTGACACGCCAGAGCTGACGTTCGTGAAAAGCCCAACAGGATTTCCAATAAAATCGGCTGATCCGAGAATGCGGTAAAGCTGACGAAGAACATCCTGACGGTAATGGTAAGTGATTCTAGCTTGCAGTTCAGGTATCGTCAGTCGCATGTCTTTGATGGCCAGTGCGTTCAGCTCCAACGGTGCGTCATTAATGTTACCCAAGGTCATTGTCAATGCATTGACGACAACAGCTAGAGGGTTGCGAATGCTGAGCCTGAAGGGAAACAATTAGTGCATGCATAGTTTACAGGCAAAGTCGAAGCGCAATTCGTACTTTTCCTCACTGCTAACTCTTTCTGTGCGCATGAATGAGAGAGACAGTTGTATTGGTTGAAGTTCCAAAACTTCAAAGTAGACAACTTGTCCGGCGGCACAAATATGAGGTTCTGGTATTTCTTCTGGATGCTGTATCAAAACACTGATCCCACATGTAAGCCGGAAGAAAGGTCATGGGATCAAATTCTACACTCACTCCTCAGCGTTCTCTTGCCATGAGACGCCCTGGATTTGTGTAAGATCATATAGGGCGAAAAGTAGATCTTCGTCTGCTTCAATGGTCAACGCCTGGAGGAGGATAGAACAATACTTGACGAATAAGACGCCGTGTTCTGAATTTACAGCCTGAGTGCAGTTTTGGAGCTAAACAAAGAAGTTGTCTGACCTTGGTCTTTGAGCCAAATCACTGAACCCTGTATTGTCGGGAGAGCTGCAACACCACTAGCCTCCTTGGATATTGGACTAGGCTGGAGAATGACTGGGTACAGCGCATCGTGCAGCTGGTTGTCTATCTGTAGTGAGCCACAGGACAGGTTCAAAGACTGTGCAACAGGGCTGTTGCTGTACTCGAACTTCAAAGACTCGATGGATGTATAAACAACTTCGACCATCTTGCGGTTAACCAACGATATTGCTATTCCTGCAAACTCCACGTTGAATGACAATGTCGGAGAGACGTCTTCCATGATCGCTTCAAAACCTTCTGAGCTGCTGGTCATGGTGTCAGACCGTGACAGGGAGCCCGAACTGTGGAGTTTTGGCTTGTAGAGGCTATTCTCAGCAACATATGGTGTGATGCGTAATATCTGTTGGTGTCCATCTGCTCTTACATCCAACGAAACAGCACGGGTCCTTTTGCGATCCTAGGTTGCATGTCAGTAACTAATCGAACTTGAGGAGAAATGAAGGTACATAGAACTTGAATGGCACGAGAACACCGATTTCCATGATGTCCACAACGCGGGAAGCATCGTTTATCGTAAGCGCGATCTTCTTTTCCCTGGCAGCAGGCTGGTCCCAGGCATATGGCATGCTTGAGCGAGGCGCTAACTTGTATCGTGGGGTCGACGATTTCACTGCGTCAGCATCTCCACGTTTGGGATCCTACGGAGTCAACAGTCAGGGCATATTTTCAGGTGTAAGGGAGTTGGGAAACCCATACCCATTGTATCATGGAGACAGAGAAATCGCTGTCGTTCTCTATAACGAAGGGCCATTTTTCCATAGCAGACAGTATTACGAATATCGTGGATCCATCAATCATGGCGTCAGCCTTCACTACACGCATGTCGCCGTCTGAGAGTCGAACGCGAAGGTGAACAGAACCTATGTCTTCAATGTTTATGGGTGCAGACCTGAAGTATTATCAGGAAGATACCAGAGACAACATGACTGGGATATTACCACTGAGAATTGAGTCCAGGGTACGCAATGGTGAGCATTTTTTCGCGGCTGACACGCATGATCTGCATTGGACAACATTCACCCGGGTCAAGCATTGCGCGTCCTCTGGGCGGTGCGCCATGCTCGCGGAAGCATATGGTATCAGGCAGGTTGTTCTTGATGAGGAACCTTGGGGCGAGGGTTATAACCTTGGTAAGTTTATATTTCCCCAACCCCTCAGTCCATGACAATCCAATGTGAAACTCCTCCGATTTTTGCCTTGAGGACGGCATAACCATCTCAGTTTCCGCAGAAGGGGCCTCCAGACTGAAGACCTAAAGGGCAACATTTGAATCTAATAAACACAACTTCCCGTCGTTTGACTGTACCTTAGACCAGCCAGATTCACCGACTTTGAACACAAATGCTTGACCGTTGTCATTGGGGTGTGATAACACTAGTGAAATGATAAGTCCATCGTAAGAAGAAAGGTATGTAAAAACCCACAGAATGGAACTGGCTTGGAAATGACATCTAGCAAACACAGTTAGTAAGCCATGGTAAATCGTCGACGGGATTTACCGAGTCTACTATCAGCGGCAATCTCAACAGGGGATGTCGCTCGATGAGAGCGTGCAGCCTTCACACTCAAAGGTAACCCGGTCTTGTTAACGACGAGATACGGGCAATATATCTGCACTTTGAAGGCACCACCGGACTCAGGATAGCGTCTAGGAATATGTGAGTTGCAAAAGCGAAATGGTAGGAGGGTAGGACGAACACGTAGTTTAAGCGTAGATCAAGTTTGCGATTACTCTGGTCCCGCAGACTTAAACGAGACTCTACTTCAAAGTCCGAATTCCGGTCAGTGTTGATGATGGCGAAGTCGCTGGGCTTGAAAACTAGTTTCTGCGTGAGGGAGCGTACTCGGATGAGCCATTGGACTTACTCGTATCCTGGACTTCAGCATTCAATAGGATCAAATGACCTAGTTCCACAGAATGCACAGGCATGACGCCACCCTTTCTGAGGTAGCTCTTCCAGTTTTGATCAGCGTCCTTGTCATATATTCGATACTGGATATTGTAAGGCAGTAGGTTCTCAAGCTCGATTGGCGCGCGGAGTTTGAGTTTAATTTTTGGTGGTTTCCTGAACCGGAAAAAGGAACATAGTTAGTGGTAGGGATGCACAGAAATGTGAAGGTAGTTTTACCGTGTTCCAGGCTCGTTCGAGTCACTTTGTGCCCACGCTTGAAATCGGAAGGGAGCTTCTCGCTGGTCATTGTGAAGGCAACTTATTGTGAGACTCTTCTTGGCAATAAGGTCCTCAAAGCGTATGGAGGAGCACCATCTATACCCAAACCCTTCTTTGAAGGATTAAATGATTATGCTGCGTAAGTTTCGAGTGAATGGATACGCACGATCTGGCTGCAGCCGGATCCTGTTCTGGGTTACTGCTTCTATGGGCAGAGCGTAATCCTGGCCAGGGGCTGAGGACGTATTAACCACCGAATCACAAGAGCTTTTCAGTACCGACCTATCTTTTCTAACGAGTAAACTGGATGTCCCGTGTGATCTACCAGCATAAGTTCTAGTGGATAGAAGGTCTGATTCTCAACCAGATACGTGGAACGGAGCGTCACGATTTTTACGTTGTCTTCAACCGATACAGCGCACAACAGGCGATCAGCGTATTTCTCCATTCGAGGGCGTAGGGAGAACGTAAATTCTCCTTCTCTGTCCACTGGTATACCTCTCAGCGCTTCCCATGGCTTGCCAACAATCTGTATGCCAATGTTGTGTTGTTCGGAGATTGAAACATGCTGCAAGGGCAAAGTGAAAATAGTACCACTGGAACGCACAATTTTACTTGCCTCGCGCATTGTCTTCCAGTCATCAAACCTCCAGTCTACAGTTTGATCATTTGCAATTTTGATTGCACTGGCATCCTTTGAGTCGCGACTGGCATCGTCGTCAGACCACACAAAGAGAGGGGATCCAGTGCGGTTCCTGATACGGTATGGTGCAAAGCTCCCACGGGCCTTCTGTAGCAAGACTTGTCCTTCCTTACCCCACATATTGGCAGAAGTGACAGCAAGCTCCACAAAAGTAGTACTGACGTTGAGGTCTAAACGTTCTTGCGCTGACACCGACACCTTGAATTCACTCGAGCGTTGATCTCGGCCAACCTAGAATAAATAAATATTATCCTAATTCCTGATTTTAATAGACTCACCGCGAGAGTGAAGGTCCATGGGTCGATTACTGCATGTTTTACTCAGCACAGAAAGACATATGAAATGATGCCACTTACAAGGTTCCCAATGTGAATTTGATAAATTCCAGTAGCTGATTTGGGTCGCAAGGGTAGCAGTGGCGCGAAGCTAGTAGTGGATAATTAAATTATGAGACCAGCACGAGGGCTGTTGTTTTACGCACATCTGCAGACCAATCCCGAGCACCAACGATAAATGGTTTGACCTTCAGGTGAAGCATGGGCTGCTCATGCATGTCGCCTATGAGAATCAGACGGAATCCATCAAACGATGCTTTTAGCTGAGAAAATATGTGAATAACGAAGCCAGTGAATCTTATCTTGACGTACCTGTTCTTTCGATACCAAAACACGGGCTTCCCCGATAGTATGTCTATGGCTTCTTGTGGCATTAGACTGTGATGCTTGGCTAGGCCCCTCGTATGGTTGTGCGGCCTTCATGCTAGCGGTGTTGGTCATGGAAGAGTTGTTTTCAGATTTGCCATAAAGGTCCACTGCTTTGCTAGCGATGGTGGTGATCAGCATGATATCTCGGTAGGAGGCTCGGAACACAATGGGTTTGGCAGCAAGTTCCATGCTCGACATCTGTTCTCGTGTTGATGATCGACTATCTATTGAAAAGGTCAGATCAACATCATCCAAGAAGCGTACAGTGTCGGCATCCGCGCCCATGCGGATAAGCGACATTCCGAGTCGATTGATAGTCAACGCAATAATCCCCTGTACCGCCATTCTTAGCACTGTGGTGAGACAAAGAGAAAAAGGACGCACTTGTTGCGACAGCAGAATTTGGTCAATGTACAACCTGAGAGCCTGGGAGTTCGCGTCTTCATCATTCTCGAGTACACTGATCGAAACATCGTGCAGATCAAGTCGGAAATCAAGTCGAGACTGCGGTGACTCGCGCTGAGACTCAGCCGCGGATGCGTGGTCAATGTCGACCGGGACGTCCTGCTGAAACGCGCTCGTGAAGAACTCCAATAATGCAATGACGGGCTCAATAGCCAGAATAACGTGCGGTGAATCCACAGTCAGAATGGCCACTGAAGAGCTGCCAGACATCGTGTAGAGAACCATGAATTGGTTACGGTCATGATCCGCCGCAGGTATAATTTCACGGAACTTGGACCCTCCTGGGCGGGTATTGCTCATTGTGAATGACTTCAGCACAACTTGAGCCTCCGCAGCACCATCAGATATTGATTTGTAACGCAAGCTGCTATCGTTGAGGGCAAAGCGCGCTATGCCATGATCTTCGAGATTTTCTTCACGGGTCGCCAAACTATCGTATAAATGTAACTTCACCGTCTTGACAGAAGCGACCAGATCTACGGTCGTCCACGCGCGGATTCCGTCAGCTACGTGGAGTTCGGGCTCGAGGTCCACTACATGATGGCTGGTAGCACCGCTGCTGTCGCTGCTACTCACGGGCGATGCTAACTCCAGTGCCTGGGCATTTCCTTCCGGTGAAGCGACCAAAACCTTGGGTATGGACTGCACGAGCTTCATGAGAAGAATGTATTGAGTCTGTGTCAAGTACAGCTTGACATCAGATATCTTCACTGCAATCTGATGTTTTCTCGTTGTTAGAAATGCTATCACGGCGATAATGATGCGTTACCTGGGTGTCTGGAAGTTCACTCTCCTGCGATCGATCGATTCCGCTAGTTTGAATCACATCCGCAATGATATCAATGTCATCAACCATTTTGAGCGTAGATGATGTTCCATCATAAGAGATGTCGGACACCAGCTGGATACCACATAAACTGGCGGTGATTTTACTAGCATCAGCCTCGTGTGAATTACGAGCGCTAATCTCTCCCAGTCGCATGACCAAGACATCTTGCAAACGGCTAGGATCCGAAGGGAAAACGATGATTGGTGTCTTGACGGAGACGTCAAATTGCATTCTCTCAATCTCTGAAGCTCTCTGGACTGCAGCGTCACGGGCAGCATCATAAAGAACCTTGAGTTTTGCTAGCTTGGTGACGAAGAGATAAATGTCGTGCAGAGGCTGCTCCAAAAAGTGGACCTTCAGAGAGCCGACATTCAGAGAAAAAGTCGAGTTAAAGCCCAAGGTCGAGGTTTCTGCGGGATCAAGAGTTTGATAACGGAATTCCGCAAAGTTTTTGCCTTCGATCGACAAGATTTGTTTAAATTGCGGCCTGGCAAGTTCCTTTGAGCGATCGTCACTTAACGCAAGGCTTCCTAAGCGGCCGGTAATTCCCATGGTGTTCGCCCGGAGGAGTAACTGAACGTCTGCTGTAGATAAAGAGAGAGTAGCCAAGCTATTGACGTCGTTGAGAAGCATGACTACACGTGGCTGTGAGGGCGCTGTTGGTAGATCTGAATAAAAGACAGACCTTGTACACTATCAAGTCTGACAGATACTCTGATGGTTCCCGTGTCGCCAGCAGGCGGAGCTAACTCTCCGTCTGAGATAACGATTGCACTTGGAGTTGTGCTCGCGGGTTGCTCTGGGCTTTGAGGAACAAACGTTGTCATGATAAAATCGTAAAGTGACACGACCGGTTCTGGTGCAGCGTGGAATATGAACGTAGATAGTTGGACATCAACACTTTGGTCGATGCTTTCGTAGACGGTTGCAAATTCGGGTGAATTCTTCTGGACCCGTTTGTACGATATCTTCATGAGATCTTTAATGACCGAACCCGTGCTTTCTGAAGACATCAGCTGAATGGGATCTCCAGCAGCTTGCACGACGTTCATTGCCAGTGATCTGAATACGTGTTATTGACCCGAGCTCAGAAAGGTTGTACGGCGTACCTCAAATTAATGTCCACATTCATATTGAATTTGAGAAGCGAGAACGTGAGTCGGAACTGCTGGAAGATGACTTCCCCAAGTGGTTTCTCACTGCCGTTACTACTAGACTTCGAGATAGCCCCACGAAGGGTGTCAACCTCAAAATCAAGCTCAAAGATATGTTGTCGGATTTCAGGATGCTGTAAAATAGGTAAAAATACGGGAGGTGGAGCATGAATATGATCTACCTCGAGCGAACCATCGCTTGCTTCAAAGAACAGATCATCTCTGTGTGACGATGCAGCTTCGCTGTCGACCCCATCATGATCATCTACATTGTATTCTGTGCCAACAGGTCCAAACAGACCAGTTGACAAAGGCAACACGAGCGGTGGAGTGTCGATGTGCATCTGGGGCTTCTGGTCGCCACCCTCATCGAAGTTTGGGATCGCAACATCTATAATGCGCATTAAAGACTTGTACTTGGCGTCGGAGATGTTCACTTGAAGACTTGGCAATTTTCCGGAAATTTTGAATCGAGCGAGATTGACAGCAGATGGTACAATGGAGTTCTGCACCAGTAAATTGATGTTTATGCGTTCCAGTAGATGGAGAGTGTCGCTCTTCTCAGAAGTGAGAGCATCACGACAAGCTTGCAGGTCGTTGCCTAAGACAAACTGAACGATAGCATTAGACTTGTCTATGCTGTCCGGGAGTGGACTAACCTGAGCTGCCTGGAGCTTGAGCAACATCTTATCATACATTAGGGACTCTAATCTCTTGTAGTCATCCTCGTTGTACTGCTTGTTTCGCTTTGCATTTATCTCTCGCAGAGCACCTTTATCGGCCAAGTCGCTCTCGACAGCTATGTGACCAGCATCGATAACGAGATGACTGCATTGGTGTGTGGTAACGCTAAATTAAATAGTCAGTCTGGTAACTTCGACAATTACGGATTTGGGGAACGCACTCTTCTGGAATGATGATGATGGGTGCGTTCATATCCAGTTGAAGATCAATGGTTTATGAGTTTGCAAAGCATACTCTAAACCAGCCCGAGTTTCCTTTCGTAAGCCCTCCAGTGTCTGGCTTGCTACATTCTTAAAGTGAAAGCGTAAGATCTTTTGTTTGAGTGATCCGGGAGAGCACCTACTAATAAGGCTTCGACTGATTCCAACTGGCTCTCGGGTGGGCGAAAGAACTTGAAAATGGCTTCGACATACCCCCTGTGGTAAATTATTTCCATGTGACGCATGCGGGCTGTGAGCGCAGTATCGGCGCGCTCGTCGAGAGGATTGCTCTCAAACTTCACGAAGAAGAACGGGTCTTCAGTTTCCCCGTGCTCAATAGCCTCGGCACCTTCTGCTACCGGGGTCTTGACTCGAACTATCTGTCGATACAGCGTGTTCTTGGTCGTCCCATCAAAAACACTAAATCCTCTCAAAGATACAGATGCCTCAAAATTATCCGGTCTTTGGATGACTTCGGCACGAAACGAGTCGAAAACCGTGGAGATAACCTCGGTAGCTTTCCCGCTCGGATCAACCTTCAGTGCAAATGACCCCCTTTTGAGTTCCGCAACCACGCGAGCTTTGAGGGCATCCCGGGGCGCCTCGAACGAATCGACAATGGCGGATTTCTCGTCGTAATCAAGCACATCATAGAGCTGCCTTCGTTGCTCCTCTGTCATTTCACCCCCAAAAGCAGGGTCGTCTTTCGGCTGATCTGCCTGGGACCCCCAGAGCCAGGACATCCAACCACTAGAATGTTGTTGCTGTTGCGTAGCGCGGTCTTCCTCAAGCCTTTTCCTTAGCTCCATGTCTTTTCGCAGACGGGAACGTGCAATCGACCTGTAGAAGCGGATGTCCTCGTATGACAACTTACATTCCAACGCATTGAGCAACACAGTATCCTGAAAAGCATGATTGTACGTCTCATAGCGTGGAACAAAACAAAACGTACAGATTCGCGCAATGAATTCACTGTCTTTTTCTCGAATAACTCGACATATTTGTTACGGTCGTCTCGACGTTCCGCAAAGTATGCCCAAGTCCATTTACGACGTCGGTCGTGCACACCATCCAAAATCGCTCGGGCAGCAAAGCGTAGCAATGCCCTTGCTCGGTTCGCTTTGAACTCCTCGTCGCTTGGACGAAGTTTTCTGTACTGGGCGGAGAACATAAATTTAAGATCAACATCGCCTAGTTCAAAAAGTTTTTACCTGATGCTGACGGATATAGACGTGATACATATCAGCCAAAGATATGGCATCTCGATATTGGTTGTCATCTAAGGCGACACCGATTTCATCAAACAGCAGTTGTACGTCGAAGTGTGGTGTGTTCTTATCCAGTTTGTGATTCATAACAATCTGATGGATGGTTATATATCAAACGCGCCCAGTAGCTATTAGCAACTCACTCTTCCCTCACCCGATACCGGGCTGAGAATGAATTGATGGGATGACTGGTGATCCTTTTGTGATATCTGACCAGGAGGTTAAACCTGATGGTGTGCGATAGAATCAAACTGACCATGGCAATAAACTTCTCTTTGGCCGCAGACAGGGGCAGCCCTGCCATACTTTGCGAGTCTGTATCAAAATACACTGCCAGTGATTCCAACCTGGCCAACTAAAGAATCCAAGCTCGTTGGTGCTCCCCTTCACTTTATCTAGCTGCTCACCTTGTGTATTGCACCGGCGGTGCTTTCTATGAAAGCCGGTTGCCATTCTTCGTCGACCGACACCGCTGTGAAACCCGCCAACGTGATGCCCGTGGCAAAAGGATGCTAATATTGTACGTCATATAATGAATTTTGATGTATGAGTGTCCTACGTACGCCAGGAACGCTCAGATTGTCTTCGTACCGTACGTGAATGTTCTTCACGGTCACCTGCAGGTTGTTGATTATTTTAGCTGTTAATGAAGCCCAAAGACCCTGCGACTGCGGAGATTCCTCTGAAACATGGATGGTCATCTGACGCTCACGCTATACCAATAGCATGATAGCAAACCTAAGGAGACTCCCACACCACGCATATGCAAAAGTTCTGCATTTTCCAACCGCTCAAGTTTGGCGGCCTGTGCTCGCTGTCTTTCCTCCTCCGGATCGACGTTTGCTTGTGGAGATGGTACTACAAGTAGATACACATCTTCAATCAATATCTCGACAGGCAGGTTGCCGAGGTTCATCCAATGGAGAGACAGCGTGAATGTCCCGAGGTGGCCTGAAGAGAGGCTCGGGTGAGCTCACGCGACGCCACTGACGTGTAATAGTACCTTCGAGAACATCAACTGGGAGTCTGAATTTATCCAATGCGCCCTTCTTGAGGCGCAAGTTGCGTAGGGTTAATTGACCTGGAGTTGAGGGTCAAAATCACCACATGGATGAGCGACAAGTCAACACTACCTTGCCCAATGCCATAGTTTACTTGGTTCATATCAAGGTTCTCAACATACGGGGCGAGTATCCTATTGAACAACTAGACGAGACGCAACCATATTCAGGGATATGTGGGGCTGAAATTTCTTGATGACGCACCACATTCAGGACTTCTTTTCCGGGGTCCAACCACCACATTGTGGGGATGGTTGATGGTATCGACTTATCCTTTTAAAGTACAACTGAAGAAAGAGAAATTGGAAGGTTGTTGTAAGTTGGACCTGAGGTAAGTAGTGAGTGATGGAGGTTGTTTGTGACTTCACCACAGCTCGGAAGGAGAGGGTAGGGGGCGAACTTACTAAATCGGGGAAATATTACATCACCCGTTAATCGCGGCCGGAGAGCGGAAGCAAATATCGGTGTTAAAGCTGGTCGGCCGGTCATAGGATATGGTACTTCTACATATGTATATACCTCCTGAAATACATGTGGTAGTGCACCTCGAGGCACCTCGAGGCATGAGATTGTTCCTTTTGCAGTTAACTTTTCGAATTATTCCAGCTATTTTCTCTCATTTCTGATAGTGCATTTATGCCGTTGGTCCCGTTCAATTCCGCTACTAGTCCGGGTCTATCCGCGTGACTTCTGGATACTTAGTATTTGAGTGTCGTGTGAGCACTTGATGCTCGTTTTCCTTTCAACATTCAGCCCTCTCTCTGCAAGCATATAAGAGTATATCATGGTGTCTGTCGTTCCCAGATCCTTCTCTATGCCTTCTCCGAGTGCCAAGCAGGAGCTGCAGCTGAACGAGGTCAGTCGTCTTCGGATCCAAGGTGCTTCCGCGGTACTTATTCGGCGTCCTTTGTGTTAAGCTGGGCAGCCTTACCGATGCTGTGGAGCCATTCGCAAGGTATTATTCATTGACATATCTTATTTTGGCCGCTCATTCAAATAATCAATGCGATCTTGCTCAGGCTCCTGAGCCAAACTGGTCGTTCCGTGAGGCTGCATTGCTCTGTCCCCATGTGGTCATCTCCTTCTGATACATGTATGTTGTTCTTATGTATGAATTCAAAGTTGTTTAACCAACTCGAAAAACAGGCCTTGATTTACACGACCTTCACGACTTACGCTCACGAATTCTTCTCTTCGTTCATGATCTCTTAGAGTTGTTGCGTTCAGCCGGGGTTAGTCAACACGTTTGACCTGTATCACCTCTCTGATAGATGTACCAGATTCCCGCATCCTACCGACTTGCTCCCTCAAACTCCTCGCTCTGTTTCATCTGTGCATTACCGACTGAGCTCAGTGCTCCAAAGGTGAGGTCAGCTGCAGTCGAAATTCTGCAGAATGCGAACATACATGCAAGGTGTGGCAAATTTGAATATCTCAAGCTGTATCTCACCGCAATGCAGGGAGAAAGTTTTATTGGCTGACCTGGAATGCGGCCCCGCATTGATCATTTCCTAACTTCTAAACTTCTATGCATCGTATAATATACATTTACACCTTTGCATTGCTATCTGTACCATTAAATAAATAAAGCAATATCATATTTTGCATGGTTGGGCTCTACATTCCGAGATGGAAAACCCAAGTCTAGCCTAGTGAACGTTCATCGTTGCAACGTTCCTGGTCCGTCTCCTAGCTCTTCCAGGCTCGTACCCAATCTAGTGAATGTGATTACAGTACTGAGAAGAAACGTGACAGATGTCACTTGCCGTAAAGCTTTTACTTGGTAACTTACCTTTCGCGCTCGAATTTTTCAACTTTAGTCTTTGACTTTGTTTCCACGTCTGCTATGACTTTTCTCGCCGACTTCCTCCTCACCGTCGTCCCAACGGACTCCATACCTATTTATCTTAAAACCTACATCCCAGGCGAGACGCCCTTGTCGACATTGCCCGTCGTCACCACAGCCCTTGTGTCGTACCTCGCTATAATATTTGGTATTCGTGAGATCATGAAGGATAGATCTCCACAACAGCTCAACACCGTCTTTCGCATACACAACATTTTCCTCAGTGTTGGAAGTCTCATCCTTCTTGTCCTTATGATGGAAGAAGTTGGCTCGATACGGCTCACAAATACGACCTATGGAACAATGTGTGACGAGACCTCTTGGACGGAGGTACGTTCGGATACGTTTATCGAATCTTTATCTTTTTGAGACTCATCCATCATCCCAGAGGCTGGAATTTTACTACATGATCAACTATTACTTCAAGTATATCGAACTTTTTGACACTGTGTTCCTCGCTCTCAAAAAGAAACCCCTTGGTATGTGTTGTCATGTCTTTCGTGGCATTCACGCGCTGACCGGTCATATTTAGCTTTCCTTCATGTATTCCATCATTCCGCCACTGCTCTGTTATGCTTTGTGCAACTTAATGGCAAAACGAGTGTGGTATGTCCACATTGTCATCTTTGCTAGCGGTTGCTTGATCTCCAACTTTAGTCATGGGTTGTGATCTCTCTGAACCTGGCAGTCCACGTCATCATGTGTAAGGTCCCTATTTCCTACAATGTGCATGCGCTTATTGAACCATGAAGATTATTACTACTTTGCGACTGCTGGTGGCGCCAAAATATGGGTATGTACGCGCTCTACAATATCTACCCATGTTTCACTGAGACGTTCCCGCAATCAGTGGAAGAAATACCTCACGTCCATGCAGATTATCCAGTTCATCATCGACATTGTCATCGTTTACTTCGGCAGTAAGTTTATCAATCTATAGCCCGATATTAATGCTAAATCCGGCGCAAGCCTATCAACATTACGCAGCTACTCACTACCATCACCTCCCTCATTGGTCGAATTGTGCTGGCACTGAAACTGCTGCTCTTTTCGGATGTGGCCTTCTCACCACCTACCTTGGCTTGTTCATCAACTTTTACATCCAAACGTACAAGAAATCTGCCAAGGGCAAGCGGCCTACAGCCAACGGTATTGCCAATGGTCATGCGCACAGTGGAAACAGGTGCGCAAACCCCTCCCTCTTACCATATTGCACGTTGATGTTCAAATTCCTGATAGCTACAAAAAGGACTGAGCGCGCAATTCACGGCTTCATGACGATGTGCCTATGGCCAAGCGATTACGTATACTTATCTAGCACCACGCGGAACACTAATATACAGAATGCATCAACGAGTTCACCTCCAGATCACCTGCCCAATCTTTTCATACAACCTGTCGTTCTTGTGTCTATTTAGATATTCCCCATCACCTTATTTTTTCATGGTCAAGTAGTATTTCTTTTGCATATTTGTTTCCTTTCGGGCCTTGCTTTGGTTGCGGGCATGCATGTTAGTATACGGGTGTGCTTGGAGCTGTGTTGAAACGCGAAGGACATTTCACGAACAAGAGATACCGTAGTACTAATACCCAAACGAAATGCCACTACTTCTCCATGATGCAATCTTAGAGTCACTTGTCTGTCTTGCCTATGGAATCTAGCTACGTCCCCAATTTGCTATCTGCTGCATAATCATCTTGCTGTGCCGTAAGGCTCGGCTGCGGCAATTCCATCATCATCGATGTATCATCCAAGGCTCAGTGTCACTGTGTCACTACATATATCACTGATTGGCTTTTCTTTGGCTCCAAGCTTGTACTAAAGACTACAATCAGCTAACTAGGTTAACTTGCATTTTGCAGCTCCGAAAAATCTGCCACCAGTACTCGAAGCCGAATTCCTGAGAACTGTGACTATCACCCGTCCACCAGCTCTGATACACACGAATATCTTTGTTTCTTCCCATCATCATCACTATCTCTGCATTAACTTATACACCACGATCGAGGAGTGTACACACATCGCAGTGCAGGGAGACATTCACACTGTAGAGCGCAGGGAATCAATTTGCAACGGCTACCTTGAATGATTCAAGGCCGACGACAGAGACTGCCTTACCAACGAAACTCAGCCAATCGTGCTGTGCGGCTTAGAAGCCTGTCCAATGTCTGAAATATCAGACTCAACTCAGTCCACCGGGACCTCCGGTTGCCCTCGAGAGTTCTTGGTGTCCGTAGAATTGTATGTCCCCACTGTGGCAAGTTTTGGGCTTCGGAAGGTGAGTCTCACGTACATGTCTTATTTGATACATCTAACCGCTCGTAGCCGGTGGTCCCTCGCCGTAAAGCTGACACTAGCAAGACGGAGGAAACCCCTAGGTCACTCAAAGGTGAGAATGCTTCTATTCTGCCACATGACTATTTATGTGTCTCCAGAGAAGTCTAGCTGGATATCGGTATCTCGGACTCCCGCAGGCGCTGGACAGTGGCGACCTGCAACATGTAAGCTGACGGACGAGGACGAGAGCTGTTCGCTTAACATCTATGTCGACGTGGGTCTCAGGAAGACAGATGTCTTACAATCTTCTGAATGCCTCCACAGGAGACTATTCTGTACCAGACCATCTACATCCATATGCTCAACCACTTCGACATTCGACATGCTGACTCCTCCTTATTCCTTCGCAAGAATTGTATGGCGCTTACATCTGCTGGGTAAGTTATTTCTTATCCTGTTTACGGCACTGCTAATGAGACTGGTATTAAAGAGGGCAGCGGTGGGGCTCTTCAGCTAACACAGAGCCCATCTATTTCCAATTTGAAGACGCCGATACGTGCAATACTTGGCTGGTCCTGTTACGATCATATTCTAAACCGGAGATATATGGCCAAACCTTCGTCTCACGAGATGGTGGGCTTTACCGCATGTGGCGGCAGGTAGAGCTGTCAATTTTGCAAGGACGCAACCTAGGGAATCACTTCAAACCCCAATTAGACACGAATGCTAGCTCTGCTACGCTCAGCGAAGGCGACCCGCGAGAGGCAGACCCCGTCGATTTGGATGCCTTTTGCGAAATTCATCTCAACGACAATATATGTGCTCGCACAACGGTCAAGAAGGGGATCGGCTCTCCTGACTGGTTTGAAAATTTCTCATTTTCTGACTTGCCCCCTTTTGAGACCCTCGAGGTCACAGTCTGGAGAGAGAAGAGACTTCTGAAACCCATGTTACTTGGCTCGGTCCGCATTGCACTGACGAACTTTCGCCGAAGTGAAGCGGTAGAAGGATGGTTTCCGATCATACAAGCTGGCGGAGTGAGCAGCAGTATTCAAGTCGGGGAAATACAAATGAAACTTACAGTTGACGAGTGAGTGTTCAGTACATCCATAGACTAGCACAAACTGACTGACTGAAATTTGTTCAAGGGAGATAATATTGCCTCATGCCAGTTACTTGGGTCTTCTGACCGTAAGTCGTCTCAAACACCGCTCCTACTGATATGTAATCGTATTTGATTGTCAGGTACTCCGCGACAGGAATGTCCTAGAGTGGATGAGTGACTTCGAGCGCAGGCCCCACTTGCGGACTACTTCCTATCAGTTGATGTGCATTGCGATTGCCAAGAACATTCTTGTTGAGCATATCATGGAATATGCCGACCGTGAAGTTGACGGCACACCTAGCTGTCAGTGAACCATTATCTTGTGCCATAAATTACCTTACTGACCGCTCTGCAGCTCACAATACCATTTTCCGCGGGAATACCACTTTTACAAAGACGATGGAGCTCGCAATGGCATTTTATGGGAAAGCGTTTCTTGAGTCCAGCATCGGAAGCACCATCCGGCGCATTTGCTCCGAAAAAATTGCTATCGAGGTTGATCCTGTGAGGAGCGGCAAAGGTGCAAAAGAGGTTGAACGTGGTGTGGACCAACTAATATATTGGAGCCAAGAAGTGTGGAACCAGATATATGCTGTAAGGAACCAGTGTCCGCAGTGAGTACTACGTTATTCAGATTTGACTCAGACTGAGTCGAATGTAGCGAGTTGCGACGTCTGTTCGAACACGTGAGAAAACTCGTTGAGAAACATTATCACACGAAGGATTCTCAAGACCCCCATAACCGGGAACTCCCCTGCCAAAGCGTTTCCGCCTTCTGCTTCCTGAGATTTATCGTCCCAGGCATCTTGCACCCTCACCTATTTGGATTGCACCCAGGTATTGAATATTCCCATGATGCCTTTCTTAAATCTGATCCACCCCAGGTCTTCCCAGTGCTCGCATTCAACGAAGTCTCACACTCATCGCAAAGGTCATACAAAGCCTTGCGAATCTTAATCCTGTGAGACACATCGCTTTCTCGTTTGTACTGTCGCTCATCACCTCTCGAGCAGAATGTACAGAAGGAGGAGTTTATGCGTGGGATTAAGGACTTCCTCAAACAAAATCTACCTTCAATGGTAGATTACATCCTGGTTGTCTCAACTCCTGTCCCACTAGATCCATATAGTCCACACTCTGGTCATCCAGCTCACAGCCACCAACGGCTTAATGTGGTCAGTTCATTGCACGAGAGAAGTACTACGATGCCCGTCCTAGAAAGAGAGTCGATTCCATTGCTACCTCATGTGCTTGATATTCCAAGGCATCTAGCTCGTATCACTTCCTCGGTTCTCCGAAATGCACGGTCCGCTGACACGAAGGGCAAATCCTCCGAAGGAAACAATCAGTATCTGTCGGGTCTTTGTGCTCAATGCTTCGACCTGGAGGACCAGAGTTTGGCTCGTGTCAGCCAGCTAGCCAGTGTGGAATCATACCCTATTGCCCTTCAATGGGACGCACCTCGAATGACATCCTCCGCTGTTCCTCCATCCCCAGCCTCGCCCTCGAAATTCGTTGAGTCGCGGAAGGTGTCAAGGCCATATACCGCACCATCGCTGTCTGATTTGTCTGCAGCGGATCACCAAAAAGCATCATCCGACAACAAGATACCTTTAAGTCCCGCCCCCCATGACCTGTCCAATCTACGTAGAGGTTCTGTTTCCGATATTCCTACAAGCCCACAGGTCCCTGAAGAGCGACCTGTACGGGCAATGAATCGTCCGCGCTTTCTGCGACCTAAATCAATATCGGCCGACTCGATCTCGTCACTCGCATCCCCTACAGGTGCACAATCTCTACGTAGTCCACCTGAGTTTCAAGATCTTGAAGCTAACAGGAAGAGGAAGAATGTGCTGCAGGGTATACTTACGAAACGATGAACTACCCATCATATTTATGGTCTTGTTTCTTTCCTCCTATTATATTACGTTTTGCGTACTGTATGAAGAATCAGATATACAATCCTGGAATCCTCGAAGAACAAAACATGAAATCGAGCCACACGAATGTCCACCAATGCATGTATTATCAAGAAGAGTCCGATCTGAGCAGTTTTTCAATCAGCCTAAGCACTTCCATGGCCACATCCTCAGAGGTGCTGCGGACTGTTAGTCGGCACAACTAGTTCACGTCAATCTATGATATCATGAGGACATGGAGAGACTCACCTTTGCCTCACGATTTGGTTCTAAGCGAAGCAGGCAACCGACCTTGCCATCTACCGACGTATGCAAAACTCCAGCTGCCACTAGGTTGCTTGGGTTGGGATCAACATCTTCCAATATCTCCAGATGGTTTCCTGAGACCACTTGACGGTATCGTACAAGATCAAGCTGACCAGTACCATCAAGTGGAATAGGAAAAACTGCCTGTGCCTCGCGTGGAGGACCACCGATGACCTTCCAGCGCTCGAAGAAGTCACCTTGTCCCAATTTGACACCCTCGATGAACTTCGTAACGCTGATTGGTAGTCGAACTGATATAGACTGATGTGCGCCAGCTAAAAATGACACCGTGAGGATGGGGAAAGAGCTAAATGCCTTTTTACATTCAACATGCAGAAGTTGTTGGCTTTGTGTGCGAGGAACGAGAGTATTTGGTGGGATTTTAGCAAACGTAGCCGATAAAGCCTCCGAGTCATTGACATGGATGGTGGAAGTGAACGACGTCAACGGTACTGATATTTTATTTCCCAAGTAGATGGCTAGCTGGCCGAGATGCCCCTGGTACCTTGATTTGATACCAATTTGGATCTGTACGTCCTCGTAGAGGAGGCCATCCGCGCTGTAGGTGAGCTTGTTAAACCACTTTTCAACGTTGGGTCCGACGGCGACTCGAGGGGCGACTACGGAACCGTCCACACGGGACAAGTCTGACTGATCACCTGAGCTAGATAAATTCAATCCTGCCAAAGAGCCCATGACGTCTTGTGCATCTGCAGTATCGGTGACAGTAGCTGTCCCAGTGGCAGATGATCCCGGTCCTAGTGTCGCTTTCCGTGAATTTACGTGTCGCTCGAGGTTCATTTCCTTTCCTCCGTGTATCCAGGTCCGCTTGTCCTCTGTGTCTCCGAGTTTACGGTTGAGTCTACCAATCAGAGCGCTGACGCGAGGAGGGAATGGCGGCATCTCTTCGCAAACGTTCTGCAACACCTCATCGTCATCAGGCCTAGATGCGAGCGAGTAGAATTCACAGGCCCGCTGCTGGAGCTCTGCATCCAGAACATGTCTATATCGTTCGAAGATGTTGATGAGCTGAGGCTTGATCTCGGGAAAGACATTAACCCATTTGATGTACGTCGATAGGAGAAGGGAGCGAGTGGAAGCGACACAGAATTGAGATTTGGAGTGAAGGATTTGGAATTGTTCAAGAGGACTGTAGCCAGTGTCATTCGCGATAAGATGTCCATATTCTCCCAGGATGTATCCTGTGCGGTCACGGTCACTAAACTGAATTCGAACATGGGTCTTTCTTACCTCCAACCTTGACAAGGCTTTCATGTGTGGATGGGGACTTCAGGTGCTCGAAGACAACTTTTGCAGCATATTCCTGCAGATCCTCCGTATTTGTAACTATCTGCACGACACGATACCAAACTTCATCCCCAACATGATCACCAGCAGCGCTGATGAGCTGCAGGATCGTGTCGACATACCACTTGTATGAGTTCGCGTACTTCTCCGTCAAGATAGCAATTTTGAGCACCATCTCCTCCCGCAGAGCATAATCTGCAACTTTGAGGTAGCGTAGCAACTCCCCGACAATCAGCTCTGAATTGTCTGTATCGCACATGCTGTATAGCAAATCAAGAGCACGCCTTCGCACAGAGATATCCTTGTCGCGAAGAGATAGGATGATGGTGCCTTGGTGCTTCTTAAGGGGTTCCAGAGAATCTGCACGAGCAGCAAGATGAGCCATGGTGTCCAGACCAAGATATCGTACATTTGTCTCCTTTGAGGATATGAACCGAGCCAACAAAACTGCAGAGGTTCCCACAAGTGGCGAACTTGCGTCTAGATGAATCGCAAGGCTGATTGCTTCGAAGAGCACAGCGTGTTGTGCATTGTTGTGTTGAACGTTCCTCGAGGGCTCTGCACTATTGTTCATGATTGTTTGTAGCACCTCATGGAGTACGGATCGTAAAGTTGCGTCCTCTAAGAGCAGTAATGTGAGAGATGTTATGGGTCGCTTAAAACACGCGCATACCAGAAGGAGGATAGTACTGCAACAATCGGAGTAGTTTGACTTGTAGCCATGGCGAAGGGACTTTATAATATGCGTACGTGGCGGAATACTCGCCCTCTATGACTAACTGGGGATACTCAGCCACAATCGGATCCCAACTTTGATGCTACACACTTACTCGGTGTAGGCGATCCACAGCTTTAGTGTAGCAAACAGCGTAGGCATCGAGGTGGTCTTGGGCCAGAGCCATGATCAAGCTGGTAACACATATTACGACGCCCTACGAAATGTTTCAACACCGAGCGGTAGTGTAAATGACAACCTACTAGATCTTGATCGTCCATGATAGATACTAGACGCAAAGCCCATTCAGCGGCAGGTATTACAGTGGGATGTTTGCGGTAGAGTCGCAGTAGCGTTAGAGCAGCTTTCTTCTTCACAAAAGTTTGCGAGGTTCTGCAAGTATGAATGAGTTTTCACATACTTGAATCGTAGACTTTGGTCACTCACGGGGATATCAGAAGCCTATGCACATCTTCTGACAGCGCCTCCGCCATCTCGCTGCTACCCACATTTGCTATGGCATGCAAGGCAAGGCAGTTGCTGACTTCGTTATTCTCATCCAAGTCCTTCCGAATGGAGTTGACAACCAGTCGAAGGAAATCCGAGTTCTCGTGCATCAGTAGAGTAACAGCAAGGTAACCCTACATGTGTCTTGTTAATGATACATCCAATGAACTCGTTCATTGACCTTACTATCTGTTTCTCACTGTACTTGGAACTCGATATGAGGTTGACAGCTTCCATGTGCCCCACATCGACCTTGTACCCAAGGATATACGTGAAGATGATCTTCGCGACATATCTGTACCATTGTTGAAGACGTGCATGAATTTGACAGTGACACACTCACTTCTTCTTCTGATATCCGTCCAAATTTCCATCTGCAGCATACCATGAGCATCAAGCTAAACGAGCGACTAGGATGCATTAGACCTTTGAATTTCTTTCGGATATTCGCCATCTCCTTGTTGATACGCTTCTCTTCCAGTTCACGCACTCTTGCACCTCGGATATCTGCGATAAACTAGAAAGATTATGATTAAATGGTTGTTATGATTTTGGAGGGACGCACCTGGGTTAGCCCTCGCATATTGGCAGCCATCTTTGGTAGATGAGGCTTCTGGAAAGTAGTCAGTAGAAATTAATGAGTAGAACAAGCTGGGCTCTTTTGACAACGAAGGAACTCCGCACGGCGAGAAAATGGAGGCGCACGTCCGCGTACTCGACGCTTGGTGACAAGCGCTGCGTTTGGGTCACCGGTGACGTTGCTCACACTGTATAGGAAACCATGGGAAACGCCTTAATTGAATTTCAGACGAGTACTGTTAGTAGTACTTACGTTATCTCCTCTTAAGCAGACTTGCACGACCCTAGATGCAGAGTAACTGTTTCGATAGTATTATGCAATGCGAGGGTACATTAGTGATATTGAGCGTACAGAAAATGCGTAAATGAGGAGGGATGGATCTAGAAATGTAATCAGACAAGGACACGATGATAATAATATATAGTAGGGTCTAAAATCTGCGTGAACTAGATGGACGATAGCTAGATGTACCGGGCCTTGAGCTGTAGGCTGACCCGACACCGTACGGAGTGGAGAACCCAGACCTGGGTTCAAAGGGGGGAAACCGTGTGGGGGATGGGCTGGGAGAAGCCATAGGAGTCGCAGTGCGAGGTTTGGACCAGGATTGATATGCAATGCGCTCGTCACTGCAGCGGTTGAGGATCCGTACTATATCTGTTGTCATGAAATCTAATTCTTTGATCTCTGTGGTAGAGAGGGTGTAGTCTTTGTTGAGTGTACCTTCATCCTCAGATTCGCTCTCGCTCTCCTCCGAGGACAAAATATGGGGAGTCGGTGCTTGACGTCTCTTCCGTCGAGCCATCACAATACCCTCAAATACTCGAAGCATACAAGACTCCATGACGGTCTTCAAACGTTGTATGTCATCCAATACATCGACATTCCCAACGATTGGCAGCCAGCCATCACACTCCAGTCCTCGTTCAGTGACTTGGATCTCGTAAGCGCCAAAGAGCATGTAGGTCATAGGGTCCAGGCGAGTTGTGGTAATCAGATACGTTTGAGGACTGGAACCGACCATCGACAAATTCTGTCGTTTTTCAGAAAAAGCGTAAAGCTGTTTTTCCATGGCCTGATCATTCTCAACGACGTGCTTGCGATGGTTTACGCTGCCTGGATGTATAAATGTCGCCTACGTATAATTAGCTTATGGAGTGAGGTGAATGTACCGGACGAAGCTTACCTTGTCCAACTGAGTACGATAAGTCATCTCGCCAGTCCTAACGGCATACTTTGGCTGGGAAGCTATTGCTATCAGAGCAGCCAGGAGAGGAAGGGATTTGCTATTAACGTTCAGGTCGGGTGGTACGGTCAAGTCCCGACTTCTAGGCTCAGTTGATGCGACGTTCCCACCCGCAGAAACATCAATGACTCCTGCTTGGTACAGAGACTGCAATAAGTGCCCGCGGATCTTGGTAATCAAAAGTAGCGTTGGCTTCGAGAGGAAGTTGTCGTTACAGAAGCGATTGGCTGACATATACTCGCCGCGACGTTGCATCTCGTACCATGCGTTATAAGCGTTCAATATGGTAAGCGGATCTGACCTGAACCCGCTGGGCGACCATTTGATCTTAGCAGCAGCAGCCTGAGCCTTGAGATGCATAGGAGAGAAAAACGGATCCCGATTGGTCAGAATGGCGGCGAGAGTAAGAGCCTGGTCGAGACACCTGAAAAAGCTTCCGTAAAGGACGAGCCTTCCCATTTGGACCTCCACAGGTAGTTGTAGTAGAACCCTTCCCAGTGACGTGAGGTTCTTGTCATGATCCAGCGCACCTACCATCTGTAGGTTCTTCATGGCGGCGGCGACGCGGTCAGGCTCAGGGGGTTCGATAGCGGCAGCGAGAACTTCTTCGATGTCCATCCCGGGGAACCTGAGAGCCTTAACGTGCATGACGACATTGCTTAGGTCGACGCGTTTCATTTCCACGGTTGGATGAGGATGAAGGTTGGCTGCGCGAGCCTTACTGAGAATACCAAAATACTCTCCAGGTCGATGTCTACCCGCCCGCCCTGCTCTTTGGTTCAAGTTGGAAGAACCAACCCAGGCGGAGATGAGGGACGACATGTGGCGATCAGGATCGTATCGCTGCTCCTTGATCCTCGCAGCATCAACGACATAAACAACGTCGGGAATCGTTATGGAGGTCTCGGCAATATTAGTTGCCAGAATGATTCTACGAACGCCCTCTGGAGGAGGCTCGAAAATGACTTGCTGTTCGGCCAGAGGAATGGTAGAGTGGAGAAGGTGAATGCTGTACTTCGAGGGATCATTGAAGTTGACATCCATACTTCCACCAAGGAGAATCTTCTGAACTGCAGATATCTCGTCCCACCCGGGCAGGAAAACCAAAACATGTCCCGAGTCAGACTGCTGCAAGACATATGAAATGCTAGCTGCGACCAAGGGACATGGCAGATCCAGCTCTTCATCCCCACCGCTCAGCACGCGGGAGTCTCCCTCTGTTATTGAGCGCCCACAAGACCGCACATAAGCTTCCTCACGAGCGAGGTATTTAGAGACCAAGTCGTCTTGGAACACCCAGTTTAACGCGCGATGGTTTCTCAGCGCAGGGATGAAATCCTCCATGAAGTGTTTTGTGACGGGGTAAGTGCGGCCTGGAATCTCGATTACTTTTGCCGGTTCGCCTCGCTCGTCAGGAAAGTACTCTTGGAACAGCGTGGGATCAATAGTGGCACTCATGAGGACGATCTTCAATGGAATATTCCGAGCCTTGCGATCATCCATGAGACGCTTGAGAACAACGAGGAGGAGGTCGGTATCAACATCCCGCTCGTGGACTTCATCTACGACGATGTGCGTCACCTCGTCCATCCTGGCAGCCGATAGCCCGCCTTCAGCCATTGCAGACTGAAGTTTTTTGAGTAGCACTCCCGTAGTGCAGAAAGTGATAGAGCCATGCTCTTCTGGCAATTTCGACTCGAAACGGACGCTGTAGCCAATGGATCCTTCACCGACAACTTCCCCTCTCTCCCTGGCGACACGGTCAGCTACACTGAGTGCAGCTAGCCGACGTGGCTGAGTGCAAATGAGGTTGCAGCGAGCACCCTCACCCTTGTCAATATGGTCGTCCAGGAGTAGCTGTGGTATCTGCGTGGTTTTGCCTGAACCCGTCGCAGCCATGCAAATCGTGATATCATTCTCACGTATGTGCGACACAAGCTCCTCCGATCGAGTATAGATGGGCAACACAGCTCTTGTGTTCCGCATCTTTTCCATCGCTGGATCTGTCAGGTATGCTTTTCTCCGTTCCTTGAGTTCTTCCGACCTTTGTGCCAAGAAATCCCGAGGAAACCTGCGGGCATATGATGGTCGTGGGGCAGCAACAGAGACAGGTTGGGATCTCGGAGTATCTGACCCGGACCCAATATCAGGTCTGTTCCTGTATAGAGTACTCTTTTTGATATCACCGCTTAACTTGTGTATCTCATCCTCAAGTTTTGAGCTGATCTGGAAGTAAACCTTCGGGGCTAGACCAAGGTCCTTTCCAGTCTTGGACGCCTCCACAAAAGTTGTCCATAGGCCAGGATCACATTGCTGCAGATACTGCGCGACGTCCAAGTAGCACTGTATTTGGGCTGCTTTCTTGGTTGTGCTGGAGCCCATGCCGATCTTTTTGTCACCCACGGTCATAACGGCTTCCCAGGATGACTTCGTGCGCCCCTGACGCTGTTCTTCCAGCTCGATGTCCGGCTTGCCAAATCCATATCTGCGACAGTAGTAGTCCATAAAGCTTCGCGCGCGCTCGTAGTCAACAACTGAACCATCGCTCAGTTCGATAACTTGTGGAGCAGAACTCGAGGATGCTGAAGGCTTAGGCTTGTCGAGCTAACCACATTCATCAGGACTATTTGGGTGTTTTGCAATTTGTGACACGCACCTGACCTGTATCATGAAGTTGGTAGAGAGCTGAAAGCGCCGCGAGCCTCTCAGCATCTCTCCTTACTCTATGGTCACCAATACCAAGCACTGGAGGAGTCGCATCGAGGGCAACGGTCACCCTTCGTACGGCTATAAGCACAAGCCAAATATTATCGCTAAGAAATCGTCACCAACCTAGATACCCTCTCAGATGTACCAAAAACAATGCCCTCAACTGATTCATACACCGGTTGCTTGTCCAGGTGATTAATGGCAAAATTAGCGACCGGAGACTTTGGGTTATCTACAAACACGGATTTTATGTCAGGGCGGGAACCAAGATTCTTCCTGTGCTCCTGTTCAATAAAAACCGCGTCACGGATAGGGCCGTCAAGGTCTGGAAGTCTCAGTTTCGAGGGCTGTCCTTTATTCTTGCCCTTACTCCATCCCATTCGACGCTTCGATGAATCTTTCTGGGACGACGAACCAGAGATACGCGACCCAAGCGAGCCACGACTTTTGGATGAAGACGGCATCTCGAATGGAGGTGATACAGTAGGGTTCTGTTGCGTCCCTTTTGAGGATGCAGACATTGCAGGAATAGCCGTGAAAGCTCCCGCTAGCTTGGGAGCTTTAGCCGGCCGTTGCTCTGAGAATTGAGGCGGGCTAGGTGACCGAGGATGACTGACATCTGCAGTGCGGTGCTTCTGCACGCTTGCTGTCGCGTGATTGGCAAAGGGTCGTTTGAGAGAGGCAGCAACAGAAGGAGAACGCTTCAATGTATCCAATGGCATGAGGCGACGCCCGAATTCTCGAATAGTGAAGGCCCAACTCATAACTTGAGGGACTAATGATGAAAAGTCATGAGACCCTCATTTAGCACATCAACCGAAACCCGCCTGAATCACTCACATCCTCTGGATCTCTAAACCTCCCTCTGTATTTTTTGTTCCGCGCAGACGTTCAAGACGACGGCGACCTTGACGGTAAAGAAACTTCTTCACTGATTTCTTACTGAAAAATATAGCCTCGGCATTCGCCGAATATTTACTTTCGTGTTGACTTACCAGCAAATTAGCGAGCCTGTTCTTAATTAAAAGTTCAAACGTTCGACACTGACCAGTACCTCTGAACGCTGTAACTAGTGTGCGCTCATATTACAAAAATCAACAAGGATATGGTGTATAATCTATTTTTCTATTTACATGTCATCTAATCGCTGCTTGATAGCCTCTGCGATTCCATTCAAGTATTTCAGTCGCACTGCCGCAACTTTAGTTTCCTCCCAGTTCTTTTCAGCTACGGATTTTATGACTGTGTTCACAACCTCGCGAATTTTGTCTTTCACCAGAAGTGTTATTACCTGCTAAACATTGGCAAATGACAAAACTCACTATCATTATCCTCCTCTAAGGTACGAATTCGTTCGACGTCCCCAGCTTCAATCTCCTCCCGGACTTCCATGATTTCGCTAATGAGTTCCAGATCCTCTAAGGGATCTGCTTCTGCAACCATGAGGCCATTCCGCTGTAAAATATATTCTATACGGTGCAAGGGTGACGACAATGCTTTGTACGCAGCGTTCAGCGTATTCGACACGTCAAGTGCGATATCTCGTTGGAGCTGCTGAATAAGTCTCTGCTGATACTGCAAGTGGAATCACTCACTTCACTCTTAGTTGCCCAAGCGTCTGGATGTGATACTCTTTGTCCTTCAATAAAGCGGCGTTTAAGGAGTGCAGCATCCACCACAAACGGGTTTGGCTCGTAAGGAAGACCCAGTATATCATGATATGATATTGAGTCGTGAATCCTTGCAATATAATTGCAGTTTGGACAGACAGGCAACGCAGTTGGAAGAATAGTCCCACATGATGGACACGTCTTGGTTAATGAAGTGACCACGGAGTGCTTCAAGGAAGATGAATTAGCTTTGTCGGTGAATGCTCTTGCATAATATCCGTTCGACACCGCCAACGGTCGATGAGTTGCTTGAGCAGTAACGACCACACGGGCAAGGAAAGGACGGAACATTAATATTCGGATGAGGGGTCACTTGTTTACTAAGCACAGGAAACGGAAATGAAATGCATGTAAATTTCCTTTTTGGAACAATATCGTCATTGTTTATATAGGACTTATAAGTACTAGAAGAAGGTTGACCATGACGGCGGCCAGCACCACATACGGCGTCGAGGCATATTGGGCGAGAACATAATCACAATGTCGAGCAGTACTAGTGTCGGTGAGCTCCGAATCCAAGACTCGTGCTCGCTGGCCGGTACTCAGTGGCCTACTCCTCCCCAGGCAGTATTAACGCCTGATGATCCCTCAGCCGTAGAACCAGCACGTCGTCGGTTGGCTACGAAGACTCGTTTTCGTGTATTTTCTTTCCTTCCAAACCCTTTCTCCTGCTGTGGCTCCAGGCATCGCAAACCACAACCAACGGATTCAGAATCCAAGGCAGACGGCTCAAACAAGTCCATAGAGCAACTACCACCCCTCGAACAAACCAGTGATAATACCGCCACAATCACTTTGGACCTCTCAGGTATCTCAGATATCCCTGGCATTGATAAGGACGTGTATCGTTGGGCTGTTGTGTATGAAAATCAAAGGGGGTACGTACTCCATTTACTCCCTTATGTGTGGCAGACCCCAACTATCCTCCCAAGCCTCACCGTACTCTCGTCCCCGTATTACTCACACCTATCACTACTTCCTATCGATCCTCCACAATTTACTATTCCGTCCGATTCTCTGAAACGATCTCGGCAACCGAACATCTCTCTCTCCAATTATGCCCTGCCCGATGGGACTTGGCGCTGGGTCTCCAGATCATGGATGATTGATATGCGCACAGACTCAGGAGAAGTTCAATATGACGGTTTCGAGTACAACTGGTTTTTTCGGGAGAAACACTGGCACGCAGAGATCGGCAAACTAAGCACTGGTGCCTGGGTACGGAGAAGACGATGGGTAAGACTGATGATGCGTCCAACACAGCATACAATAGCACACTCGGAAGGAAGTCCAAGTCCATCTACTAGCAAGAGCAGGCTGTCTGACCGGCCTTTGGACACAAATTTTGTCTCTCTCGTTCACCCCCAATCAGAGATTGCGCTTGACGAGCTCGCTCGCTCGGTCGACCTGAAATGGGAAGGAAGTGAACAAGACTGGGTGCGCTGTCACCGCCTGATGCGAAGGCTCGGTCGAGATGGACGCAAACTGGAACTTTGGCGCTTGTGGCTTTTGCCATACCTCTCTGATGTTTCTAATACCGAACTGGTGGACCAAGGAAAGCTCCCTGAACCTGATTCCTCCCCATCTATGAGATTGGAATATGATGGCTCCAACATCCAAATTCCACCTCTGGAATACTTGGGAGCACTTCTCCAGAACCACGTATGCATTTCCATTGACAAGTGTATCATCATTTGATATCCTTTTGTAGGGAGATGCAGTACTCCGATCATTTGTCTTCCCAGATTCAAGAGCACAATTCGTCAATCTTGTAAAACGTGCCGGTCTGGCTCGTGAATTAGGACGAAGTCTCGGAGACGGGTTCTCTTCCACTGAGGTTGACTTCTGGAGCTACTCGAAGGGCTTGGGCAAAGTACTTGACAAATATGAATAAGCAAAGCGGGGTCGGGGAGCCGAGGACTAGAAGGAAAATATCTCTGATGAAGATGTCGTGGCAAAATGTTTTGGGCCTAAACAACAGGGTACTACCATACAGAGTCATCGCAAGACTTTTCCATGGGGATCACTATACTTACGGATGATCGATCATATCATTATGCCAATAGTAATATGTACAATTTATGTAAATACTGTACAGCAGTGAGGTTGCATGTGATTGCAACACCTTTTGTAAGTGTCGAACCTGAGCTCTTCTGCAACTTTGATGTCAGCGCCGTCTCCTCGGGTCATTGAACATACTGAACCAGATTCGGACCACAGCAAGACATCAAGGAGAAATATTGTTAATCCGAAGAATCTCTGGCCAGATGACCCAAGTCATCCGGTGAAGGTCGCCCTTCGCACATATTTTCTCAGCTTATCTCTCTCTCTTGGTCCCGTGCTACTTCCAGTTGCTCTTACCCTCGTCAATCGTTCGTCCAGTCTGGAAACTCGTCTGGGTTCATTCAGACGCGTGTTGAGGCGCGAGGTAGGCCTTACAGGATTTCCGTTCGCCATCACAGTAGCCGTTTGTGGCGGAATTACATTGAAGCACTTCTGGGAAGCAATAGGTGTCCACCATGTCACAGTCGATAAACAAGACGATCCGGAAGTTCGACGACAGCCAGTGGTGGCTTCCACATCCCAACGACGTCCAACAGTCCTCTCGCTCACAGCTCAGGCATGCTCAGGCATGTCCAACTCAACACCCTCAGGCTCCCAGAAAGCGTTCCTGTCAAATATTTTGTCTTCGACAATCGCGCTGTTCTTGCTCCAAAGGGCTCGACAGTCCAAAGCAGGGTCGCATCGACCGTTCACAACCTTTGGATTTACGCTCTTATTTTTCTGTCGTGCAACCGACGCAATCATGCAGCATTTTCTGTCTGTGGAATCAACCCGGAAAGCTAACCTATCCAACATTTCCGCAAATCGATCGAACTCAAATAAACCATCCGCTGATGTACCGATGCCTGCTGAAGGCGATGGCAAAGCCAAGAAGTGGCATCAAAGTACAGCTGCATGGTTGGACGCCGTTGTATTTTGGGCCTGCAGTGCTAGGTGCGTGTCATGTAGCATGCTTGATGTCAATTCAAACCCTTCGTGCAATACCAGAATTATGTGGTGTTTCTTCTACCAGCCGCATAGGTGCTTAGCAATAAAATAAATTGCATTGATGTCTAAATCCAGTTTTTTTTTCAGACTTCCCCCCTCTTATGTGAAATGGTTGGACACAATTCAACCGTCATGTTAGGAAGCTCTCGCTCATCATGATTTACTTGTCAGGATATCATCCCTGGCCAACGTAGACAAACGGCTGTTAGATGCCTTGCGTGCTATGCGTTCTAAAGAATGGGTTTATGGGCACAGTTCTACCCATTCTCACCTCATGACATCTTATGCCAAGGACCGCGGGTACCCTTTATCTTGGGGCGATCCACAGGTCTTGCCTGCATGTGGTGGTACAGATGCAGATGTGGTCTGGAAGGCGCTTGGCGTGCCTGGCCGGGGCGGTGTGGGTGGATTGCCCTGTGAGCTTCTGCATTCCGGCGTTACAACGCGGTGGGGTCTCGACAACAGCTGCCTAACAAATGTTGGGATGAGATTTTGCCTAGCGTTCATTGAGGCTATGGCTCTATACCTGCCTGTAAGTGTATGGCTTGGAGTGCACTGCACTGCACCGCTAATCATTTTGAAGGTTCACTTCCTTCCTCTCCTGTTTACTCGCCCTAGCTCCATCCTTCAGCGTCATCGCGCCATTCCTGCGCTCCTAGCTGCGATCCGCAGTGCGACATTCCTCTCCACTTTCCTGTCGTCATATTTCTTCGCTGTCTGTTTCACACGTACCTTGGTGCTGGCAAAACTGTTCCCATGGATCCCTCATGATGTGTGGGATGGGCCATATGGCTGTGTTCTCGCGGGATCACTCACGTGTGGTTGGAGTATCCTTTTCGAGAACACGCGGAGAAGGGGAGAGATGGCCTTGTATGTGTTGCCCAGAGCCGTTAAAGCATCTTTACCGGCCAGGTGGATTGGAGGTAATCATGCTGGTGCGAGGCTGGCTGAGCGGTTAGTATTCTTAAAGAGTATGTTCTTTGTGATGCTGACGGGATGCAATAGAATCGTGTTTGTTCTGTCACTGGCTTCACTGCTCACTTTTGCAGTCCATGAACCAGAATCTTTGAGAGGTCTGTCGCGATGGACCCTTGCGTTTGTCATGAAGGGGCCAAATGCTGAGTTCTGGAAGAGACGCAAAGAACGGATTGAGACTTGTCCTCAGACGCCTATTTCTCCATCCTCCAACTCAATCTCCACGCGGAGCGTGGATCATTTGTGAGACGTTTCGCAATGCTAACTTAACCCGTGATAGTCCGGCTCTGGGACTGGAGTATTGTGGGAGAGTTCTCGCACGTTGCGGTCAATGCTCCGATTTAGGTCATGCTCTTGTTTCTGCGTACTTTATTATCTTCGCCCAGATATATACTGAATATACCGTAAAAACATTTCCCAGTCGATATCCTTACGTATCTCTCATGTCTCACTTATATTCTCCTGACTAGCCATTCCAGAGGTGTAACGTGTGATCGTAGAAGGAGCAACTCGCGATCAGTGTCTCCCCATCTGCACCTGGAGGAGCGAACGACCAGTCTGCGCCGTATGCTAGCGACTTGTGGTCATCAAACCGCTTCACAATTTCCCATGTTACATCTTCTCGATGGTGGGCCTTCGCCACCTTAAAACCGTCGTGCATGCTTGCAACGAGGAGATCCTCCTTACGACTGGGTGACGGATGCCACTTGACACGCCACGCGCCCCCTCCAACGTCTCCTTGGACGAGCGGTACTAGCGGCTTCCGAGTGTCAAAAATGCAAACGTTATTATCGTAGCTGTGCGCGACTTCAAAAGCCGTGATGTTGATGGCAAAGCAAAGACCTACCTTCCGACGGCTATGAGATATTCGATGTGTGGATGGCTCTGGATAGTTGTGACACCCGCATTAAATCTTCGAGGGTATGAGAAATAAACAAAATATGTGGAGATAATTACATGCCGCTTATTTGTAAAGATGGGCTGGTCAAAATTCTGTCGGACATCCCAGCCCTTCATGGTTAAGTCGTCTCCGCCCGAATAAACGATGGAGGTATCCCAATAGTTCCAAGCAGCAATCCAAGGTTCGTAATCGTGCGCATGCCACTGGTTGACGACAGCCAAATTGCCAGTTGAATCAGGATTTAGAACACATAGCGAGCCGCTTGATAGGGAAACCACCAGAGAACCATAACTGCTGTCTCAGAATCTTGGGTCAGAATTGCCTGCAGACGCTTGGGCTAGCGTACTTCGTGGGGTATCTTCGGGTAGACCAGTCTAAGGAAAGGCACAGAACATTTGAGGGTGCGCAGGATACGCTCTGAAACGACTTGAGCCGGCGCTAAAATCACAAAGTCACGACTTATGCGATTACAAACACATTAGAAGTCACCTCTTCTTTGTGCCACTCATGAAGTGTGATGTTCCCTTCCGAGTCTGCAATTCCGAGTACTGGAGAGGCCGTTTGAGATGTATGACACCTACGGTTGTTCAGATATCGTCATTTAGTACGATTAGTCGCGAGTATGTGACGCGAATCTCACCATTTCTGGTCGAGGACAGCTGGGAGACTGATTTCCTGAATCTGGGAACTTGATGATAGACGTTGAACCAGTGATTCGCGGGAATATTAGCTTGCTTACATTTCTCTGTCTTCTGTCACTTGCAACACAAGACACTTGCCACGACGGACTTGACTTTGTTTTCTTGTCGTAGGTTCGAAATCTCCTTTACCATCATCTAATGCGGTTTGCACTCGAGCATCCGAGTCGGCGGGGGGCTGTTCTAATCGATAGGTTCCGCAAACAAAAATCTCAGAAGCACTCTCATGAGGGCAGAACTCGATCGAATCTGCAGGCCAGACGGTGTCCAATGCGACCATTGGAGAAGAGGAAATGCTACTAGTATGTGCACCGGAGTCAGCAGCCAGATGAAGCTGTCAGGACCCAGGCTGACCCAGGTCGGTTCCATTGCACTGCCACGTGCGATGATATCACCAGCAAGTTCTGCAATGTTCGATAAAGGAGTGTACTCCTCTCCATGCTTCTGGATCGTACTACGACTAACCAAGGTCGATAAAAAGGAGGTATCGTTGTCCGACTAAGCTCATTTCTTCAAGTTCGCATTTCCCATTCACCATGAGCTTTGAATTCACAGACAAAACTCAACAATCTTTCTCGGCTGCTATTCAACTCGCAAAGGATTACTCCAATGCCCAACGTATGTCTTCATACTCCACTGATAATTAATTGATGCTCACTTGTTCTCCAAAGTTCATCCTGCCCACATCGCTGCAGCTCTTCTGAATGAGGGTGCGGGAGATGATTCACTAGGTGGTCTGTCAAACCATGGTGGAAGCTCCCTATTCTCTTCTGTTATACAGAAGGCTGGTGGTGATCCAGTACGTATCTACGTATGCCGGTATCATGTGCAACGCTCACCCGCCTCACGACAGGTCATTGTAAAGCGTGGACTTTCGAAGATAATTGTCAGAATACCCTCACAATCTCCACCTCCGGAGGAGATTTCCATGAGCGCCAGTGCGTTGAAGGTTTTGCGCGAGGCCCAGTCACTCCAGAAAACCATGCACGACTCCTACATCGCGCAGGACCATATACTTCTCGCACTCTTGAAGGACCCATCGTTATCCTCTGTCATCAAGGAGGCTGGTCTCACCGAGGCTGCCTTGAAGACAGCTATCGAGCAGACCAGAGGAAATCGTCGAGTGGAAAGCAAGAATGCAGAAGCAGGATTCGATGCCCTGCAGAGATATGCGGTCGACTTGACTGCTCTTGCCGAAGAAGGGAAGATCGACCCCGTTATTGGTAGAGATAATGAGATCAGGAGAATTATCCGTATTCTTTGCAGAAGGTAGAATTCTTTTTTTTTGGTTGGTAGTCACCCTTAAGCTCACCTTGTGCAGAACAAAGAACAATCCTGTGCTCATTGGCGAGCCTGGTGTTGGAAAGACATCAATAGCAGAGGGTCTTGCTCAACGCATTGTCAACCGGGATGTGCCAGCCAGCCTCATTGGGCGCCTGTTTTCGCTTGATATGGGCGCATTAATGGCTGGTGCGAAGTACAAAGGCGAGTACGAGGAACGAATCAAATCAGTTTTGAGCGAAGTGGAGAAATCATCCGAGGATGGCAAAACTATCATCCTGTTTGTGGATGAGCTTCACCTCATCATGGCTGGTCGAGGTGCCGAAGGCGGTGGCATGGATGCAGGCAACCTCTTCAAGCCGCTTCTGGCTAGAGGCAAGCTGCGTTGCATTGGGGCTACCACGCTTAGCGAGTACCGCAAGTATATCGAGACAGACGCTGCTCTGGAACGAAGATTCGCACAAGTTTTGGTGAACGAACCCAGTGTTCCTGAGACGATTAGTATTCTCAGAGGCATTCGAGAGAAGTACGAGGTTCATCATGGTGTTCGAATTTTGGATGGTGCCTTGATCTCTGCTGCAACTCTGGCCCATCGTTATTTGACTTCGAGACGTCTTCCCGATTCCGCAATTGATCTCGTCGACGAAGCTTGTGCAAGGTGTGTTTTCTTAATATCTTCCATGCAACCATCTTACGATTTGTGTTAGTGTCCGTGTTACTCGAGAGACAGCACCCGAAGCCATTGACAAGCTTCAACGTCGTAAGCTCGAACTGGAGGTTGAAATTCATGCTTTGGAACGGGAGAAGGATCAGGCCAGTCAGGAGCGTCTAAGCGTGGCTCGAAAAGGTATCGCCGATGTTGACGACGAATTACAACCGCTTCGGGCTGCCTACGAGGCTGAAAAGCGCAAAGGTGACGAAATCAACGAAGTGCGGAGGAAGATCGACGATCTACGTGCTAAGGCCGATGAGGCGGAGAGAAGGTACGCGTGCCATTCTGGATCAATCGAGTATCTCCTAACCACAGCGCATATTAGATATGACCTTGCAACTGCATCTGACCTTCGCTATTATGCCCTGCCAGATCTGCAGAATCGCCTAGAAGCTCTTCAAGCCAAAAAGGTCGAAGAGGACGCCAAGATCGGTGGAGGTACAGATACCGTCACTCCTGAACAGATCGCGGAAATTGTTGGACGGTGGACGGCTATTCCAGTTACACGTTTGATGTCAACCGAAAAGGAGAAACTCCTTCGCATGGAACGTATCCTCGCCGATTACGTTGTCGGTCAGCCGGAAGCTGTGAAAGCTGTCGCCAACGCGATCCGGCTCTCGAGGAGTGGACTGGCTAATGCTCAGCGACCTATTGCCAGTTTCTTGATGGCCGGTCCTTCTGGCACAGGAAAAACGCTACTCAGCAAGACAGTAAGTTGGTGTAACTTCATCGTAACTACAGTCACTAACCGAAATCTTTGCAGCTCGCTACTATTCTCTTTGACACCCCTGATGCTATGATTCGCATCGATGGTTCCGAATATTCTGAGAAGCATTCTATCGCACGTCTTATCGGCGCCCCACCTGGCTATGTTGGTTATGACGCTGGAGGACAACTCACCGAATATGTTCGGCGCAAACCCTATTCCATTATCCTCATCGACGAGATTGAGAAGGCTTCGCGAGAATTCGTCACGCTCTTCCTTCAGGTTCTCGACGACGGCCGACTCACTGATGGACAGGGTCGCTTCGTCGACTTCCGAAACACTGTTATCATCATGACGTCAAATCTAGGTGCTGCATACTTGAACGACGCAGGTCAAGGTCCAGTAACTCCGCAGACCAAGCAGCTAGTCATGGGGGCAATAGTGGGCCACTTCCCACCCGAGTTCATCAACCGTATAGATGAGATCGTCGTCTTCGTAAGTCACGACATAGCATGCATTTTAAGTTCTAAAGTTTTTACACTATGGTGCAGCGCGCACTTTCCAGAAGCAATATGCTCAAGATCGTGGACCTGAGGCTTAAGGAGATCCAAGACCGCCTAGCCGAGAAGAAGATAGTACTTGATATCGATGGCGAGTCAAAAAGATACTTAGTGTCTATCGGGTACTCGACGACATACGGAGCAAGACCATTGAACCGCGCTATCCAGAGCGAGCTTCTGAATCCTTTGTCGGTGATGTTACTTTCTGACCGCATTCGCGACGGGGAGACTGTGAATATTCGGTTCGACGGTCCCCGCAACAAACTTGTTATCGTACCCAATCATGAAGGCCAGGCCGATGTTGATGCAATGGATGAAGATTGGAATGAAGCCGATGACATTGAGATAGAGGAGATGGATTAAGGTCTTCATTTCAGGCGTATAAATAACTGTAAGGCACCTCGCGTGTACGCTTCTGTATTAAATCGTACCCAAACACTGTATCATAATTTGCATGACGGGCTAGCTACAGCCTCTATAGCTCAGTAAATGTTGTAGGGAGGAGTCTTCCTGGAGATTAGCCGACTTTCCTTTTTTGGCGAAAGTTCCGCAACATTTCTCGCTTTCGGGCTCGGCCGCCGTCTCGAATCTCTCGATGTCCGCAACCATGCTCAGCCGTCGTCTGGTGCGTCGCGCCTCTCAGCTGAAGGTTCTAAGTCGCTCTTCTTCATCTTCCGCAAATGCTGTAACACCCATTCCCGCGTCTCCATCACCCGTCGCGAACCAAGCACCAAATTATCCAACGACATGGTCAACCAACCAGAGACCACGCGCGGTCGCCCAGTCAGGTCCACGTTTTGAACAAACTATTCTCGAACTCCAGCCCAACCCATTGAGCGCAATGGAGATGATCAACAATGAGCCTATCCGTGTCGTGCATGGGCGGAAAGCTGTTTGTGATGGTGGTCAGTGATACTTTTTCTTCTCAACTTAAGTGTCGGCGTGACGATTTGTTACAGGAGGAGGACCTCTTGGTCACCCCAAGATATTTATCAACCTGGTTTGTATCGGTACTTCTGGACGCTGTACCATGATTGACATTCTTTTGCAGGACAAACCTGGTGCTCGGCCATGCGGGTAAGTATCGTCATGGCTTGGCGTGTCACTGCTAACCAATTTATTGTTTGTACTTTGCCTTTAGCTACTGGTATGTGATTATTTTTTTTCTGGCCAGACTTCGAGCTCACACGTACGGCTTCCAGCGGCCTCCGCTTTGAACAAGCTCCACATGACCACTAAGTAGGATGCGAAACTATTAATTAGTACGGGCTGTCCACCGGAGTTCCGCATAAGACTGCATTCAATATTGTCATCCCGCGTCAAACAATGCTTTGCATGTTTCTGATTGCCGCCTATTGCAAATGTGGGTAAAAGTACAGCGGCGCTCTACAACGCCCAACCAAACTAAATATGCTACTAGAATGGGATAAGTATGGTAAGATAAACCAGGAGGAAATACTAGAGTCACAATGAATCTGGGCGATGTGCCCGATCGACCTCCTGGGTTCGGTGAGATACAGTTTAGAGGGCGCACATGGGCGAGTAAGAACGAGCAGATGTAGCAATGAATGATTTGTATGTCAACTGGTTGAACGTTCCTAATCTCACAAGACCTAATAAATAAAACCAAAAGGAGAGTGGTGATGCCAGCAGCGTCAGTCATCTTCCGGCGAATGGAAGGACATGGGCGATAATGGAGGGTATTCCCCTTCTGCAACTGCCTCCAGTTGAGAAAATGGGGGGAGAGAATGTGGTGATGATAAATGATCACTGGGCGATGTTGGTAATGGAGTCTTAAGATATAAGTCAGCTCTACTTGAGGTGTATAACTAGAGCTTGGCTTACCACTTTGAATATCGGATTTATGACAGATTGAGGGTCTATCCCCGGACTTGGAGGGTGACCATACAACTGTCCGTTACATTCGTATGACTTATGAGAAGACGAAGGATATCGTATCATCGGAGGAACCATATATGACGAGTGTTGTGGACTGGTAGAATCGGTACGGATCCACGGCCGTGGTGATGGTGATAGGGAAAGGAGATTTAGAGGCGGAGGTGAGGAAGCTCCCGATGCAGAAGATGTGGTATCAACAGAGGCACGTATGCAGAAGTCATTGAACTGGTGGTCCAGAGAGATTGAGTTCGATGACCGAGCAGAGGTAGGGAAATCATCAAAGGACGTCGTGCCCGTGCGCAGTGAGGAAGCGGACGTCATTCGGTTGATCCCATACAACGTTGGTCTTCGCGTCCGTGATGGGCCAGGGTCGCTATCGACTGTAGCGAACGAGATGGCAGACATTCGGCTTAAGCTGTGAACGTCTGATGAAGACATGGAATGATCGTCATCAAAGTCTCTTCGTCGAACTTTCGACAAACGCTCATCCCGTAACCCCCATCGGTCATTGGGAGCCAGCGTGCCGTCAATAGGGTTGATATATCGACCTGAAGCAGCGTTCAACGTCGGCGATGACACCTTCGCACTTCCTTGGGTCTCCTTCTGTCGAATAGGACCAGAAGCAGACACCTTGCTCTTCTCCATCTCGTCGAAGGGCGTTCCTCGCTGATGGGAATTCAGCAAACTGGCATGTGTTTGCCACATCCACTCCAACTCGTTCCGTGAAGTAGTTTGCATGTACATCTGGCTGCGCTTCTGCATGACCGCGCGAGCCTGCTCCCTCTGTGTGCGTTCTGCCATTGCGCGGCGCTGCTTTTCCGCTTCGCGTAATTGTCGCTCGGCCTCCTTCTTGATAGCTTTGGCATTTTTACGAGCTGAGCCGTTCATAGGCTGTAACTCTGCCAATGACGGACTATCCGAGCTTGTAGATTGCGTACGCTTGAGCGACGGCGTTGAGTTGGAAGACGCACCCGGTACTTCGTCGACGGGAGGAAGTTGCTGATGGACTTTCTCTCCGTGCCCAAACATGGAAAGACCCCATTTAGAGGGCTTCTTGCCAAGGCTGAAGTGTAGTTTGCTGCTGAGTTTGATACTCGGCGATTGGGTGGCATCGTGGGCAGGCATCGGATGGTCGGGTTCGACGCGGGGCCGACTCTGGTACTCCGGTACCATCGGTGAAGATTGTACTTCCATCGGATAGCCCGCGTGGTAAGCATCGAGAAGGGTCTCTGCCTGTGGAGAAGATACCTCCATCTGATCCGAGTCACTCCGTGCGTGACTAGCCCATGGGGAGGACGTGCCTTGAGCGCGTACTTCTTCTGGAATGTCCGAGTAATGCGAATGCGAATGTATGCGTGGATCAACGGCATATTCTGCTGTTTTATGTGAGGTAGGTGTGTGGATAGTCGACGTAACGAAGGAGGGGACGAATGCGGAGCGATGGGAGGAGGAAGCATCGGGTATATGTGACGGGTGCAGGCTTGGGGGTTGATGGTAGGGTGATTTCGGGGCGGAGTGATGTGAATGTGACGGAGGAATGCTGCGCGGTGAAGCAGAGGGAGTGATATGATATATGCCATTCGGAGCTGATCTCGATGACGTTGGTGGCAGAGTCTGTGTGTGAAGAGCAGGAGGCATTGGGGGGACATTCCCTGGAAGAGCCTCAATAAGGTATGGGTGTTCGAGACACTGTCGACTCGTAAGACGATTATCAGGATCATACTTTAGTAAGTCCGATATACAATCAATAAGTTTGCGAGGGATACTGCGGTCGAAATCTGAAGAGAAGTCCCGAGGAGTGCTCTGGTATGTCATGTCAGCCATGTTTGTAAGTACATAATATTGCAGCAACCGACCTTTGGAAAAGCGAAATTAAATTGTTTTGCCATCTTGAGTCCTCTGCTCCATTTGCCACCACCGATGGATCTACCGCGGACATCCGTTCCATGGTCTGCAGGATCTCCGAGAACCTCGCATATGCGATGAATTTGGTCTATTTGGCCGGATCCTGGAAATAACGGTCGAAGGTTGACTAACTCAGCCATGATCGTACCAAGAGCCCACATATCCACTGGATTCGAGTAATCTCGACTGAGAAGCAACACCTCTGGAGCTCGATACCAACGGGTTGAAACGTATTCCGTATATGGCGGTGCACTGAGTGTCTCCCTCGCAAGCCCGAAGTCGGCTAGCTTGATGATCGCGACGACATCCTTCTCCGTAGGTGCATTGGGAGGGGCTACCGGAGATAGTGAACGATATTCGAAGAGACCCGTTGTCGTAACGAGGACATTCTCGGGCTTCATATCACGATGGAAATAACCTGAAGAATGAATGTGGTGTAAACCCGAAACGATCTGGCGAAAAATAGAAGCAACAAGGCCGCCAGCAAGAGTACGGCCTTTTCGCGCCTTTATCAGATGATATAAATTCCCTTCCATGGACTCGAAGACGAAATAGAGCTCCTTAGTATCGGGGAGGAGAAAGAAATCATAGAGTGGAATAATGCAAGGGTGAAATGGTATTGCGCGTAATGACTGAAAGGCTTGGTGAGAATGGGAGGTGGTGAATAATGTTAGTTGACGTACTTCGAGCTCCTTTAGCCTTTTACATTCGTCCCAACCCCCTTCCCACTTCTTTTTCATCCTCTTGACGGCGACGAGACGCTTTTCAGCCCATTCTGGTCTAGCGCCGCCACCGCATTGCATAGGAGAGAGTGGTGTATTGGGCGGTAGCGTCCCATGCCAATCACACAGCAAGACTGTTCCAAAAGAACCGTCGCCCAGGGTCTTGATTGGTGTATAAGAGCGATGTGAGCCTTTAGGTCAAATTGTGAATATGAGAGAACGAAAGAGATTGAGATGCTCGAAAGGACTGACTGGAACGAGAGTCTCCGACTTGGAGTTTTCCATTCTGTATAGAAACAGAGGGTATACCAATGACAGAAACTGTCTCCTTTGGTTGAGAGGAAGCCGCCGATTTATGAGATTGGGAAGGTGGTGGTGGGTGAAAGTGACCATTTGTCTGGTGGATAGTATGTCCGTTTGTCTGGTGATTGTTGTGCGAGTCGTTGTGCATATTTGAGTGACCATTGCTCTGGTGGGCATGATTCGAGGATGTGAACATGATACGCAGAGCATTGCCTGGCGATGGGAAGTGGGAAGGAGAGTTTAACGAGAGGGCCAGCACGAATGCTGAAGCTAAGGGAACATACGACGAAAGAGATAATAAGTGATGATAAGAAATGTACCGAATGCTCGCAATTAGCTATACGACGACTACGGCGACGACGAACTCGAAAAAAACAGACAAGTGTTGAAGACGAGAAAGCGGAAAAAGGTAAAGCGAGGAGGTTTAGTGGAAAGAAGCATCTTCATCGCCAGACTAGGGAACACTACTAAAGCTGTGCTACAACAACCGAGAACTTGAACTCGTACTACCGGCTCTCTCTCAACGTTGATGGTGAGTACATTAATTTCGTACCGTGGGCTACAGATTACACCACCGGTACGTTCAATAACTCATACTCACGCTAAAAACTTTCAATCGTATAGTTATATAGCCTGTAGGAATTTTCTGTGAGTCCCAGTCTGCTCTCCTCCTACTAACACATGTCTTCCCAGCTTTCCGCGGGTACAACCGGATTCCGCTATGTTACCCAAATATTCGGTCCCGTTCTCGTCCATCCTGCGCACTACTCAGTGAGGTTGTCTGCCCGGCTATCAGCCTTGGACCCTACGCAATCACCTTCTTGTTATGTACTCCAGAACTTCTCAGAACCACACCGTGGCAATTTTTTACTGACACCCCAACGGCACCATAATTATCTCTCATGAACCGCTTGGCCTCTCCTTCTTGATCCTGCCCATGATGTAGCCGCATCTAGATGTTCATGATATACCAGCCACTGCCTTGTGCATCCACTCCGGGGACGCCCCGTAAAAGAATGGTCCTTCCGCTTGAACTAAGCGATACTAGTACGATCTCACACTTAATTTGGAATTCAAATCTTCTGTCATATGATAGATTGAGTTTGGTTTAAAAACTTTGTCTCACGAATTTGATCCCTGTCTATAATTAGCTGGAGATTGACATGCTTTTTCATCTGATGCTCTGATATTGATCCGAGCGCCATGGCCAGGTCTAGACACAAGCCTATCCTCTATATATCTATATATCCTTCTCGCAGATCGGTTACATGATGATCGGATCCTGCACTGTACGCGAATACAGTCATACAATAATATCCTCTCTCGTTTATTCCTTCTAGTAGGGAACCTCATGGAAGAGCTTCGACACGCTCTCCCCATAATGACTTCGCCGGATAACCTCCCCGAGGACAGGTCCGATGTCGATAACTTCGATCTTAGAACACTTGGCCTGATTCTCTTTCTGAGGTAACGTATTTGTCACGATCAGTTTCTCCAGCACGCTTTTCTCAATATTTTCTAGAGCATCGCCGCTCAATATTCCATGTGTCACGATTGCGTAAACCTTGGCTACACCGGCTTCGGTGAGATGATGTGCTGCAAGGCATAGCGTTCCGGAAGTGTCGGCCATATCGTCGATAAGGATGGCAACTTTGTCCTTGACATGCCCAACGAGAACCATCCGGGATACGGAGTTGGCCTTTTTCCGTTCCTTGTGAAAAAGAGCGAAATCGACCCCCAGGCGATCTGCAATGGAAGTAGCCCTGAGACATAATGAGGGCCTATCATAAACCTCCTGTCAGTAAACTGTTACCTCTTGGCACCGCCCGCATCGGGGGGAAACGATTACGACATTTTGAAGGTCGAAATGGGTGCGTATGTACAGGATTGATGATGGCTCGGCGAAAAGCTGGAGTGGTCACGTGTCAAATTATTACCCAATCTATGAAACGCCACAGCACTTACACTGCGCACGACGAAAGTGGACGAACATGAGTGACCCACACTTGGAAACAGGATCAAACGTTAGACTCACTTATCTACTGGCACATCAAAGAATCCTTGAATTTGTGATGCATGAAGGTCCATGGTCTATATCCATGGCTATCAGCATTGGGTTGACAAAGGGCTCAAGGAAAAAAAAAAGCGCAAACACAGGAATGTTCCTTGGAGCAGGACAGACACTTACAATGACGTGATCACAACCTGCTTTTTGTATCATGTTCGCTACGAGCTTCGCTGTGATTGGGGCGCGGCTCTTATCCTTCTTGTCTTGTCGTGCGTATGGGAAAAGAGGGACGACGGCCGTTATACGTTTAGCACTTGCAATCTTGCAGGCATGGATCATGATACACAGCTCCATGAGGGATGTGTTGACTGCCCCGCAGCCAGTATTGATAATATACACATCGTTCTCGCGAACGCTCTCTGCGATGCGGACGCTTGTCTCGCCGATGCCGCTCTTGGTCACATCAGCTTTTGCAAGAGGTAGACCAAGGCTAGAGAGTGCATGGGTGAACAGCGCGCTCGCGAGTTCATTTGTATTTACCGTCGAGCAATGATTTCCGCCAGCTCAGGATGGCTGGTGCCTGTTAGGGCAAGTGTCACTCCATAAGAGAAGGTCGCAAAAGTCAAAATCCAAAGACGAACCAGTGAAGATTTTAACTCCAGTTCCGTTCAGCATGATATTAATTTACAAGAGAGATATATTGTAAGAAAGACAAAAAAAGGAAAGACAAAAAAATAGCCCAGAGTTATCACGTCTCACAGGCGTTACAGTGTAACAGATCCTGTGACCGCGTGACGATAAGGTGATGGCTGTGCAGGCAAGGCGCAGTGCGGCTGAGAGGCAACTGAGAATCGAGATAGAGAATTTCTTTACTTATATACCACAACAAACAACTAAGACTGTTAAGACGCGGGGCCTTGTGGGCTGTCCTGGGGGTTAATGTACCGAATATAAGTTAAGGGATAATACGAATAGCCAAAGGGGTCTGCGTTTGTGGGACTCCGAGGCAACTGAAATAGATGGGCAACTTGATGTGTGTAATTCTTCGGAGTCTGCTGAGGGATCACAAAAACAGGATTTCTTGTATAATTACATCACGTATTACAACTTTGGCCGAAGTAATCTAGGACCGAGCAGCGAGCTTGACATGGGAGAGGAAGACGGACTTCACTAGATTACATACATGCCGTCCCATTGCGACAAAAGTGCATAAACATATTTACCTCATACAAACGGGAGGAAGGCTAGTAGATCTCCACAAGACGCGAAATTCTCAAGGCGCGAGAGTGATCTGACTCGTTTACGCACGCTTTTTGCAGAATGTCTTGTGGCGAGCACGCCAATCCTTCGCCCAAGCATTGTTAAGTAGCGTTATAATTAAGCGCCAGGTAGATAACATGAAGTTCGCAGCTCACCTGACAGGCTCTTCCACAGTAGAAGACGGACTGTGGAACAAAGTCACTCAGTTCTCCCGAGCGTCTATTCAGCCTGAAGCTGCCTGAGATTGCGTACCTTGCACCCAGAACAAGCTAAAAGCTGGCTCCGATCAAACGTCTCACCAGGACACTGATAGTGCGATTAGCAAGTGTTATGAAGATGTCACGAAACTACCTCACGTCATAGTTTCCACAGACCATGATGTCTGCGGGATGGGACAGTCTAACTCTCCTCGCTTCCTCGAGGTCACCCTTCACTTCATGCACCTGCCCAAGATTCTCGACAGAGACTGCCGCATCGTATCCAGGACTATTCCTCATGTGGACAGAAATAGCCTTCTTGAGCTGCTCTTCAGCATCCGTGATTTTGCCCATTTTGAGGTAGAGTTCTCCAAGTGCATTACGAGTTATGGCAATGGTCGGGTGATTCTCACCAACTGCACCAAGTTTAAGATGGAGTGCTTGCAGGTAGAGATCCTCTGCACCGGCATAATTGCCTTGTCTAGAGAGGTCGAGGGCTTGGTTAGTTTATTTCAGCCGCCTGTATAACGGCCATCCCAGAGGCCGGGTTGGAATGGAAGTGCATTGTGAGACCAGACATTTGAAAGCGATACAGTGAGTGCGATGAGATGGTAAAGGTACTGAGATGAGGTCTTTTTCGATATTTATTGTTCAGCTTGCTTTGTCGGGAAGTGCCGACTTCCGAATCCCGCCCCTGTCTGACCAGCGTAGCGTGCACGATCGATGCACAAACGATCCACAGATGCGGCGGCCTGTTTTTATTGAAAGAAACAAAATAGCTTCAATTGTCGGAGAACAAGAATCTTGCAAGCAAGATATATCAGAACCTAAGCCATTAACTTTAGCATTAGCTTTGATCGAAGTGAATAACATGTTATATTGGGCCTAGTTAACACGGATACCCAGACCAGTGATACTTTTATGCTTTGATAGACTGTATTACATGCCTGCCGGCTGTTGTGACAACAGTGCAGGAACATCTTTTTACCTCATTCAGACTGGAGGAGCTTCAAAGGTCTCCTCAAAGTTCCATGAGATGCAAAGCTATCAAGCCTTGATAAGATCAGTGGTCGGTATTTGTGTACGCTTTGTGTGGCGAATGCACTCGTCCTTCGCCTAAGATTTGTCGAGCATCATGGTAGGCGACATTAATTTCGTTCAAACGCTCACCTGACAGGCTTCTCCACAGTAGAACGCGGACCGACAGGCTCAAAAACGTTCAATTATCCGTTTATATATTCGGCCTGAAGTTGCGCACCTTGCATCAAAAACAACGGGTGGTACATACCAGTTATAGTTTCCGCAGACCATAATGCTTCCAGAGTGGGACCGTCTTACCTTCCTCACTTCCTCCGAGTCAAAGTCACTCTTTGCTTCGTGCACCTGATCGAAGTTCTCGAGATGCTATCCTCATGTGGACAGAGGCAGCCTTCTTGAGCCGCTCTTCCGCATCTGCAAATCTGCCCATCTTGATGTAGAGTTCTCCAAGGTCATTGTGACAGTGACTGTGCTAAGGACACGCAGTTGAAGACGCTTTGAACCGGTATAATTGCCTCGTCTATAGAGGACGTAGACTTGATTTTTTTTAAAAATTCAGAGTCGAATTAGAAGTGACCGGGTCGCGGATGAGAGATAATCTCGTTTCTCTTATTCAGCGTGACAAAGGATATGTGTTGTGTCGTGTTTGTTACGTGGCTAAAGTGGAATCATACGCTATCACTCACCGCTAACAACAAGTGCATCAATCGTCTTTCCATCCAACTGTGTATACAACGATCAATTCCAAGACTGGCTTCCTGAACTCTCTTTACTTATTTCTTTTCTTTCTCTCTCTCACTTAAACATGACTTCTTCCTCGTCCTCATCACCAGAAATGCACCCTGCTCCTCCAGTGGACTCCGCTGAACGCTTTTCCTACAAACTTGCAACACATGAGGAGGTCCTTGAAGATCTATCCAGGTATGTTCACTTCAACTATGTTCAATCTTCTTCTTACGCCAAAAAGTCGCTTTCTTTTAAATCTCCCAGAGGAAGAACTATCGTCTCTTGAGCGGATATGTTTCCAGGTGGAGCAAGCGTAAGCCACCCGCAGTGGTTGCGATTCCCTTCCGGCTCACGTTTTTCATATAGGCATTGGTTCTATGAAGACTTCATTCGGGAACAAAATCCCAAATTTCCATCACTACCGCTGAAGAAATTCTCCGCAATGCTTTTCCAAGCCTGTCCTCTGCTACACCAGTGGAGTCACGATCATGAACAAGCCTTCAATACCTTCATGCAATACAAGACTAGAGTCCCTGTATGTGGTGCAATTATGTTAAACGACACCTGGGAAAAGGTATGGTGCTCTTGATGCTCAGGAGCGAACACAACTTACTCGGATTTGTCTAGTGTATCCTTGTCAAGGGGTGGAAGTCATCTTCTGGTTGGGGTTTTCCAAAGGGCAAGATAAATGAAAGCGAGCCTACCCATGAGTGTGCTATTCGAGAAGTGCGTCGTATTGTCCATATTTCTGTTCTGCGACCTGAGATTCTCCGCTAGGTGCTTGAGGAGACCGGTTATAATCTGGCGGGTCAACTGGATCCTGCAAACGTAATTGAAATGTCGATCAAGGAGCAATGGATCTCTCTCTTTGTGGTACCCGGAGTCCCGGAAGACTTTCCTTTTAAAACTCGGACCCGCAAGGAGATAAGTGTACGTTCATTTAATTGCGCTTCTCCTTTCTTGTCGTAATTTTTTCTTGCAGCGGATCGAGTGGTTCAAGTTAACTGATCTTCCAACTTGGAGACGGAACAAAGCCGCCCCAGGAAAGTTTTATTTAATTTCCCCCTTCATCGCGTGAGTCTCCTTTTATCATGTGTATATCAGTTGTCGTCAACTTCGAGTAGATCGTTGAAGGCATTCATCACTGACAACAAGCCTCGAGCAATGGAAGGGCGAGCTCGGAAGATTGGAGGGTACACAAGTACGGATAATGGCACACATGAGTCCAGTTCATCCTCGGCAGATAATGGCGAACCCCAGACGCCATCTCCTCAGTACAGCGAGGCACTTCCTGTGACCAGCCATCGCGTAGCTACCCACGAATCCGATGACGAGCAAGCTGTCGATCCTGAACACATGGATCCGCACTTTGCCCGTCTGCTTAGTTCTCTGACGCTTTCGGCTGTCAAGCAAGACGATTCAAAGCCTCAGCTCGGTCTTCCGCCAGTTAAATCGCCTCTCTCGGTATTCGCTCACAACGCGACACCGCTAGCTAAGCAGAATATCGTTGATTGGTCTTCTCGTGTTTCTGCTCAGTCAGAAACGTCTGGTGTGATGTCTTCTCCGGCTCCGAAACAAAGGCTTTCAAACGTGTCATCCTCTGCTCATTCGCTTCGGGTTCCCCAATCTTTGAGCATGCAGGTTTCCTTTGTCGAATCATCCACACTACCAACTTCACCTTCTCATGTTCCTGGAACTCCTTCATCAGGAGCCCTTTCCACCACCTCATTATCCGCCGCGTCTGCCGCATCGTCCACCTCATCCTTGACTTCCTCTCGAAAGGTCTCATTGTCGTCAAGACGTACCTCGAGCACTGCCGACATATCACCCTACCTTCCGCGCCTTACTGAGGTGCCTGCCTCAGGCAAGATGTTGAGGCAGCTTGCCCTACTGGAATCAGTGGCTGACGAGTCTTCACGCATGACCCCTACTCTGCCCAGTAGGGAGTTGCCCTCTGTGACTAATGTTGGCAATACACCTGGTGTCCGTCATCCAGGATCGTCGGCTTCCGTTCCACCATCTACGCACTATCCACAAGCTGACATACGCCCGCTATTTGGACATATGCCATCAATGCCAGCTGGATATCATCTCCCTCCTACTTCTCAGCATCCCAGCATCGGGTATTCTCAGCCGCCGCTAGTTGATGACATTTTTCAAGTGCGACCACGCTCCAGTCAGTTTGTTGCCCACGACTATCCTCCTAGGAATGCCCAGCGAAGTCAGTTGTTGTCGCTCCTGACGGGGCCCCCACCCATTCCTGTTGGAATGCCTCACACTTCTCATCCACATCCCTCCTACTTGCAAGGCTACCCTCCAGTTCATAATTATCAAGCACATCTTTCCGCACACTTCCCCCCCGCTCATCAGACCGCGGGTCCTCATATGGTAACTGGTTTCTCTACTACGATGCCCCCAGTCAGTGCTCAAATCCCACCTGCTCGATTCTCTGCTGTCCCACCATCAGCCCATAATTTACAACCAACTTTCCCCCCGCCAATCACTTCGCGGACCCCTGTTACCAACGGCGCCCAGCTACTTTCACTCTTAAACGGTAATAAACATGCACCGGCACCAGCTTCCGTCAATGCTGGCTATAGATGATTACGCCACTATATCTCTGCTATAACCCCACCCTGCATCATATATATTGCTTGTCATCAACGCCATAGTGTATATGCTACGCCCACTCTCCTCTTTTTGGCACGCCTTCGCCTTTTCTCCTGCATTTATTCCTTGCCTTCTCCTTTTCTCCTGCACTTATTCCTTGCCTTAGGTCCTTTACTTTCGAGACATCTTTTTTGTGTCTGTCTTTTTTGACTGCGGGTTTCAATGAGTTTGACGTGAACCATTGTCATTCTCGTCGTTCATTACATTTTGCTACCGCACTACAATAATTGCTATCATCCGTTTGACCACTCTCGATATCTTTCTCTTCGTCACTCTCTCATACTCGAATCTACAGTACTAGTTCCGGTGTCATCCTTGGTCTCGTCGCAATACCCCCTGTAGTTTTGTACATCCTAACCAGATATATCGCTGGCCTAGTCCGTGCTCATACATTTGTACTTGTCTCTTGACTGTCGAATTCAAGCCAAGTTTCGTCACACTCGTTTGTTTTGTTGCTGCAGCAAGGAAATAAATAAATATGCTGCGCGAAACCAAGGATGTGATACACATGCATGTTAAAAACAAGAGACAGGCATTGATCCAGGTCAGGACGCATGTTTAGTAAATCCCATGCGACGGGCATATTCCCGTTCCTCTTCAACCGTCAGCCTGTCCGAACCTGACCAATTTGCTGAACTCGTCCGTGCTCTAAACCGGCTCTGCCTCGTCCTGAACAACTCCTCCATTCGCAGCGGCCGGATCGCTCCGAATATGTCATCCGGATCAACTGTGCTCTGCATTTGCAACGCCTGTCGGAGCTCCGGTGACTGAGCCCAATCAGGAGGATCAAAGGTCCGTGGCCGGTCTTCATCTTCCGAGTCAGAGTATTCGCTGTTGATGTCAGGAAGTTCAATACTCTCGCTGGGAACTTCAGGTAACTGCTGCTTAGCTGCCCGTATCTGGGCCATTGCACGCGCTGCCATCTGATTCTGCACCATGGCGGAGGGAAGCTTATCCTCGTTCTCCTGCGGTACAGCCTTAGCTTTTCCCTTGGGAGGACCAACTTTGGTTGATTTCACTTCGGTAGCTGCGGTTTTAACCGCAGATGACCCAGCGGCATTCTGTGAAGCATTGTAGGTCGCAGAAGACACAAGCGCAGACGACGCGGGGACCTTGGTGTTCTTGGAAGCAGAAGCAACTTTCGCTGCAGGGGTAACCAAACTGGATTTCGCCAACTTGGACAAAAGAAGAGTATCCTTCTTGTCTTTTGAAGGCGGCTTTTTAACATCGGGTTTCTTATCGTCGATAGTAATCTTCCGCTTCTTCGTCACGTCTTCCTCCGTCTTCTTAAGCACAGCAGGGGTCTTGAGAGGTCGCTTTTCCGTGGTCTCGTCGCGCTCACGTTTGCGCTTCTCAGATTCCTCCTTGATCTTCTTCTCTTCCTCAACAGCGCGTGACTTCTCTTCATCTGCCTTGCGAGCAAGCGCTGCCTGGCGCCTCGCCTCCATCTCCTTGAGACGGGTGGCCTTTTTGTTGGCTTCTTCTTCTTGCTATATAATACTCTTGAGTCTCGCAAAACAGTCGAGGTAAGAGTAAACGAAATACCTTCTTCGCTGCGGCAGCTGCAAGCTGAAGGCTCTTGACCTCTGGCTTGGCCTTTTTGCCTGTGCCAAGCATGCTATTGACGAGTTTTGTGGCTTGACTGAAGAATCCAACCTGTGACTGCTGCGAAGACGAAGACGTCGAAGCCATGGATAATTGGCTCTCGCTCCGCGGAATGCCACCAGACTTCGGTTTTCACGGTGAGTATTAAGAATACTGACGATCAAAATTGTGCATACCTCAATAAGAGTAACAGTAGGCTGGCCAGCCTTGAGGACATCACCCAGATCGCTCGTATACATAACTGACTCGTGGCCGGCTTCTGGTTCGGAGACATTGGATTCATTGTCCTGAATCTGAGCGACATCGCCATCTATATCCATGGCGGAGGGACTGGGGATTACGGGCCCCTCATTTTGCTGCACCGCATTCTTCGCTGAATTACCGGTCAGGTCACTTCTGGTTCTGGTGAGTCCCTGAGATTCAGTAGGAAGTGTACTCCATGTCATGCTATCCTCCTTGTTATTGAAGTTGAAAGGAGTCCATCCCTGTTCGCTTGCGGCCAACTTCTCCTCAAGGGGCCAACTATCATCATCGTCATCTTCAAGTGTAGCGAATGTTTCCCGATGAATCTGGGACTCTGAACCGTCTATGCATTCGGTATCTTGTGTAGAAGGCATCCAGGCTGGAATGTCCTCCACTTGATCAAAGACAGCATCCGACAATGTGCTTGCTTGTGAAGATTGTTGTGTACCGCATGCCAGTGGAGGAGGACGCGAGGAAGAAGGAGAAAATGTAGGTCGTGCTGGTAGACCCAGAGATATTGGCGGAGGAAGCGTAAAGGTTGCCGTTGGCAAATTGAAAGAGAATTCTTTGGCGAGTGGTGCAATCTGCTTCGAGGTGGGAGGCATGAACACAGGAGGAGGTTGCCTGTTAAATACTGGACCAGGAGGAGGAGCGAAGCTGGAGCCAGAAGTACGAGTAGGAGGTGGGGAGTTGGGCGGGGTTGTTGAGATGCTCTCATCCGCTGCAGACGAAGACTGAAGGGCTACCGAACCTTCATTAGTAGAGACCATGTCAGAGATACTGAGTCTGCGTTCTGATTCTCTTGAGTGAACATATTCAGTTGCTGGTTGGGGTTCTTCAGCGTCTGGTGCGGAAGAGTCCTCTGACTCCGTGACCTGTTCTTCATTGATCTTGTTCCTCTCCGCTACTCTTGCTTCTGCGGCAGCACGAGCTTCAGCAAGTGCAGCGGCTGCTGCACCACCACCAAGGGACTTCCCCATGCTTTTACCCGCGCGGGCACCAAGACCTTCAACTGTACGTTTAAACACCCCAATGAAACTAGCCTCTTCCTCCTTGTCGTTCAGTGGTTCCCAGTGCTCCTCAGGGAGATGCACAGCTCTAGTCGACACCAGGATGGATGAAGGAGTCTGAGTCGGCATAGCTGTCCCCTGGTTCAGAGGTAGGTCCTCTGAATTTTGCGGAGCAGAATCAGACTTGGAAGCCTTGGCCACCTTCGCCCTACGCCCCTCGTCGGTCTTGTCTGAACCCAAAGGTGCAGCAGCAAGCATATCGCTGCTTTTTCCGCTTCAAAGGAGCGGCAGTGTTGCTAGAGGGTCCCAGTGTGCCGGCACCAGGGCCAAAAATGCTTGTCTTGTTATGAACGATACCCTCCAAGGCTTTCACCTCTCTGGCCTTCATTAGCCATGATGTACGTTTTCCCAGTGCGGAAGGTTGCGCTGGTACTGGAGCAGCTGAAGCAAGAATCCCAGCACCCGTAGATGGTTCTACTACGACACGCATTGACTTACGTAGCGGAGATGGAGCCCGAAGTGTTGGAAATTGCAGTGCGCTGCTCTTGTGCGCAAGAATCCGAGACGGCGAGACATTAAGTGGTACTGCCATAGTAGGTAACGCAGGAGCGGAATTGGATTCAGGTAGAATAGGCAGCGGAGCCGTCAATGCATCCCTGGCATGCGTGATCGGAGAGCTGGCTACTGGTATCTGAGGAAGTGGTTGAGTGTGATTGCCAGTGCGTGCCTCTCGAGCGCGGGTATGTTTCTGGGAGTCAAGGGGAACAGAATGCAAGGGGTCGAGTGGTGATACTATCGTGTCCTCTACCTCTGGGACTAGATCATCCTCTACTAGATCCGGATCATGACTGACATGCTCGCCAACAATCGCGCCCGCGGGCTTAGCCTGCGGAAGGACTTGCTCAGTACAGTCGCTGTTTGTATGAGAACGCGTGGACTCCGCGTTCTGCTTGGCGTGAAGAAGGGCTTTATGAAAGTTATTGACAGGTGGCTGGTTCTCCTTGCTGATGTCCTCCTCCTACAGACCAGACATGATTCTCAATATATCAGTCTTCAAAGAAATAAAATACCTCAAGAGACAGAAGAGTTGAGTTTTGCGCCTTCGCAGCTGCCGAAGTGGCTGCTCTGGTTCGCTTGGGCGCGGTCTTCTTTCGAGCAGGTGTCTTGACGAGGTCGATAATGGCTCTACTGATGCTCAGAATAGAGAAAAGGATGTATCAATTTACGCACTCTTGTTTTGGACCAGCCAAGATGTTTTCGAGGTAATCGTCTAAGAAGATGAAGCCGTGTGTTTGGACTTGGTCCTCGAATAATTGCCGACATGGATCCTTCGCCATGGACGTGCGAATAGAAGTTGTCCATGCTACGATTCCGGGCGCTGGGTGCGCCATAATTACCTTCGTGTTACTGGTGTAAACTATGAGCAATCGAAGGGGGTACTGGCCGTTTCGCACTGTGGTTGTACGGCTAGCTAGCACCAAACAATGCATCAACAACGCGTACATCACATGACCGCAACAAATTCGCGTCCGCCATTATCAATAGCAGCCAGTGTTGTGGGCAGAACTGGTTGTGCCTGGCAGATGGCAGAACTCTGCGAAATTTGCTGGCAGAACTCAGGGTTGGCAGTGAACTAGTCCATAATAATATGTACACTGTGTATAACCATAAAAATGTGAAAACAGAGTCACAGACACTCTCGGCTGATCCTTCGTCCCAGAATAAGTATGGTCCATGCTGGTGGCTGCCCAGTGCCATCCCTAATCAACGATAACTTTGAGCACGGCAGAACCGGTTATTCTGCCGGTTCTGCCGGCAAAACTAACCTCAAGTAGTTCTGCCCACAACACTAAATTAGCAGCTGGTCAGGTCTAAACGCACCAAAAGACCAGCTATCTTACAATAATACAAATCGACACAATAGACGGATCAGGGTATTATAACTATCAGCACGGATAAGTTAGCCGTCTCAGTCTGGTACATCATCATAGTGATCCTCTGAAATTTCAAGGTCCTCCAGAATTTCCTGTAACCCCTCGAGAAACTCCGCCCTTCTTTCTGCTTTTTTTCGGTCAAACAACCACGGGCAGTCAATGTTAATGCACTCAATTGGCTCGGCATTTGCGGTGGACGCACACGATGAGCACACTCGTTGTGCGTCCAGGAGCCGGGCTTCTCCTTTTCGTATTTGATCAAGGAGGGTGGGCATTGTTTTCCAGGGCATTCTCCGACACCTATCACATATTCCTGTCGTGAATTCATTAAACTTAATAGAGGCGAAAAGATACGAGTGCCTACCGTCTGAAGACAAGCCACCGCATGCAAGACACTGGGAGCTCTGAAAATGTTCATCTATCTTTAACCTGTTTGCCGTGATCCTCTTTTTTTGGGGAGACATTGCAAGAGGATTTGGATGATTGATTCGGATAGCCTTCGGCATATCGTCAAACCAAGCTCTAACGTCAGCACCTACCAAGTTGAAAATACGTTCAAGTGGTGGGATCAGGACGCGGGATATGTAATACGAAGCGTCTAATTGCATGTGCCTATATCGTGGATAGTAGCGGTTCGGATGCACGGCAAGAGCAAGACAAAAGGCGCACTTATTTTGCAATAATTCTTCAGGGGACACCGCCCTGTCCACAAGCCGTGTCTGGGGATCACCTCTTATGATCACGTACGGAATTCGGTCGCCATATTGAACCTCGTCGTTCTCGTCTTCCATCATTCTTCGAGCGGCAACAGCTACACCAGGTGGAGGTGGTGCCTTTTCACTGATGCAACCTTGATCCAGTACATATAACGCATCAATATACTTTCACGCACGAATATGTCCCCATTTTGACTTCCTTTGCAAATACGAAATCTTGTATTGACGCTTGGTTTTGAAGAATCTTAGTCCATGACTGGTAGCAATAGTCCTTTACTTGACTAAGATCCTGGGTACGGAATAAAATTCTTGCCGCAAATTTAGGCAAGGATTCATGCCACGAGAATACGAAAATTTGCTCACTTTAAACACGTTTCTGTCATTTTTGACTGAGCAGGTACCCCATCGCGGCGGACAGTTTCGATCCCCTTTGCATCGAATGCGGGGACAGCCTCGTCCGGATTCTCAAACTTGAATCCAACATATCTTTTCTTCGCCATCAACAGACAGGGCAAATACACCTAGTCTAAACATTAGTAGTCGACTCGTTCATCTCGGAATGTATAGACCTTTTCGAATTTCAATTTGATGGGTGCTGGATTCATCGCCGTAACCGTATCCGCAATATCATAGCCGATGTGGAAAGCTTGCTCCTTTGTTTTTCCTTGAAGATATATGAAAAGAGAGTCTGTATCCCCGTAAACAACTTTAGCTCCCCATTTAGCATTGCTGTTGATGACTTCTATAGCCTAACTCCATTGTCAGGCTCATGCGAAACTACATGGCGAAAATACCGACCTTTTCCAAGGTTTCTCTGCCGCTTTGTACAATACTGTCTGCGATTTCAACAGCAGGCATGCGACCAGAGTATGTTGCGCTTGTATATCCATAGGTGACATTAGCAATGTATTTCAGACTGAGCTGGCGCGCGTCCAGAACTCGACTGAGCGCCTGTGACCGTGGTTATTGCAGTCAGAATTGACGACATACGCGTTACCTTGTCAGTTTTCGAATCCTTCATCGCCTGTTTGACCATTACTCGGGTGTCCAACAACTCCGTGAGCATGCGCGCAAGTAAACCCTTCCTCACTTCAGGCTTCACGTACATAATGCCATTCGGCGCAACTATAGTCGAGAGCTCAAAACGAGCACGAAGCCTACAAAAGAGATAACTAACCTGTTATGTGGTCTTGCAAATTTTCCAAGAGTCCACGTGGTCTTTTGAGATCCACGACACCGAACTTGTTACGACCCTGGAAGTCGACTATTCTCCCGAGGCAGGTTGAATAGCAATAATTGTAGGCAATCATAATTGATGGATAAAGCGATTGGAAGTCGAGTACGACGAGGGGTCCATTGTAAAAGGCGGAGAGAGGTTCCATAATTAAAGGCATGCATTCTGCAGCATTTTGTTTTCCAACCTAGGAGACGGTGTCAACTGATTTCAAATGGATAACTCGAGCTCACATCATGTTTGCTAGGAGACAGGAGAACGAAGCTCTCCGGCTTCGCGATGCGGAACATGAATGACTCCACTTTAAACTGCGAGCCTCGACTAATTACGGAGTAAAAGTCGACTCCAAAGACGCGCGCAAACTCTCTGTCGGCGCCGTATATGAGGACTCGAATTGTATCTGATTGGAGACTCACGCGTTTTTTGTGGTTGTTTCGGCTTCTTGGAGGATTTCTAGTGTCATGATCGTCCGTTCAAGGAAGTAGCGAAGGGCACGGGAGGTGTGTACGGGATCTGTACTATTATACCAAGTAGTTAGGACCTCGGGGGTATAACGAGGGACCCTGTGCAGATGAGTGGATAAACAGTGGTGGTGGATTGGTTAGCACACCTTCTACGCAGCAACTGGAAGGCCACATTCTCGAAGGAATACATGGAAAGTGTCTGCTCGACTCGCATGATTCTCCAGACGTTGAACACATGCCTACCAGTGACCTTAAACGTGGTGGTCGTCTTCTGACTCCATTGATCGTTTTCTGCAGCAGCATTCTTGCTAGGGGCTCGAGATATAAGCTCGCCAATGTCGAAACCTTCACATGTATTAACCACCAAAAACTGGAAAAGACCTTGCACGAACCATAGTGATTTCCTCGAGCATTGAGATAGCCCCAAGATGCTGATTGAACATCCCAGCCAACAATGATATCTGGATCAAACTCAACTACTATGTCAACCATCCGATTGAGTAACTCCAGTTCGTCAACGACAATCTCCAACGGGAAATCGCGTATTCGACGAGGATCCAGTTGCGCATTCTTAACCGCCAGGATGCCTCGTTCGTGAAACACTGAATGAATATCATCATCCCCGAGAGCAAAGAAGATTGCAACAATCCCGTCAACATTCGCATCAGGTACTTTATTACCACGTGAAGGAGCTAGCAACGAAAGTAAGCGCACGGCAAATGGTAATTTGGGAGCTCACCAAATATTTCCAGGGAAAACAAGGACATGTGCTGGGCTGCTCTGGTGTTGGAGTCAGATCGAACACGCGGCGTTGACTTCACACCATAGGGGTTCATTTGGGTACTGCCCTCGATCTATATACCCTTTCAGGAGATGTAGATTACGCATAGTAAACTCGACTTACCTGAGAATACATCTTGGCCCTTGTGGTCAGCTGAACTGGGTTTTTTTTCAGCCACTTTTTCACTTGAGTTTTACTGGGAGGTAGGGCTGCATACTCCCATCCCCATGACAGATATGTGCCTTTCAAACGACGGGCATTTCTTCCCATATGAAGCTGACTTCCATGAGACTTCCACTGGTCTAGGGTGTCTAGTCCTTCCCCGCCTTTAAGGTGATACAGGAGACCAGCGTATTCTCTCGGGTACTCTGGAGCATCTGCGCGCTTGGAGTAATAAGGATTACGGTAAAGCCTTCGGGGGACATCATACGTCTCAATCGTCCTGAGAAGTTCAGAGGAGGATGGCGGTGGTACAGCGAACACGAATGCCGTAGTTGGGCTTGAGGTAGGTGGTATATATCTTGAAAATGAAGCTCTTGGTAAGGTCAGCTGCAAAAGACTTTCATTCCGTTCAATGGAGTCGTCTCGTCGTCCCTCTCTTGTTTCTATTGACGTTGAGCTATTCGTAGGGCCCTGCGAACCCTTCGGCGTTCCCGATACATCAATCAACTGCTCATCTCGAAGTAGGAATGGATTTTCTTCGTTATCGCATCCGGCACTATTGTCAGATGAATCAGATGAGTCAGGGGATAATCCCCACTGTGTCAAGGGCTCTGGAGGAACCATCAATGGTAGCGCATTCCTGTTTGCAACCTTTCAATACTGATCGATATGCGGTAACTTCAACAATTACATTGTGGATGTAATCGCATCGTAGGCGGCCTCGTCAGTCATGCACCGCATTCTCCTAAATATATACGAATGAAAAACCCTTCCACGAAAGTAAGTGTGCTCACTTGGTAGGAGTTGCTGGAAGCTCTAAAGATGCTGAAAGACTCCTCGCTCGTTTGCGGCTGTTCTTACTTCAATGATGGCTTTCAAAAAGAAGGGGTTGCCTACATTTCCAGATCGCGCCATGAGTGTCGGAATGAATTTGTTCGAGAAAGATCTCGCATATGAGAGACGAGTCTGCTGAGGCAAGCATGAGTACAAGAGCCAGGGAAAATGAGTGATTGAACCTTTCGTTCCCATCAGTGGCAGCTTCGGCCTCGCCAGAGGGACTGGGCACATCCATCCCAAAGTCCGGAGGAGGCTCTTCTTCACCCAACTGATCATCAGCAGCAGCGTCAGGCTCTGCAATGGTGTCCCCCGCCTGCAAGTCTGCCCACTCTTGATCTTCGTGGTCCATCATCTGACCCATCTCCTGTGTGGAAAGCAACATCTCGTCGACATCGACATCCGTACTTTGCGGTGGTCCTTGCCGATTTATCGAAGACCCATCCTGCGTCGCCTGTGCAAAAGGATTTTCCCTGTCCTCGGCTTCTGAAGTATGAGTGCTCTGTTCATCATGACCAGTAGCCTCTTTACGAACTGGCTTCCAAGTTCTCCACTCAGCCTCCCAGAGGGCTTCCACGCTCTCAAACGTGGTCATCACCCATTTCTCCCAAAGTTCCGTACTGTCTGTGAAAGTAGGCTCAGGGTCTCTTTCTTTTTCAATGCGTTTTCTGACTTCCTCCCACCACCTCGCTTCCGCGACCCACTCGCCTCCATGGCCTCTAGACGTCTTGCTTGGATCAATAGGAAGCACAGGGGTTGGAGAGAGGCCCTTGGCAAGCCTTCGACGTCTTTCATCATCCCACAGTTCACGGACACTCAGAACGAATGGTTCAGAAGGTAAAGACGGTGAGGGTATTGCCAATTTGTGGTGAATGTTGCGTGCGGACAGGAGACGACGGTTTAGAATTTGATGAGCAGCGACATCAACTTCAAGCGGCATGCGGGATTGACGAAAGTATGGTGATACCTTGAATGTTGCTGAGTCCGTCATTTCAGTATCGTTTTCTTCGTGTCCTCGCTGCCAGACTTCCGCGAGATTGATCCAGCCACATCCATAGAGCCCAAAATCGCACATGAACTGTAGAATGTAGCTCAAATGGCTTTCGTAAACGCGAAAGCGTGTTCGCATGACAGTTCCAGACTGCAATATGGTGACAGCACGATTGACAAATGTGGGGTCTGCGATAAGAATCTTCAAGAACGGCGTATATGACGAGTGGAATCCATAGAAGTGAACGCCTTGCACGAGAAGTACACCCCGAACAAATTGTGATTTACGCGAATGTGGGTTGCGCTTCATCGAGATGGCGATAGCATGGTTCAAAGAACGAGATAACTTTGCAATGTACTGGTTCACTGACTGGAGTCAGCAAGAAAACATCCTGAAACCGAATACACACACCATTTTCAGGACTCAATTTGCCCCCATACTCCACAAAAAAATAAGGGTACACTTGATGTACATGCACACATGCTTTCGTTCCTGTGGACGACGCTCCATAAATGCGGATTACAGGCACTCGAGGGAGAGATGTGTTGTCGAGAGCGCCAGGGGAGGCCACAGTATAGTCAATTTGGTTAATGAGTACTCGAAGTGTAGCCTCCTGCTCCATGAAACTAATTGTTGTACAGTATGAACAGCGTGGATGAAATGTCGCTCAGCGCATGCACTGAATGCGAGTACTAGCGAGGGGGTGACTCAAGTTGGACGTCGACGCGCTTGTCAGTCACTTTCACATGGAAGTCAAGTCACATGTTCAAGTTTTAATGCTGCCGTAAGCTTGCCAGAGTTACAGCTACAAAATAGGAAGTTTTGCTAAGTGACTTTTACGATGTGAAGCGCCGCTCCACTCGGTGCAGTATAAGTATCAACTACACAACACATAGGTATCAAATTCTAGTTCGTCACTCGATCGGAGTTCGGCAAATTCTAAGTTATTTCTCCGGGCTCCAGTTGTTCTACTTACTAGGTGTAAAATCGACGGCCCGTAAGTTATGTAATAAAAATTTTATTGATAAATCTCTTGGCAAATCTACTAATAATCTGGTCTAATGGTATTGAGTAAGTGCGATTCATAAAGACTAATTACAACTGATTGATCCTCCTTTCGTGGTGAATGACAGATATAACTTGCTGTCCAATCCACGTCTTGCCTGGCTCTATCTTCGCAAATCCCCTCACATGACCTGGCTCAACACAAACATACCTTTCCCTACGGAGTGTTAGCATCCAAGTACATGATCCAGTATAAATGCTCACCATCCTCCATCTTCCATATCTCCCATTTTCGCACCTGCAACCTGCTGAGGGTTCCAGACGACAACGTCCTTTAGCTCCCGAACCGTGATCTCTACGCCACCTCCTGGCCATGTGACTTCATATTTCCCCCCTGCATCTTCGTACACAGAGTCGGTGAACTGGCGAACGTCAACTCCTGCTCTGGTTTCGACTTTCGACTTGTTTCTGGCTTCTTCAGATGCCTCTGTTTTGTCAAAATAGTTTTTGTTTTGCAATGGGAAAACAAGGACGTCATTTGCAGGGGCCCTAATATAGTTGTGGAACAAAGCCTGGAATTCGAGGTTGTCTGGTGGGTAAGCCGTGGAGGTCGACGTATTCGTGACGTGCAAATCAGTACTAATCTGATGCTCAGCCAGAGTAACGACATAAGCCAGATGGAATGGTTTGTCATATTTTGCTATGATACCCGCGGTTGGCTCAAGCGCTGGGAGAAAATATAACAAACGACACAAATCCAGTGAGGCGGCACTCACTGAGTCTCACCGATACGCCCTCGTCGTTGTCCATCACAATGCTATCGAATTTCCACACTTCATTTCTAGCGAAACCATGCTGGGCAAGTTTCATGTGCTCTGGGTGGCTAGGAGGTCCAAAGCAAGGAAATATAACCGGGATGCCTCCCCGCACGGGCTTTGAGCCATCGACAGCGGCTTTGGATGAGACGAATAGCCGCTCAATTGGTTGAGGTTCGGTGATGGTTCCAGCCTTCCATGAAATGATTGTCGCGCCGTACATGAGTAGTTCCACAGAGGAACCCTGTTGCAGGAATCAGGATAATCAGTGATCATTGGCTGTCTGCTTTTGGTCTAGTCTATCACGGACCTTTGCGTGAGTCAAAGTAACTCGCCCAGAAGCCTGTTTGACTGGCATCTTCGAAGTAGATGGTAAGCTTGAGATGCTGAGTTGGCAACTATGAGATGTTACCCCCCTGGGATCACCTGGGAGGGCTGGCGGCCCGACCCCCCGGACTGAGTAAAAGCCTGCCCTTAGGTGGAATCGCGCTTATTATGTATCTTCCACTTTTGTTAACAGTGTCACTCATGACACCTCTCCCACTGCTGACACTTCTCTCACACTTCCTGACTCCTGGATGGGGTTGTGTTTATGGTCAGTCTCGAGTCGAAAGTACGAGGGAGCGGCAAAGAAGCCCTCTTATCGGCTTCCTCTGCGATGCGTTCGCAGCGCGGCAGTGATTCAAATAGGCAGATGACATGTGCCATTCCATTCACCGCAGGCCAAGGTTGTCCTGAATCGCTACTGACTTCTCGTTTGTTCAGCGTCTCCACTGTCCAGGCGATATTTTTGATGCTCCACTTGCTATCGGTGCAGCCCCATCTTCTGAACTTCTGCCATACTGTATGACATCACCTGCTCGTCGAGAATTGCTACTATCACGACATGTGATATCAAGTGTCAAGGCGCCTTGTCTCGTTGCACGCGAGGACTCTTCGCTTCGACACCTCGGACGTGGTTGATCGGTACATCCGTGCGTTCGTGCGCAGCATTATCGTCCTTGCCCACTTGACGAGTTGCGCTATCACGAAACTCGTGATCAAAGGATCAAGCCGCCTTGCTTTGTTGCACGCGAGGCCTCCTCGCTTCGACACCTCGGGTGTGGTTTATTGGTGCACTTGTGCGCTCGTGCGCAGCATTGCTCTCCTTGACCATGCATAAAAGTGCGATATGCGCATATTGCGCCATACTATAGTCTATGCGCACCTGCACAGAAAGGCGCAACACGCAACCATATCATAGACACTGCCTACCCCGCATGGGCAGGGAACACTCATGCTACAACTTTGGTGTTATATTGCAAGAGTCACATGAAGCGTCGCTCGCGGGGCAAGTCATGGTCAAAGCATACGAGGACGATCTGAAATAGGGTTTATCGGTGCTTCCGTACTTTGTGCGGTGTGACTCAGCCTCGCTGGGTTTATAACCAAGGACATGGATTTATGGTCTCACAAACTTGTCATACCCAGACCCGTCTTGATGTCAAAATGCTGTTACATACTGTCGATCCGATGAGGCTAGCTTCGAGCCAGATCTCGCTTTACCCTGAGTTGTCTCGGGTGTGTGTAGATCTCTGTGTGCAGGCACGCAGCGAAGTGGAAGCCCGTTGGGAATATTCTGCCGAGATTAGTACTGGTTGCGGCACTTGTCAAAGACTATGGATGCCTTCCGTTGGGAATGCTGTGGAACTGGTTAAGATTTTATACATTTATATGGAGCCCTTGCGGGTGGTGACTCATGGTTTGCCCGGTTGTGAGTTGTTATATATATATTATTGTCCGACACACTGATGCTAACGATGAGATCTCACAGGTACTTGCAACCTGGACGATGGTGCCCATCTGTCATTGCGAGGTAGATCTGATGGCTTGCGCCAGGGTCTGTCGTCTTCAACAGCTGAGCCATTGGGCATGCTGTGGATGATTATCGCATAATTTTTTACTATTTCTCTTCTTCGTGAAGAGGTTTCCAGTGGTCAAATATCTTCTGGTCGGAGGTTGCTTGCTTTACCCTCTATATGTACCCATTATTCATCGTAGTCACGCCATCAAATTTGAACGTTGCGGAGCTTAGGATCCGTGATAAAAGTTCCTCTCGGGTGACTGATTGATTTGTCTACTATTCTTGGTGACCGACTTTGGGGCTGGGCTTGTTGGAGCCTCGGTGATCTACTGACCAGTGACCAGCCTCGTTCCGCCACGGCTGGCGGGAAGGAACTACTATCTTCCAAAGGCCTGGTTAGGGAAGGCCAGCAGTACTACCTGAGTTAGTACTAAGTTAGTCAGTACTGCCAGTGACAACTTCCAATTCCGATTCCGTCAAAATGTCTCACGAGTACCGACTCTCGCAGTCGGGCATCCTTCAGTACTTGCTTCAGTGACGGTCCGCACTGGTAGCATGGAGTGAACGCGATTATTATGTTTCTGATATTCTGCGCTCTGTAGTTATAGTTGCAGACTTGAACAATAATATTGACTTGGTGATTGAATCGAATGTACCTCAGGCTAAACAAAGATACCCTTCATCTTAATCAAGCTTAATCAAGAACAGATCACTTGCCCTCAACGTTTAATCGCTAGACACCACACCTTCCAACACAACCATCTCCAGCCTTGCAGTCCTTGTAAAGGTATTGCAGGCTAGTATCTGACTTGTTAAACAGTAAGAAGCCCCTGCGTGATTTCTCAACTGCGACTGAACGTCTCTTGATATAGCGCCACTGTGATGGAACCCGGATACACCATGGAGGACGTGAGTCTCATCATCAAAATTCTATGGTGAATGGCATGAAAGTAACACATTATTGTTGCAGATTGCACCTATTGCCGTTCTAATGGACGAGCTGCGCTCGGAAGACGTTCAACTACGCCTCAACGCCATCCACAGCATACCCACGATTGCACTTGCTTTAGGGCCAGATCGCGCCCGTGACGAGCTTGTTCCATTCTTGCAAGATTCCGTCGATGATGAGGATGAAGTACTACTGGCTTTGGCCAAAGAGCTTGGAAGGAATTTTGAGGAGTACATTGGTGGAAAGCAATTCGCTCATGTGCTGCTAGGCCCCCTGGAGAATTTATCCGCAGTAGAAGAGACCCTGGTACGGGACAAGGTACGCGTCCTTGAGAGACGTTACTGGGTTGATTGGTTGACAACTTATGTTTTTGCCACCAGGCTGCAGAATCTATCGCCAAAATAGCTGAAGTTCTATCTACTCCGCAAATCGAAGAGTTTTACATTCCACTCCTGAAACGGCTCTCACAGGGCGAATGGTTTACATCGCGCACCTCTTCTGCTGCCCTGTATCCTCCAGTTTACACCAAAGTATCGTGGTCAATCCAAGAGGATCTCCGGAAGGGCTTCGCCGCTCTGGGTGCAGATGATACACCTATGGTCAGACGTGCTGCAGCAAAGTGGCTCGGGGTGCGTAGTATATATTCTGTCTCTGCGCCGATTGAAACGTTAACTTTTTGGTAGCCATTCGTTAAAAACCTGTCAAAGCAACATGTCTTGTCGGATGGGCTACCTATTTACCGCAGACTCCAATCCGATGATCAGGATTCTGTGCGCTTACTCACAGTAGAAGATCTTATTGTTATCGCGAAGCAACTTACGCCACCTGAGGTGAAGGAGCAGCTGTTGAAGCAAATCAGACACAGTATTGCTGATAAGAGCTGGCGAGTGCGATATATGGCCGCAACACATTTCAATGAGGTGTGTCCCCGATACCGGATTCTACCTTGAACTTGGTGACACAATTCATATTGGCATTTAGCTCGCAGAAGCCGTCGGCACAGAACTGGTCAGGGAGGAGTTAATAGGACAATATGTGCAGCTTCTGAAAGATAATGAGGCAGAAGTACGCACAGCGGCTGCGGGCCAGATCCCAGGTATGGTAATAAATACAATCATGGGATACTGGTTGATTTCGCCCTTGACTTTCAGGGTTTTCGAAATTGCTCGAGAAGGAAGTCATCCTTGCACGCATCGTGCCTTGCGTGCGTGACCTCTCGCACGACGCGTCTCAGCACGTGCGAGCCGCTCTTGCAAATCATATCAGTGGCCTTGCACCGCTCTTGGGCAGAGATGCTACTATTGAGCATCTCTTACCCTTGTTCCTTCATCTATTAAAGGACGAATTTCCCGAAGTTCGACTCAACGTCATCAGTAAGCTCGAGACTGTGAATGGCGGTAAGCTCCCTGCTCGTTTTCACGTGAATGGCTCTCTGAAAATGCTATTGCTAGTCATTGATATCGAACTCCTGTCTGATAGTCTTCTCCCCGCCATCATTGAGCTTGCAGAGGATAAGTCATGGCGCGTCAGACAGGCTATCATAGAATATATCCCCCTTCTCGCAACACAACTCGGCAAACCTTTCTTCGATGAACAGCTCGGCAACTTGTGCATGTCCTGGTTGGGTGACACGGTCTTCAGTATACGCGAATCTGCAACCATCAACCTCAAGAAACTGACAGAAGTCTTCGGCGTCGATTGGGCGAAGGTTCAGATTGTCCCCAAGGTCATGGGTATGGGGCAACATCCAAATTACCTCTACAGGATGACCACCGTGCAAGCGATCACAGTATGTGCACATCTTTACTAGACCGCAGCGATCTGAGCAGATCTTCGAATTGTAGACTATCGCACCTTCCCTGAATCTTGCAATCGTTCAAGCTGAGATTATCGGGCCGCTCCTGCAGCTTGCTGAAGACCCCATCCCGAACATCCGCTTCAACGTCGCCAAGTCTCTAGAAATTCTCGCCACTACATATGGAAATACTACGGAGGGTCGCGACTTTGTCTGCCAAAGCATTGCTCCGGTACTAGAGCGGCAGAAAACAGATTCCGACGCAGACGTGCGTTACTTCGCCGCACGGGCCCTTCAAAAAGCGTCAGCGGATATGTTAGGCAAGTGTTGAAAGCACGATAAAATCATTCGTGGCGTTGACCTATGTAACACAGGTTGATTAGGCGGTCTTTGCAGTCTGCACATACCCCTTTCACCCCTTTGAGTCTTTTCTCGCACTCACGAACATTTCAAGAGAATAAATAGTACCGTACCTTCTTTTGTGCTCAATGAATCATGAACTGCAGACAAAACACTGCCTATTATGCTCCTCGTACCAACGCGCAGCGCATCTGATTACATCGACGAAGACTTTCTTGGCAGATCCTGTCGTTGGTCTGCCGCACACAACGCATGCCCAGTCTTCCTTAAACTATATAGAAATCGTAATGCATTTGGTAGTACCCGTATGATCGGGCTCGCGATATTCGTGCATTGATGTTGTGTCTTCGAGAAGCTTGCTCACGATTCTACAGGTCAAGTGGTATTGTATTTCTTAGATCAATAATAGCCATTATAATTAGGCGTTATAAAATTCCTCGCAGTGTCGCCTAGATCTCATGTGAAAGGTCCAACAGGTTCGAACTTAATCTTGCACGCCATCTCGTGGAGAATTGCTTTGTATCACGTGATATGGGCGCGAGGTGGGGGGGGGGCCAATCAGAAACGAGGCTTGAGCTTGATTAATAAGGTTTGGCGACCTAAATATTAGGGTATAAGAATGCGTCTCGCTGGAAGAGTTGCACTTTTGCCTTCTACCACAACTATCGCAAGTCTGGGAACTTGTTGGTTACATATTTGTTCCTCCAGTCTATATCTCTTATAACTTCAGCGCGAGTCGCTTGTCTTAATATCTACAACCCTTCTTCACGCTCCTTTTAATACCACTCCTTTTCGATATGCCGGTCATGCGCTCTCTTCTTGTCTTCCTGCCCGCCGCCGCTATGACGTTGATGCTTAGCACGCCTTTCGCAGTGCAGCATGCCCTGGCCAAACCAATCGCAATGCCATCTTCACCAGGGGTCTTTGGCGGTTTTGCGAATATCGCTGGCAGAACGGACAGGTTATCCACATCTAAGCATCTAGCTTCCCATACTACAGCCATGCCAGCCAAGTCCTCGAAGGCGCCATCACGGATAACGGCAGGGCACGCAGAACGTAAAGTCGCCAGGAGTGTTCCACACGTGCCACGTGAACCGTCTGCTAATGCTCATGGAAGCTCGAACGCGTCGAGCGGCAAGCTTACTCAGTCTGCGCAGATATCACCGTCAGGCCTTGCAGCATGCCGCAAACTATCGTACGTTAGTGAAATGGGGGTTGTTTATGACCTTTACTTATTGATCTCGCATAGACAACCTGGCCTCAAATGCAACGTCTGCGTCCGCTTCCGATCCCGCATTCCAACAGCAGGCGTCAACAGAGCTCTCTGGATTCAACACCAACTTTGCGGGCTTCACTTCTGTTCTAGCAGAGCTTGGCGGTGACGACGGGGGTCGCAAACCTGGATCCCACCAACAACTTAGAGACCTTGCTAGAGAGCATCATCAACGCCAACAAGGACATCCTCACGGTTACTTACAACCTTGTCGTCTCGTTGCCCATCGTCGGTCCGATCTTGGGTCCCAGTAAGTCTCAGTCATTTATTGCGTGCGTAACGGCAATCAATTGTCTTTGTAGTCGTATACGATCTCAAATGTACTCTGGATGACCTACTGGACATCGTCGAGAATCTGACCGATGCTATCGTCAACGCGATTCAACCCCTCCTTCAGGCTGTTCTCGGCAAGGCTGTTACGGCGACATGCGCGTCTGGCGTCCAGGTTGTAGGTCTTTGCATATAACATCGGGTTAGACTCGATTTCTTCTATAACCACAGACTATATATCTATAGAACCCACGCTTCTATTAGAGCGCGCGTACGAATTTGTTTTGTACTTACCTTGCCACTGTATTATCACGGACTTCCTCATGCTTTTTAAACTATCTATGCTGTTCGCTCGACTACCTCCTTGAACAAAAGAAATAGTCCATTATTGTGGACTTCGATTCGAGTATACAAGGATGTCTTAAATTCGCATGATGCTCTATGAAATATGAGTTGGTGCAAGTGAGCTCGAATCTGCACATCTATCTACAGTATATTGGCACGAATAACGGGCGGCTCGGTGGCTATTGCGTCCACCACGTCATGCTATGTTGCTGCGCGTTTTCTTGCTGTCACAGTCTGTCCTGTTTTACATCTCTCTTTCACATATGTGCATGAGTAGTATTAGAAAATTCGAACCAGCCCTGTAGTTGCGCGTGGGTCCTCCGTACATCATCGGGTGCTTCAGATCAGACCAGCGTTTTTCTGTCCTTCACAAAATCGTTGACCTGCAGTCACTGCGCGTGTTCGAGTCCGCTCGGAATCAACCAGCTTTGATTCCATGAACATAGAGAGTGTGTATACAGTAGCTTGCACCCACTGGATTGCTTGTTATTATTATTTATGTATTCGTTGCTACATGGATAGAGGGTGGAATTCCGGTGCACGTTGATATTGGATGATGATGTCGTGGAGGAGAGCAGCTCATTCCTCAAACACCCATCTCTCAGCGAGCGGCCCGATTCTTGGGAGATGATAACGCGTGAGACCTTCGTGCGACGCTCCGAGGTACGCTCGTACGCTGAAATATGTGAACTCGGGAATCATGTCAACTAAGTTACGGATCACTCACGCCATAAAAAGTGCGGAAAGTGCGAATGTAATAGTGAGGAATGACCGCATCCATGAAGGAAAACCAAGTAGTGATGCAAATATGCGCACCAATAGCAGAGGTGTTATTAGCAAGGTAGATTGGTAGGCTGTTAACGATGAGCTCAGTGGTAAGTCAGTAAGGAAGCGGAAAAGGTCACCGTGAAACCGAACATAATCGTTATGAGTTTCCAGCACAAGTAATATCAAAGCTGAAGCAAATAATGACACCACTGAATAACCGCTCATACTTGTATAACTTACCTGAGATTGGACCCAATATATATGCGAAGGCTGATAGAACGTCCACACGCATCCCATAACTTGTTTCCCACTGATTCTGCTGAACATCTTCCTGGATATCCTCATGCGCACTTATTGAATTGTTAAATGTAGGGAGACCACCAGATTGATAAGATATCTCTGTTCCACGTGAGGATGAATGAACAGGAAACCATGGCTGCGCTTTGGAGCTTGAAGATGGCGCTGATCGGTAGGAAGAGTTATCTGGTGGAGGGGTCTGCACGCATGGGTACAATTTATTCATAAAGGCTAGAGAATACTTACATAGGGCGCGAACGAAGAGGCAAAGCTGGACGACATAGCTCTATGATATCACAAGCCCGAGGGAGTTCAAGCTGAGGAGCTATCCAACCCCTTTTGGGCAATTACAGGTGGCTGTGCCCGGACTCTGCCGAACGGACTTCGATCTCCTTACGCCTACACACACGATCTCGTCAAGACCCCGGGAAGAAAAGGTCGCAAAACGTCAAGGACGACAAAAATCATGGTGAGAGTTCCCGTCGAATGCTGCAGGTTGCTGTACCATGTCAAATCGTCGAAACCGAGCGAGATCTGCGGTCGGGAGGCGATGGATGGTGCCCATGCAGATTGGATGTACTAAGCTTACGGTTTATGACTATAGGCTGACAACGCAGCACCCGTCACCCTCCGCGCCCGTAAATTTATCACAAACCGCCTTTTGGCGCGCCGTCAGTTCGTTCTCGATGTCCTCCACCCATCGCGGCCGAACGTACCAAAAACCGAACTCGCGGAGAAGTTGGCTACCATGTACAAGACGGAAAAGGCACGCGTAGTCTGCTTCGGTTTCCGAACACAGTTCGGTGGTGGACGTAGCACTGGATTTGCACTGATTTACGATGATGAGGCATCACAGAAGAGGTTCGAGCCTAAGCACAGACTGGTCCAGGTAAGCTTATGTTCTCCTTACCACACGACTACTGTCTCATTCTCTATTTAATTAGTCTGGCCTTGAGACCAAGGTTGACAAGCCTTCACGTAAACTGCGACACGAGAGAAAGAATCGTGCGAAGAAGGTATGACAATTCCTTCAATCATTGTCGCATGATGCACTGATGCACTTCGTCTGCAGTTCCGTGGTACCAAGAAGACTAAGGCTGCTGAGCCTGCTAAGAAGGGCAAGTAAACACTACCCTCTCGCATTAGTCTATATCCCTTTCTTGCTCGAGTGCCCCCCTTATCATTGAGAACCAGTCGAGCGAGCTGTACCTATGGCGTATGTCACACTCACAACCACATTCATGAATCATATGCACATGAGCATCTTCATTGGAATTTGCGCGTTTTCTAAGAGTATCACAAGACCAGTTGATTATGTTGGGTATCAATGCAGTGGTAATATAGTTGAGCAGAGTTCTACAAGGAGAGGATAAAACACAAAGTAAAAGCTTTAAAAGCCGAGCTTCTTGTGGATAACATCCGGATCTTCTTGATATTCTTCTGCTGATACCCACATCTGTGGATATGTTTCAGGACTGCCCACATAGAATAGGTTGAGACCAACCTTCTTGAAAGTCCCGAGACCTGCGAGAATAGAACCACCTATCCACGTCGAGTATTTGCGCTCCGGAGGGGCGTAAATCTTGATCTTGACATCTTTCAAAGCCAACTTCTTGATTTCGTTGAGAAGACGGTCGCCAAAGCCTTCAATAAGATGCTATCAATGCGAGCGACTTGCCTACCAAAGCTTACGGACCTTTGCATAACGTGCTGCCTCCACTGAGCACAATATTCGAAAAGAGACTCTTCCGTAGATCCAAATCAACTCGATTGATAGAATCTACAACAACCTGATGAACACCGGCGTATTCCTGTCCAATAAGCTCTGGATTAAACAATATTTCGGGAGCGCGGAACCGCTCAGGTCCCAACTGCAAGAAAGATGTGATTTAGCATCTCCGGACTAGAGGCTGGAAACTCACTTGAACTACGTTTCCATCCGGGAGACGGAACTCTTCAGTCCGACCCACCGTGTCCTTCTCCTCTTTGGAAGGATTTAGTGCAATATAACAGCATTTTTCCTTTATTATCCGAACAACTTCTCTTTCCGCAGTCGTGTGCAGATGATGGCCAGATTTTCTTAGCAGCAGCTGTAGATGATCAGTTATATCTCTGTGTAATGCGACATGTGAGGGTTTTAATCGACGAGAAGATGGGCATCATACCTTCCGGCGACATCCACTCTTCGAATCGCGTGAGGCATGGAGAAACCCTCAAATACTGGGACAGCGTGTGTAACACCATCCCCAGAATCGAGTACTATGCCAGTCGTCCGCCCTGAAGAATATCTATGGATAGTTCGAAGGGGCTAAAATAAATATGACGAGTGCATAGCTTACAGCGAAAGAACGGCCTGTACGGACAGGAAGAGAGCTGGAACATTGAATGTGTCGAAGAATATCTGAGCGGCTACATCACGATTACTCCTCGGATTGAGCGGTGCTTCGGTCAAGAGAACTGGGTGCTTTCAGGCATTTCTGATCGGAACGTCCTGGCATCTATATTAGACAAAGGGACATACCTCTTCACTGAGGGTCCCAAGCTCTTCAGCATATATCCAACTCCATATCCGTTCCATGTCATCCCAATCTGTTACAATGCCATGTTCCATAGGGTATTTGATCTTGAGAAGACCGCGGAACTCCTGTGCGCGACGACCGATGAAGACGTCACCTTCAAGAGCACCGGCCATGACGCGCACATGCTTTGGTCTCCCAACGCTAGAAATTCATGTGATTAGAACTACACGTTGACCAGCATTGCGCTGAAAAACGTACAATGACGGGAAAAAGCATTTCGGATGATCTTGACCCGCAAAACCTGCTTTGATAGTTCCTGAGCCCTGTCAAAACCAAGCTGAGCCCATACACGCCATAGTTGGAAGATGAGCGTTACATTGTCTATTACGACAGGTTGATTTGTGAGGACATCCTCAAATTCTGCCGACATCCCTGCAGTGATAATGAACAGAAAAAGTTTTGGGTAAGAAAGGCTAGAGATTGGGTTTGGCGATCAAATGTGCTTGTACTGGTAGGCGAAAGTAGACGCGTTTGACCGTTTGAGCGTGTTTCTCACATAATGTCACGTCCGTCAGCTGGCTCCTGGCTTCAACGCTCGTCATGGTACAACATGGTTCCACACGACTTATTAGCTTTCTCTTTATTACGCTCATACTCAGCATCGTACGTCGAGTTAAACTTTATCGGACCATTTAATTAACGTTTTTGGCAGGCGTCAGTCAAAGCTGCCACCAATAAGTGGGAGGTGACAAACTTCTGCAAATGTAGGCCCTTGAACTTGATCATCCATGCTGCAGGAGCTAATCGCAATCTAGGCATCTGCTTCTCTGTAAACTATACGATTATATCCCTGAACACGCCCGACGACCCATCCAAACCTTGTCTATCGTGCACTAAGCAGTGGTGCTTGGATCAGAACCTACGTATCTGCACCGGTGCATCTATTGGCGACACAGATCCAGACACTGCGACCGGTCTAGAAGGAGATGTTGAAGCGCGATGTTTTCGTGTGTCTTCAATTTCCTTGCGTTTGCCAACGTTAATTTGCTCCTACCAGAACGAGATTCCCCTAGGGATCAACTTGTGGTTACCCTCTTTTTGTTGACTATCCTCGGACTATTACTTGGTGTCAGCATTAAAAACCGCATGGTCAAGGCAGGCTTGGATTCTGGTACGGCATGGTCTGCCAGCAGGCGCTGGTGGGAAGTTCGTATAGTTTTTTTTTTTTTCAATTTGAATGATACTCAGTCACAATTGCAGGAGTGGTTACCGCGTAGGTATTCTGAAGACCATAACCTTCGTGAGCGTTCTGTTCGTCCCACTGGCAATGACAGTGGGGGAAATTACAGAGAGATACCGAATACACTTCCCATGTAGTTCATTGTTATCGATGTTGTGTATAGTAGATTTACAGTAGATCCGTGATGCCTTGCTTCCACATGTTTCCCTTATAGAGCACGTTCAGGCGCCACGCTAGGCTGCGCTTCTTGAGTTCAGACCACAGCATCTTAATTGTATTAGTAATAATACCCGTCCTCAGTCTCTTTCGCACTTGAGGGGTGACGAACTCGTGTAGCGTTATACCAATCGATCGTTTGTTCTGTCAACTGCAGGCGCTTCATGGGCTCATTGTGCTCCAAGGCCAGTGCACATTCCGGGGGACATCAGGTGTTGGGAAGCACTGCTACCCAGTCAAATGATGGCACCACCGCGACACTGCCTTCTGATCCTCGCGCCGCAGCTGCAGAGGCCGCTGAGAGAAGGTTGAAAACGGTAAGCCTCTGAATTAGTATCCATTTACAAGATTCACCAGGTAACATAGGCACATGCACGAGGAACTAATGCCTCGAATCCGAATCGGGGACGACTTTCCGAGCAGGTCGTGACTGCGAAAGCGGCGAAACTAGTACCTACACCAAGAGATGAAGAACGCTTAGTGGTAATGTCAAGCTCTATGACTGATTATTTACCGTTCCTCACTGTCGCTACTTCTAGTGGGATTGAATAATACTTTGTGCGTGTGTATCGCCTCACCGCCAGTACAACATGCGGGTCGTTCTTCGCTCCGGACTTCTTATTCTGACCTTCAGGTTTTCTCGTGCTGTTTAATACATGATCCTGATCGCCGATCCCTCCCATAATTTTCAATTTACCTCGGACCCGCTCAATCATGAAATGATCCCTCAAGGCTTCATGGGCATGTTTCTTCTTGTACTTCATGTCCCGTTGTTATCTTACACGTCGTCAAACTCAGCGGGCCGTCGGTGGAACAGCATGATGTTCGGACACGTTGTTTTCATATGTCATCTCTTCTGTTCCCATGATCGAGGAAAGTGACGCCGTCTTGTTTCGTCTTGTCCATGTACTCCCTGAGATCTTAGATACGAATGGGTAAATGATGATTGCTGGAGGATATGATATAAGTTGTGTGAATCCCCCGGTTCGGTTCATTGCAGGGCGGATATTCGATATACCACGTGGTTGTGATCGTCGTCACAACGTCTACCAAATACATATAGTAGCCCTTTCTACGATCATCGAACGCATGAATGTCATCCGAAGCTGAAGGGTGGAACAAAGTGTTGTGGGAAAGACAGCCTTTTCCTGATAATTACATTCATCCTCACTCTTTCCTCTCTTCCTTGAGGCGGAACCGTAGGTAAGCATAATTTATCTCCAAAACGTGGTACTTAATATTCTCTAAAGCTAACTTCAAGCCGTACACCTATTGGCCACTGGTACTGCTATGCTGTGCGATCACGCAGCACTTAGCGACAATCTTCACATTCCTCGCAGTTTTTGTGAGGCTCAAGGAACGCTGGCTTGATGCCCGTGTCCTACTATGGGTCTCGATAGTTAGTTTCTTTGGAGGATATGTTCTGTATGAGATCCTCAGCTGTTCTAATCCTGTTCGCGGTGCTTTCACCCGTACGCCCTGCACATCCACCCCTGGACCCTTCATTGATTGGTTGCATCATTCAGGCTCCAATACGATCAAATCGTCCCTTCTTGTTTTCCTCGCTTTGATGGGATTGTCACCTGTTTTGCGAACTTTGACTGCAGCAACGTCCTCGGACTCCATTTGGGCGCTCTCAGCATGCCTCTTCCTTCTTAACGCGTTGCTCGCCGATTATAGCTCCATGAAACCAGTCCCACAGGAAAGGTGAGTTAGCGCCACATTGACCCTGTTGTCAAATCTCATCTTCCATGTAGACTGACATCTGTACTGTCCATGAATGCCGCGATCTCGTCATCGGTTGTCTTGGCCTCGCGACTGCCTGACGATTTGGCCGTCTTTGCTCTTGTCTTGTTTGCTGTGCAATTGTTCGCTCTTTTCCCGATCCTGCGTCACCGGCTTCAGGTGGGGTCGGCAATTTTGCCTGTTATATTATCGTGTAAACTTTGATTATAGGTCACACCACAAGTTGCACAGATCCTCTTCACCCTGACCCTTTGCGTACTGTCGTTCGCTCTAACGGTGCCTTTGTCCGTTTCGGTTGCCTACATCTATGCGGGCATTTCGATCACGGTGACGTTCGTTGCTCCGGGAGTCCTAGTCTGGGCACAGAAATACAAAAAGTACGTCACTTTGTCAATTTTTTTCCATCACTGCTAACATGTCTTTCCGCAGTGAGATAAGAGGACCGTGGGATGTCGCAGTTCCGAGACTTAATTGATAATTGGATACTGTTTAACACGTGGAACACACAACGTACTTCCTAATTATCTTTGTCCTCCGCCGAGCCTTCCGTCTTCGCGCAGGCGAATGCCACGAGCCAATAGTTCCAGACCTGTATAAAGTGAGCCGCCGGCGAGTTACCGACTTCCGCAATGCGGTATTACCGCATGCACAGCCATCAGATAGAGTGTTTTAATCATAAAATATATTGTGCAACGAAGGTACATGACATATTACATGCGACACTATGCAGCAGACCTTTATGGAGTAAGCGCAATACAGTAAGTAACTGGGATCTTAAATTGCTGTACAAATAATCGTGGTTACATAGTCCACTGGTGACGAGAAGAATGATACAATCCCTAGGGATCAAATGAGTGAACTGGTAATCGTTGCGGAGTACATTTATATTTGCATCATGTTTGCATGTCGGAATCGTCGTGGTGAAGGCGGGGACGCTTCGAGCCAGCCACTACGCCCATTCCGATGCCCCTGGCCTCGAGAACTTCCATAGCAACCTTAGCCGCCCCTTCAGAGGTTTTTTTGGTCCTGGTACGAGTTCGACGGAGTGCTCCAAAAGCTTGAGCTTTGATGACCGCTAGCGTGCCCGAGATTGGGGGTGCACCGGGGGAAGGTGACCTCGACTCTCGAGAACGTCCTCTACGAGGTCGGAGTTTTGAATAGGGGGTGGCTTCACCTTCACTACTCCCCCGCTCGTGATGGGAGTCATTCTCGCTTCCAGAGAACTGAGGAAGGGAGGGCAGTAGTGGACTCGGACCAGAGTTCGCGCGGCGGGCCCCGAGTCTGTAACGCACGCCATCGCTGCCTGCGCTTGTAAGCGAGATATCTGCAGTGCCACCGTGTAAGGTTAAATCAGCACCGTGGGTATTGGAGTGCCTGCGATAATCAAATTCTGAGCGATCTTGTGTGATCGGGCCATCAGCAGGGAATGTGAATTGAAATGGAGACGTCAAGGACGTGCTAGACGAAGATGGGGGAGTGGATGACGTGGGGGAAATGGAGCGGCTACTGGGAAAGAGATATGGGGTTGTTTCCAAGTGATTGAGCTGAGTCTTCTGCTCTTCAAAAGGGCGGTTTGCATACACATCAGAAGATGTCAAGGTAGGAGAACCTATAAGCTCTATCAGAAGTCATAAGATTGGCAATGGAACCATTGACTGACCATTAGCAGACTGCGTCTGCGCCACGTTGTGAGTCCATGGACCGTCCCGGTTGATGGGTTGCATCGGATACTGGTAAGAACCATATCTTGATACACGGGCGTTTATATGGTGCCCAGCTCCACCGGAGGGTATCTGCTCGGTCTCCACACCAGTATAAGAAAGTGCAGGAGACTGAGTCGCGTATGAGTGACTGGGCGTGCCGGTATACGAGCTGCTGCACAGGGAATTGGAGGTCTCGTCGCTGGTCTGATATCCCATGCTATCATCACTATAGTGACCATGCGACGAGGGGGTACGATTGTTGATGTTGGTTGGTTGAGGATGAGAAGCAAAAGATGAAGGGAGCGGGGGCAAGTCGTCGGATTCAGGAGCCTGTCCTGTCTTCCTCGCTTGCCAAAGGGCTCTCCAGAACTTCTCGCGTTCACGCAATTCATGTTTAAGACGTGCATTGTCTTGTCGTAGATCCCCAGATTCAGATCGCGCTTCGCGACATGAATCCTGAAGCTGGAGGACGACAGACTCAAGACTAGTGACTGCCGAATACGACAAGAATGAGCGATGAAGGTACAATGAATAGAGACCACCTAACCTGTCTCTTCTAAGGTCGCTATGTAGTTTGCCCGCCTCAAAAACATAATATTTGAACATGGTTAAGGCAGGGGTTGGAGAAGTATAGCTCACCTCTGGCGAAAAGCGGCTTGGGCATCCGCATTTTTCTTTTTTCGGAGAGCAATATCAGACATGGGGGCGGTAGGATCGTCGTCAACGTCTGCTTTGAAGTCGGATTTATCGTCTGAGGGTGAATGGCCGGTGTCGGCTCTATTAGGCATGTGAATACAAAGGTTGAAAACGTTAGTAAAAAGTGAAGGGACAATAAGGCTTCTATCAAACCCAGCAAGACAAGCTTGGGATGTAAAGGAGGGACTTTGAGACGATCCACAGAAGAGAGGACGGTTTAAAATGGCATGGAAAAAAAAGAATTCGAATCAAGGGCACGAGGAGAGGGCCGCGGTGTGATCACGTTAAGCGAAACTGTTTACAATTTCAGACTGTCCGTGGGGCCCTCACGGGGAAGTTATTGCAATTCGGAATCATAATATGTTCAGAATCCAGACGTTTGACCTTCAGGTGATGGACCGGCTCTTTTACAATCATCCACCTGTGATCCCTTGTGTGATCTGCATTCATTCCCGAATCAACGTACCAACCCTGCTCAAAGCTCAGGAACCTCAGGATGTTTTGGCACATGTGCACCCGATGCAATCCTTCATTTCACTCCTCTCAAAGCCGCGTTTTGACGGCCGATTGCACTCTATAGATCTAACTCTTCTCCACTCTTCTCTCACTCCAACTCACCGCAGTGACCGCGATCAACGCACTAATGGAGTTTCACGACCCTAAAGGGGCACACCAAGGACATACTCATCGGCTTAGACACGCCGTGTGCCATGCCGCGAATGCAAAACCTACGGACCGAATCACCCACCCTCTCGTTACCCGGTGGAATCCATCTCGGATTCATCCTCAGTTTCCATATCTTCATCTCCTTCCATATCCAGTATATCCATTGTCGTCCCATCACCGTCAAGTATACAAACAACTCTCCTTCCGACTCTTCCGTTGACCGCCAGGGATACTGATCCGTCTCTGCACGCGGTTAATTGGCGGCGTCTCTTGATCGGGATAGGTTTCAACGAGACCTGTATCGTGCCGTTAGTAAAAGTACCGGTCACAAGGTCTCGACAAAAACATGGTGGTGCACGATACTTACATGCCCCTCGTTCAACCTTTGAAGCACGTTGTCTATCATATCTTTCCGGGCGGGGCCGTTTACGTCTTCTTCTGATTGTGTTTGATACTCTAGGGCGCTGTAGTGAACCGTAGCTGCGAACATCGGACCTTTGACCGTATTTAATGGAGAGCCAAATGGACATAAATCACGGCTTACCGTCCACTCCTCTGACTTTGTATACTATGACGAGGATCTCGTCGTCGAAAAACTCAGCGTTGCAAAGATGAACATCCGTAACATCGCCAGGGTCATGTCCAACTATGGAACTCTCCATAACAGTGACATCAATATGCAGCGGAACCCCAGCGGCACATTTTGCGTAAGGCGTCCGGGTCAAGCAGACTAATTTGTACACATTGAATTACAAAAAAGGCGAAGGAACCAAAGGCGTAACTCACAAAGGGGCCGCATTTCCGAGGCCAAATAGATCGCGAGATGCTGCAGGTGGTTGTCAAGCTAAAAAATCCAAATTTGGTTGAATTCACTGCACTGTAAAAAGCATGACTCACCTCATTTCGTCGAACAACTCTCTCGCGGACAAATTGGCAAGCACCGCTTGAAACTGTTTCACTCGCCTCTGCCTGAAATGGCGTAGCATCACCACTACCTGACACGATGGCTGATCGAGCGGTAGCTTTCGAAACATGCGCGAATACCCGCTGACATCGGACAGCCAAATCATGAACGAGTACCCACAGATTCCTGTCCAGATGTGATTTATCGGCCGTGGAGACTTTCTAAAACACATACAAACTAATGTCGTAGACTATACATTACAATTAAGTGAGAAACCTACCGGCTGCCATGATGTTTGGGAAGGATCCTGCAACGCGGTGTGGGCTTGTTCCAATGCTTCTTCAAGAACTTTGTTAGTATCCGTGTTATGTCGAGGCAAGCCAAGATCCCCGGTATCAAATTGGGGAGCTGGTCCTGTGAACCACCGGTCTATTTGACTTGTTTTCAGCCCGGACATTAAATAGTGATTGACTTCAAGGATATCATGTTCAGGGGGTGAGCGGGTCTCGGGGGAGTTACCTGCCAAGGCAATTTCTAACACGGGAAATAGGTTACGGCCCTATGCAGCTCAGTAACTCACTCACCATACCGAAGAAAACTTAGGAAGTGCTTGAATGACCCGAGTTCCCCTCTTGCTTGAAATGCCAACAAATTTGCAATGAAGATGCCTTGCTTCAGCGAAGATAGACAATGGGTAATGTCGTCAGTGTTGAATCCAAACAAAGTGAATTGAGGACTGGAAAGGTGTCAGCACAAAGGTGAGCAATCCAGTAAAATCCTGCTTGACATAAGTGACCAGCCTCGAACTTCTTCGAAAATGATATGTAACCGTTGAAGCGCAGGAACAAGTCGCAACGTAGAGAAGTCGCGCAGCTTAATGAGTGCATCGGTCACCGTGGATTCCCATTTCTGGAGAGCCTGAACGCAAAATCAGCTTTGAACAACAAATCGTTGGATAAATCAACCCTTTCACTCATTTGTTCGCTGGACGATAAGAAATCCGAAAGTCCCTCGGAACACAGACCAGCGACTAGGAGACCAGTGAGCTCGAGAATTGCACTTGGTTCCTTCTCTGTTGAAGAAACTTGAGAATAGTAAAATTTCATCGAGTGACAGCATCACTAACGGCCAAATTGATCACGAAGTCTGGTTTCTAGCAGCTGAATCCATTTTAGGCCAGCTTCTCGTGCTCCAGTAAGTGAACCAGAGCCGAACCAGACTTCACGCAGGTCTTCAATGACCCGCATGACATACCACGTCAACTCCCGTGCGGCGGAGGAAAGCCTGGCGAAATCTCTAATTCTATGGGAGGCAAGCAACGGTAAGTCGACCGATAGAGGCGCAAACGTGGCAGACAAGAGGTCGGAAGCTGAGGCCCGAGGATGGAGTAGAAGTAGCGGTTGCTTCGGATCCTTGAATACTGCCGTTGGCACGGTCGATGGAAGTGTACTGATCGGCCCTAGGTAATAGCTGCCGTCCAAGAAACAGTGAAGCTTGCCATTGTCATCAGCTATCACGAGGAGACTGTTCTCGCCTTCCGCAGAAACATAAATCTGTGTCTCTTTTGCCGTCTTGCCTTGTTCATCAATCAAGATCGGAGGACATAGAGAAGCAAGAGATGGGTCTGGTAGCAACGATGGCCAATTGCTGATGACTTCAGGTAAGGATAATTTCAGCGCGGCTCCTGTCTGCGTTCCTTGGAAAGCAAAGAGGTCGGTGGCACTGAACAAGCCTTAATGAGTCCCAGATTTTGTGGCCCCGGAAGACTCACGTGAGCTTGTGATCTTCTTCTCGAAGGGGATCAAGGAGTGGAAGAACTTTCAATATGGAGAGAGCAGACCCTGTCTTCAGTATGATAAGAGTGGAAGTAGTGTTAGCATAAACGAATCCACAGACATTGATTTCATTTCTCTTGAAGATATCTGGGATCGTGCTTCTTGGTAAATCGCGGCAGCCCGGGAACCACCAAGCTCCGGTTATTCGATGCTGTTGCTCAGAATTGCGCGATGATGCCGGGATAGTGAGAGAACGCTCAATGCGACCATCTTGCACAGAATGAAGTGTAACGCGGGAGAACCCATGAGAGACAGCGATTGTCTGGCCTGCAGTAAGTAATATTAGATATGACGGCGCATAACTTGCGGCATCTAACAGTACCACAAGGACTCCACGCTAAAGCAGATACGCTTTCAATGGAGCTTTCGTCACACTCTACCTCGATGTCCCACTTTTTGGTTCCTTGCATTTTCCATAGAGTCAACCTATCCCTTCCACCAAGGCGGGACACCAGGACAACGAGGTCCTTGTCTGGGCAGCAAGCCGGTGGTAATAGACGGCATGGAGACGAGAGCTGCAAGACAGCCAGTGACGCAAACGCGTCGTGATCCATGTGTTCTGTCTCTGATGGTACGAAAGCACAGTCCCCGACTCCACGAAGTGGGGAGGATTCTGTAAACGTCTAGGCACCTGTATTTTCATGTCCGCGTGAAACGGTTGCCTTTTTCTGTCGGTCTAGTCTCCCTTTATAGATAATCGTCCCTTCTGCACCTTTTCCTCTATCCTACCTTGCAAGCTTTGCAGTTGTATGCCCCTTGGCCAGTTTGCTTTCTCTTCCGGTATCCATTGTGTTCCTACGATGCCGATGCCTTTTGAATATTTGCTTTGGGCACTGTTCTGGTTGTCTGCGGGGGCCCATACGCCTCAGTTTGGACCAATTCCGCTTCTGTCAAGGACGAGTCACCATCCCATTTAAATGTTCGGTGTTACACGGTTTTGAATGATTCTTTTCGATACCTTCCTCACCCGTGTTGGTTGTTCGCTCAGGCTGCAATTTCAAGTTTCAACACCAGTTGTTCAGGGTGCGGTGCAGCAAGTCACACGACAACACCTCACTTACAACACAATTGCAGCTGTACCATGGTAACGAAGGTATCACCTTTCCGTAGAGGAGTGACCTGTCCACTCCTTGACTGCGCGAGAGGCATTGGACACGCTCAATGACACTTCGTCATGATTATGCACCTCCAATCGCCGCATATGATTGCGCCGGCGAAATTGTTCCACCCCGCGCGTACCAGGAACATCTCCAAGATGCACTAGCACAGATCTGGATCCGCCACAGTCTGAGTCAGTCACCGCATACTTGGAGAGAAAGGCATATACATTGCAGATACTATTGACACAATCCGAGTACTGCGGCCCCAAAACAAGTGTGGCCGAAGCTGGCAGAACGCGCCCGTTGACAATGACGCCTGCCACAGTAGGAACCGTCGACAGATCGGTCCTGTGTCCAAAATGAGCGTTTAAAGGGAGTGCAGCAAGCCAAAGGGAAAAAGTAGGGTATGTACAATAGTCTGTGTATGAAAACTGCGCATGTAGAAGACATGCAAACTCTGTATAAGCAGACTATCTAAGAAAAAAGATCCGAGGGAGTCGGGGATTGGCGCATTGGCAGCTAGCCGCCGCTACGATGAAGTCGGGCGAGTAGCAAAAAGCCTCTCAGAAACTTCAACGTCTCACCAGCACTGTTGGTTGATCTTACATTCTGCACATGACTATGTGGTCTAGTCTATATGATAGTATCGAAGGTTTCAACGTCAACCATTACAGTTGCCTTTTGTGCGATTAAACAAATTGCTATTTGTCCCTCCGTTTTCCCCCTTTCCGCTTGCCCATCCTCGCCGATTGCGTCTCCCTTCTTGGCATGCACCCCTTCACCTCTTGCTACCTTCGATGATAAATCCCTGTCAAATATATTACCACCAGTTCTTGATGCCCCTTTTCTCGCCTTCGTTCTTTTTGAAGCGGGTACGTTTCGGCTGTCTGGAATCCCAATCTTGGCGGGACGAGCAGCCTTCTTTGCGGAACGAATGGCAGCGTTCACAGCACCTGTCTCATTTGATTCCTTGTCGGCTTCTAATGCCATCTTCCGTCGCTTTGCCTTCCTGGTCAGACCAGCAAACTTATCTCTTTTTGGCTGAAGGGACACTTCAAAGAGGAGTCGTGAATAATGCAACAAACCTACCTTGGGCTCGTCAATAGCCTTGGGTTTCCCCCTTGGCGTGAGTGCCATTCCACTCTCGTGCTGCTGTTTGCTCGTGGCTAGAATAACGACGTGAAGCTCTTGCTGATCGCAAACCTTATAAACCTTCACCCACCAACTGCCTTTGCCTTCTCCTTTTCGCTCTGAAACCAAGTTCGAGCAGGCCGAGAGAAAATCTCATCTTGATGCTCTATCATATTTTGTCCCTTCTTGAGTTCCATTTCCGCCTGCCGAATCTAGGATGATGTATGAGTAAAAGCGATTGCACGACATTCAACAACCCAAATTACCTGCTTCTCCTCCTTCTCTTCTTGAAGAATTATCGCGACCTCGTCTCTTAGAGCCTCCACCTTCTTCACCCATTTGGGAAAAATATCAGCAGGGACAAGCCGATGACGAATATTATCTTCGCCCGCACTGTGCTTGATGGCTGCTTTGAGCATTTTCCTGTCTCCTTCTCCTACTAGAGTAACTGAGCTACAATGATGATCAAAACACAAACAACGGGAATATGTTGAAGATTGAAGCTTACCGACCAGACTTCCCTGCGCGGGCCGTCCGACCCACTCGGTGAAGGTATTGCGACAATGTGTTAGGCATATCATAATTGATAACGGTCTCAATGCCCTTGATATCTAGCCCACGAGAAGCAAGATCAGTCGCCATTAAATAATCTACTTGTGAATCGCGAAATAGCTGCAAAGCTCTGAGACGCTATCCAAGAATCAACGTCTGATATGTAGGAGAGTGGGCAAGTGCTGTCTAACCTGTTCTTGAGTGAGGTCGCCATGCAACTCCTCGGCCTTCATATCAAGAAGACCGAAAACAATACGCATCTGGTGTGCTAGCTTCTTGCTCTTGTAGAATATGATAACACGCTGTCTGAACGTTCTTTTGCATAAAGATACAAGCAGGGCAGTCCGATCTGCTTCTTTCTCCGTTCGCACACGAACGAATTCTTGGGTAAGGCCTCGAGCCGTGCTTCGCTTTGGGTCCACGAACAGGCGTACAGGCTTGTTCAAAGACATCTTTACCAGTTCATCGACAGTGTCTGTCATTGTAGCGGAAAACAGCATTGTCTGACGGGAAACAGGGCATGCTTTGATGATTTCGGCTAACTCGTCTGCAAATCCATCAGAAAGCATACGATCCGCTTCGTCAAGAACAAGGACATCCAGTGCATCGAGCGCGAAGGAAGGGGAATTGCGCAAGTGATCGATAAGCCGTCCAGGAGTTGCGATGATGACGTCTGGGCGAGTCCTTAAAGTTGCTTCTTGGGATTTGAGGGAAAGTCCACCTAGATATTTTGCATGAGAACTGGCCGCTGTGGAGTTTGAAGGGAACAAACCAACGATGAGGCAAAAGCGAATGTCAGTGTGTGCTGCAAGTTTAGAACCAACCTCATAACACTGCACAGCTAATTCTCTTGTCGGGACCAGCACCAGACACCGAGTTGCTGCCGCATGCTTCCCCTTTTCTCGATATAGCAGCCGTTCCAGCATAGGGATAGTAAACGCAGCGGTCTTTCCGGAACCCGTGACAGCGTTTCCGACAACATCTTTGCCCAGCAAAGCAACAGGGATGGTCGCGGCTTGAATGGGTGTCGGCGAAGTAAATCCAAGATTGGCCAACGCCTTGTGAATTGGGCGAGAAAGGTTCATGGTCAGAAATGATGCATGATGCTCCGTAGGTGCTGCCTCCGAATCAAAGAAGGCTTCTTTGCGATCCTTTTCGACTTGAGTCTCTTCTTCTGATTCATCCGAAGAATTCGATTCCACATCAACATTATCACTCTGCTCCTCGTCCTCCTCAACTACGGACTCGGCGCTTTCGTCATTTTCCTCACCGGAACTGGAAAGGGGGTCATCTTCGTCGCCCGAACCATCCGTTTCAGGGAAGTCCTCCGCACCGCTAGCATCACTTTCCTCCATACCGTCCTCAGCTTCATCCTCGCTCTCTGGCTCGCGCTTTCTTTTTGAGAGCGTCTTGAGTTTGCGTCTTTCGATGATTTCATCTACTGAGACGGGATCCTATGCGCCGATTCAGTAACCGACTACCACGTGTAGCAGTGATGCTCACTGGCTTAGAAACCTTCTTTACAATATCCTCCTGCTGCGTTTCAAACTCCAAAAAATCGGTGTAGGAATCGCCAGCGACATCAAACTGGAAATCGGGGTCCAGGTGGGCAGCATCGTCCACTTGCTGCTTCTTGCTACTTCTGCGTTGAGGTGGTGATTCATCGTCAGATTCGATGGTCATTACGAAGTCCATACTGGATATAGCGTAGTGCGACCAACCGACAGAGTCCGACAGAGTTTTAGCAGGCTATGAAGTTCCTTGAACGATACTACGAGCAGTTGTGTTATGAAGATCTGGCCTACCGTTAGTGTAAACTGTAACGCATGCGCACTGGCATTTACTTCAAAACTTACACAAAATTGTCACGTGCTCGATTCGAAATTTCTCTTCAGATTTCAAGAGAAGCTAACAAGTTTGACTACACACACATCGGCCATAGGTGTAACACGTTCTTCAATTGGTTCAATGGATGCTAAGATTTGCTACTGTGCCTATGGGATGAGTGCGAGGGTAGCGACGTAACTTGAACATGAAAGGGTACATTTGCCGAATAACAAATATGATACGTACAGGGCGGGGTATCAAATAAATGGAATCAGAATGACAGATGAATAGAAACAAACTGCAGATACATAAAGGAAAATCCTGATACATGCTGGGGCTATCTTCACCGTTGCAGTATTCTGCGAAGAATTGTTGCGTCTCTCTGGGAGGATGTTGAATGTTCGCGTGACATTGTTCGAGGCAGCGTGGAGCGGAAGGGTTCTTCAACTAAATCTGAGTCTGGAAGAGGCGCCATTCGAGATGTTTGCATCTGCGTAGAGTTAATTAAGGGAGGGTAGGAGTTTTCGGATCAAGACGCACATCTTCCGACATGACATATTCGTTAAATATGACCTTCAGTAATCGATCTCGTGACGGTAGGCAATAATCCGGATTTGTTTGGCACTGTATCTGGCAGTGGGTGGTAGTTTGAATAAACCGACCAAACATATTAAATTTGCCCCAATGGATTTTTGTAGGATCATCCAGATTGACATTGGGGTTTCCTTCATGGGCACGGATAAGGTCAGACATATGGACCTCCCTAATAACAGGTAAAAATCAAGCTATTTGTCATGAAAATCACCGCACTTACAGTGCTGGTATACAAGCGCCTTTAGTATTTTTGAGCGCCATACGATAAGCCTGATGAGCTCCGCGATGTTGAAGAAGAACATCCCAAGACAAGAGATTCTTGTAGTGATCCGGAGTCTTGTTTTTGAAAATCTCCATGGTTTCATCGCCTTGGAAAGTAGAGTTGTTGATTCCAGCGACAAAAGCACGCAGTGCTGAGTAATTGTTTAATGCGCGGAGCTCGTGCGCGATATCCACGAATCGCTCTATTTGTCTTGCGCGGTGCCTCGGTTTGTCGTGACATAGTATGAGGGATACCACCCTGGAGAAACCATTAACCATCTTTATCATTGGCGCCACTCACCCACGGCGACTTACCAATCGGCGAGGTGATTGGAGATAGCATTGAATCGAGATATTGAGTCCAACTCAGGGTCTTTGCGTCCGGGTATGAGGGTATATTGCAACCAGTGCCGTGGCTGCAAAAGGTCGTCACGATCACGGCAATCGCAGTAGTAGCCAATGCTTACCTCGATATCCATGAATAACTTCGCTTCCACTCGCGTGATCTCCTCCGCAATCGCGGAGCAATCAAAGTTAGCCAGAGTCTGGGCATTACTCCTTAGCTTGACCAGGAGGTCCTTCGGAGACATATCTTGAGCGTCTCCTTGGCTGTGACTCGAATTCACTGGTAAAAATATCTTCGCGCTAAGCGGCAAGCTTGACTTGCGTTCCCTGACGCTCGCTGCACTAGGAAGGTTGTCGTTCGAGCGAGCCACCGACGAATGGCTCGTAGAGGGTGATTCGGTCTCAACAACCAGTGTTTCCTCCTCTCCGTCTGATATGACGTATGGGTCCTCGCTCTCGTCCACAGGATTTTCGGATTTTAGCGCCCAGGCCGCATCCGTGTCTATGATGTTAGGAAGATGTGAAACAAACGGGAGGAAATCGGAACCGTAATGTAGGAGATATGTTTTCCCGACGATCGATTTGACCAGGGCTTTTAAGGCGTCAGGGGCCCCTGGAACGGCGAAGTCTTGTGGATACGTCCGGATCCAGGTTTCAAGTAGGTGGCATATCCTTCAAACCAGCCGGCATGTTAGCACGATAACTTTTCATGTCGCAAAATTATGATACCTCATCTGTGCGTAGCTCGCAAACATCGGATCCCCAGTCAAATTGTCGAGTTCTCGCATTCGCTTCTGCATAGCCAACAAAATACTGCGAGGACTTGCAAATCTTCGATATGTAAGAAGGAAATGCGAGATAAACGTTGGATCTACGATCGATGCTGTGAATCTTGTAGTGCCAACAAGTCAAAAAGGGCAAGCTTACCATCACCGCTGACAGCAAGGAATAGTAATTTATCGAGTAACTCCTCCAGGGTTGCATATTGCCCTGAGCGACTAAGTAAATAGGAAGTTAGCAGCACTACTTCGGATGATTGCAAACGACCCACGGTTCCTTCTCTTTGCTTACAGGATGATCAAAATGGCCGTTCTCAGTAACATTCAAGGAAGCATCTCTCCCAGAAATAAAGGAGCTGAACGACGAGGAATTTGCGCTTGACGACCCAACAAAGCTCGTGACACTGCGAGCATTCGATAACTTTCGCTCAGACGACTCTCGTAATTTCGACATCTCATGTGTCGAGAGGAGATCTGGAGTTGACCGGGCACGCGTTGGAGAGATGGCGATTGGCGGCGGAGATGATGGGAGTGTAGAAGTGGGCGAATGTCGCAACGAGCTACCATGGTCTTGGGACACGGTCTGCGTAAAAGCTGTGGAAGAGACGGTGGGTGTGGCTGATGATGCTGATGCTCGGGCTTCCCAAGTAAACGGTGAGTGGCGAACTTCTGGTGATGCGGGATTTCGTAGATCAGCATCTGAAAGTTAATGACAAGGTTTAACACCACACTCAGATACCACTCTGTAGACTCACGAGGACCTGGCAAGATAGATACCGTCAACCAATTAAACACTTTCTTTATCCTAGCTCTCCCTGCTTCTCCCAAGTGATCGACCTGCACCAGACCGACCTCGTAGTTTTCCAACAGTTTCGAAGAATCCCGCGGATCGACAGCGACATCCAAGTCTGTCTTCAAGGCCACTGCTATAGTCGAAAGCTTCAACGGTCGTATCCGCCCTTTCGAAGATGATTGATAAAAAAAAACCACGGGGGCGAGAAATGCAACATACCGAGGAACTCTTCCACAGGAGAAAACGAAGCCTTGTTGGCAGCATCATAACACACGACAACCCCACTGACGGGTGGAAGGCATTCGTGCAGGACCTTTGCAATGTCTAACTCATAGATTACCATGGGGAAATCGCGTGGTATCGCCCAGTCAAAGTGGCGCGTGTCTTGAGAGATTGCAGTCAGATAAAACGAGATGGGTATTGAATATGAACGTACAACAGAAAGGAGTGGAAGAAAAAGTTCCACTCGGCGACGCAAATAGTGCCTCGATGTCCGATGCCCCGTGGGCTTTAGCGTCCTCCGAGATGAATGTCGACTTGCCACAACCGGATGAACCGACTACTGCGATGGCTATTTCTTTGGACAAAAGCTGGGCACGCAACATCAGAAATTGAGCTCAATGGGTGTGACGAATGCTCACAGAGGGCTTTAGGGTATCAATCGATAGATTTCTACCTGAAACTGTAGTGGTTTGCAAGCCAAGGCTGTCACTCCTTGCGCGCCCTGACGTAAGATTGGCCAGCGCAGGATTACATACAGGCAGTGAAATAAGCGATGTTGTTGAATGCAAGCGGCGGGTATCATCAATAACCTGAACGGGCATGCGTGGAGGGAGATTGAGATCGCCTGGACGGGGAGCTGTTCGGAGGTGATCTTTGCCTTTCACAGAGCCCCGTCTGCCTTCACTTGGTCGCTTCAGCCGTTGGAAACGCTCGGCCTCCCGCTCGTGCTCTATGCCGGAATCACGACTCTGACACATCGCACTCACACTCGCACCGCGACTGCGAATAGACGGTTGAGAAAGAGTAGGCTCGCTGGGTAATGGACCGTCCTGTTTGTGTGTCCTAGGCGCCTCGAAAGTGGAGTAAGTGTTGCCTCTATTAGTTCGTGAACCACTTGTTCCCTGTGACGTTTCCCTATCGTAGCCAACAAATGAGTCAACAGAGACTGATTTGCGCAAGGATTGGGACGAAGGGTCGGTTGAAGTCGAGGATGAGAATCCGGAGTAACCTGTATCGAAAGGAGTTCTACAAGGAACAACAAGAGTAGATGAAGTAGAGGAGAAAGGAGCCTGAGGGGATGTGGACGATGCAGACACAGGTGCGATTGGATCATGTCCCAGGTCAAGGTAAGTATTTTTATCGGTGTCGCCGGGCATCTGAATTGGTGGGAGGGATGGTATGGCGGGTAGACAATGGCTTGTGTTCGTCGTTGGCGTAGTCATGTCTGGTAGTCGTTAAGAGGTACTGAATCACCAGTGAATCATGAACACAGCGGCTCAAGCGAGCCTCAGTAGAGCCAACGTCTAGTAAATGGAAATAACGATAGTTCAGCCTAGCCTTAAGTCTAGCCCTTGAGGAATTAGCCTCGATTAAAGATGTTGCCTAGTATCGCTGTGGCCAACGTTGAAGAAGGGCTGGCGGGAGCAGAAGCGAAAACGAAGATACAGAAAAAGTTGTGTGGTTCAAGATGGGGGACGGATTTTAATTATGGGAATCGATGATCTTACACACAGGCGCTCGTCACTATCGCCGTCGCTGGTGACAACAAGGGTCATCTCATCATCATTCCTGATATATATACTACATAGCTCATGTCTCCCAGAGTTTTGCTCGTCGTAAGTACCTATTCTTCCTTCTCAAGATTTTTCACTGACTATAACCTATGTCAATCCACAGAATGATGACGGCCCACCAGGTCCACAATCTCCATACATCTATGGACTTTATCGTCATCTCACGACAAATCTCGGTAAGCTTTCAGTGAAACCCACATGCGTGAAGACGCTTGCGTCCAACTTAGTAACATTTAACCAGGATGGGAAGTGAAAGTAGTTGTGCCAAGCTCCCAGAAATCGTGGATCGGTGAGCCTAAACATTCCTGTTCAACCTCTCGTGCTGATGCACCTCTTGCAGGGAAAGCGTTTCACATCAAGGAAATCACGAAAGGAAGGTATTACTATCCGAAGGAACCCGGTGAGTGATTTGGTGTGATAAGAATTACACCGTAATTGAAAGACTCTTGAAGATGGGGTGGGAGAGGTATCATCAGCTTCGCGTCCTTTAAATGAGGGTGAAGTTGCCGAGTGGGTACTGCTGGGCGGTGTAAGTAAGATTTCTATTCTTGACGCAAGCTCATGGCGTATACTCCGTAGACCCCCGCGACTTGCACCAACATCGCGCTTCATAACCTATATCCCGGAAAAATAGACCTTGTGGTCAGTACTTTCAACTGCTCCTTGTGATAACTCTCGAAGTCTAATCCAAATTGGTATGTAAGATCTCGGGGCCAAACCTCGGCAGAAATTCCTCTGGTTCGTACTTTCTCTTCGCTATGTTTGAACGTTCTATGAACAAATCACGATTACCCAGCCGCTTTCGCCATGTCGTCTGGAACCATCGGTGCCGCCATGTCGTCGGCGCTATCTCAGATCCGTTCCATTGCAATTTCATACGGCACTGTTCTCCATCCCACCCCAAACGAACTTTTTGAACCCGCAGATATCCTCTCTGGGCGGATCATCCAGTACCTATGGAACAACTGGGGTAAAGACGTTGGTGGAATGCGCAACGGAGAAATCGACATGTATAACGTGAATGTTCCCATGATAATAGGAACTTCTTGATCCAAAGGGCATAGATGTCCATTGGACGCACATGTGGCGTAACTCATACGGGCAACTTTTTAAAGCAGTATCGACTCCTGACGCTACGAGCACAACGAAAGACGTCCCTAACAAGGGCCCGGACGTGGCGGGACAGTTTCTCGCACAAGAAAGCGAATCTGGAGGCGATATATCGAAAGATGAACCTGCAACGCTAGTGTTCAAATTCTCCCCTGATTTCCAACCCCTCATTACACCTTCAGTCGGTTCTCTCCCAGTTGGCTCAGATGGTTGGGCCATCGCTAAAGGCCATGCGAGCATTACTCCACTACGGGCATGTTTTGCACATGTAGATCATGACCCTGCGGCAATAGGGACAGAATCTCTGAGGATCTTGAAACTTTAGAGTACTCCGATTCTTTGATATCACTCATATCATCAATGCAAGCGAGTCATAAGGAAAATTTTAGGGGTGCAAGATCTATCAACAGGTGGTATCACTAGTGTATTCCTCTCAGCTGATCGTCCACGATAGCTCGTCTAATAGTTCGTAACGTCTCTGCTTGGACAGCCAGCATCTTAAAGCGAGACATGCACGATTTGGAAGAATATTATTGTGGAAATAATCCAACCAATCGTCTTTAAATTCGTAATTGGATGTGCTCGGGTTGCACTCGACGTGCCGCTGTCTTGCCACCAAGCCTGCTTGTAGACACTGAGCGAGTTGATGATCCAAGAGGCATTCTATAGGACCAGTTGAGACAGAGAAATGCAAGAAAGCAATAGAATCTCACAATAAAATTAGCCGGATCCATCAGTATGCTCTCGCACGTGCCAGGACAATTTGATGTAGCGTATGAGTTGCCGGCCCAGTCACCTGGTTAGTTTTGATAAATTGCTTCAATCTGCACCTCAGTAATGAAGCCTCACCACAAAACGTGATGTCTGCATTGTCGGTGAGCAATAAGGATATGAATTTCATCAAAATACTCACCAAATATGATCGAGTGATTTACGAAGTAATTAGTAATATTACACGACTGGGTGGTCAGTTCAGCAACAGGTTCACCCCCAATTGGATGGATCTGGTTCTCCTTGTGTAATGTCCAGAGGAATAGCTGCGCGGTAAAATGACCCTGTGGGATAAAACGGTCTAGAGTCTCACAGTGCTGTGAGGTTCACGAACGTACAAACTGCGATGCCGTTTTCATCCCATTTCATAGCAAAGACACCGCCATTAGCCTCGTCAAATAATGGGCCATATGATGCGTGGCTCCATTCTGTCACGCCACACCCTGCGTTGTCGTTGATGAACGCATTGCATTGAAGGTTATCCGTGCCATTCGTTTGCTTTAACAATTATCCACCACCTCTCGTCATGGTAAGACAGGACGCACCACAATCGTCCCAGTGAAGTTGGTATTCTGGGTTAAGTTGCAACCTAGAGTTACGTGAGTTGTGGAGCAAGTAGCTAGCGAACATCCGCTTACCAGGAGCAGTATGCCAGGTGACTTGGTTGTATTCGTTGTCGTGCACACCCTCAATGATGTCTATTTCACCGGTCTTTAATAGAGATTATTGAGTGGGAACGCAAAGGTATTCCAAGCTTACATATGGCCATGGCCCATTCCCAACCGTCCTGGCTATATCGTCAGACTCATCATCCAACCTTCGCGTAGCATTACTTGCCAGAATGCAGGCCAAACACCTTGATCGGAATAATTAAATGACATCACTGCACTGGAAGAAAGTTGTCGCACCGCAACCCCATGGAGCCATGTTTAGATCCAGTATGAAGAGACCCATATTGTACTGAGCCTGACTTGCTATGCGGACACTAAGAGATCAGATTAGTCTCGGCGCACTCAGCGCACTGGTGTTTTTTTACCTGCTTCTGTTAACCCCATATGCTAGCTGAGTTGTATTGTCGCCCCGCATGATGACCTGATTGTCGGAGGTTACATATGCTAAGCCGTCGTTGAATGCCGTCTGTTGGTCAACAAAACTATTTTGAATCTTAAGAATGAAAGAATCCCGTGCGACAGATAGACACACACGTCACCAAACCACTGAACAATTATCAGTGAGTGTTGAGTACCCCGAAAATTAAACCAAACATTACTTTGTAGGATCTGGACCAGTGTAGAAGTCAAATGTACTGCAGCCCGTCAGTTACCAGTATCGATTGATGATCTGGACGAGACACTTACTCGAAAAAAGTACTGCCCTCATAGGTATCTTGAATGACCCAGATTATAGTGGATCCATTGGGCGCGGTTTCTCTCTTCGTCGGTATTGTGATCTGTGGCCATTCAAAGCTGTCTGGCGACTCAACTCCGGCCATCCAATTAATGTTACTGAGAATGCTTGGGAAGGCCATGGTCTCCGAAAGATGTCCGTATAATAGGCAAATAATTGCATAATGAAGTTTCAGCATGCTCGGGAGGAAGAATGCAATTCAAAGAAGACGAACTGCCAGGGATTTAAGGTGCGCGTCCGAACACAATTAACATTAGCAGTTGCCACTGCGTAGCTCGAATAAATTTGTAGATGTGGCTTGGATGTGCCAGCGAAATGAATTACCGCAGCTACGAGGCTCTCACAGTGGCACGAGGCGAATGTCTTTCACATCACTAAATTTTTTGTTCCACATCAAATGATAACGCGAACGGGTGACCGGCTTAAGTAGTTACATGCCGTGAGATGCCAGTTGGCAATTGCGGATGCGGCACGATGGCATGATGGCCTCAAGGTTAATTATGCAGAGCTCACACAGCCCAAAAGTTCCCTTAAAAGATCATCATCACTGAAAGTCCACGCGAATTCCGAGTCTGTAGTTCATCAATGCCACACTCATTCTCTACCCAAATCTCATTGCCAACACTGTTTGCAACAATAACAGACGGGTGACCACGACGGATCATCTACTGTGAGCGGCTTGAGCAAGGTGTAGCGGTGGCTTGAATGCTACTATTTTCCGTATGCGGGGATTTGCACTGTGCAACATGGAGTATACTTAGGATGGAGTTTGACAGTACTACATATAGGATACAAAGGGATCAAGCTTAGCAAAGACCAGTCTTCCTAGAAACATAGACGATGACGGGATATATCCTGTTGCCAAACCATATGGTTCAGTGCGACTTTCTGGACGGGGACTTGTCGAGAAACTTGAAGTTAACGAGCGATTGGAGGCTGAGCGCTGAGTAGGCGCTAGTGGGGGTTGTAAAGAAAGAAAGTCGGATCCTTAGTTATCAATGACTTCGAAGATAGGCTTGACGAGCGGCAATCGAGATCTTGACCTCTGCCAAGGGAGTTCAGCGTACCACATTCGTTTTGAGATCCAGTGGTCAAACAGACTCAAACTGTTTTGGAATAGGAACAAAGAATGGAGCAGGGTCGGAATCATGTCAGGCTGTGAGTTTCGGTGTCAGTCGCGGACAATAAAAGCCAATCGTATCACTTTGAAGAAAAGCCAAATGCAGAATAAGTAGGCTCTACTTGTCCTCACTCAGGTCTCGTGGGGACGCGGACGGTGAGGATTTGACCAGCAAAAAGAGGACCCCATTGCGAAGGCAAGGGACCTCCATAGATTCGGAGAACACACAACTCGAAACGAATCATGAGACCAATTCCAAGCCACTAGTGCTGCGCAGCTGCTAAGCGCTAAATCCCAAACCTTGAAATCTGAAAATGGTAGGAACTGTGACTGCAATGCGACTCATCAGCAGTGCAGTAATATCTAGCAGAAGTTATCAATGTGCACCTCACAATACAGAGTCCCAGACCCTCGTACTCAGAAAGCAATGATAGCATAGGCACGAATCACTGTTGCCACCTGTACTGAGATAGACAGTAGACTGGGTGCTATTTCCTTTTTTATCGCCCGGGCCCATTAATGATGTTGATGTTGACGCCGTGAATGAAGACTGTCATGGTAGATGCTAGATCACTAACTTATAATAATCTGACATGGGGTGATGATGATTTATCAACAACAAGCTAATTTAAAACAACCAACATAAGCACAATCATCTTACTTAGATGCAGTTTAGAACCTGGAACACTGGTATAGCTTGGCGGTCGATATGGCCTGGTATTTGCATCGATCCATCAAAATCCTATTCCACCAGTTCGTGCATCCCTACATCTAATGCATCGCATACAAAAAGGCGGGGGGGAAGTCAGATTTCGCTCAACTTATAAGGTGAACGTTTTCATATCATACTTGCTGGCTTTCTTTCAGTGGTGATATAGGAGCACATGATATCCTTTTGGCGAAGCTTCATGGCATACAAAGCATAGCGTGCATGAAGTAACGTAATGGCAGAACAACAGAAAATACGCAAGTAAATCAGCGGTAACGACGAAGAGAGAGAGTGTTGTGCTTTTTCCAGGTTGAGCGAGCAGGAGCGTGGTTGTGACGATGGCCCTTGCCCAATCCCCTGTTCTGCAACGAACATCAGAAAAAACCCCGAGGACCATGAGTGATGAACGAACCTGTTTCCCAACGCTGGTGAGACCACGGGCTTCGCGGCGTTTGTGCACTGGCTTGGCAATCCAGTTGATACGGGGATCCCGGCGAATCTACACCATAATTCGTCCTCGTAAACATAACAGACAGAAAAAACCTCGGGCTTACAGCTTTGTGGTTGGGATCCACAAGGATGACTTCGAAATATTTGTAAACGCCGTCCTGGTTTACCCAGTACGAGTTCAGGACTCGCAGGTTTCCGCAACGCCTTCCAACACGTTCCTCGGCGGTACTCCTAAGACTGCGCTGGGGCTTCAAGTGGTTGACACCCTGGCGGACAGGCTTGCCATTGGTGGCACCTGAAAGATGAATTGGGTTTATATCGAAGGGGCGTGTCGGTCAGTAGCTTACCCTTTGGAACTGGCTTTTTGCGGTTACCACGACGGACGCGGATGCGGTAGATAACGTAGCCCTGCTTGGCCTTGTATCCCAAGCGACGAGCCTTGTCAGGGCGAGAAGGGCGAGATGCACGATGAACAACTTTCAATTGGCGGTACTCCCAGCATCTAGAATACGAATTCAGCAACTTTCGTCGTTAATGTATCACAGGCATCAGGACTCACCGGACACGGAGGAGAAAACGCAGCACATCGGACTGCTTTTTTCTGTACAACTCGCTGATGTATTTGTATGCGCCCATGTTGCAGGCTGCAATGCAAGATGATTAGTGACTCGGCAGGTCAACATACATCCAATCAAGACAAAAGCATCCATCGATTTCCATTCCAATTTCTCCAAACTAGAGTTTCTGACAGCAATGCAGATCTCTTCCAGCATAGCTGCATACAACAACAACACAGAAACATACCTCTTGAGGGTCTTGACTCGGGGGCGACTACGACGTCTTGTTTGACGACTGGAGGATGGTATTCGGGTATTGCCGTTGTATATCGGATTATGCTAGCAGCCTGATTTAGGCGACCCTTCACGCGGTGATTTGCCAATTGCTATGCGATTCCTTGTTTCCTCATGCGCTTCTTGTTGTTGTTAATCGTTGTATTACTCCAGCCTGTATCGAGGTTTTTCAGCGACGTGTTGATATATAATGTTTGCTATCCTCAAAGGGCCGTGCCAACATCCCCCCCACGTATATTTGCTGTGAGGTCAATATGTCTTACAGAGCAACAGACGACTTGCAAGGCTACCTTAAGGACGCTATTCTACCCCGACTGAAGCTCATGCACAAACCAGAGTTGATGTTTCAACAGGGATACAAGAGCCGCAGAAAAACGCTTACTGTTCGCCGACGACATCGAAACCTTGCTAACATAGTTTTCCTGGATTCCGCATTTGATGAACTTGTTAATGATTGTAGGCTTGCCGTTAACACGAAGCTTCGTGAGCTAAACCCTTACCATCTACAGGGATCGAGGAGCATGTTCCAAATCGCTCGCTCTGTCTGTACGACGAGGACCGGAAAACAGGCGAGCGGTTTACAGTACGCTCCTCACATAGATTCAATGTTCCAGAACTGCTGCTTCCTGCAGCATCGGATCTCAATCGGTATGTAAACAATTACCTGGAACACGAGGTTTATTTAACCTCGTTATTATCAGAGTGTGTGATTGGCTGGACAATTTCCCCTTCCAAACAGTTCAACGAGTTTTTCATATCATGTTTCCTGCAACGAAAGATTGGAAGTTTGTGACGCTTGATGATCACAGCTGCGATGACGATAATTTCAAGAAATTTCACTGGACGGATGTCAACCAAGATCACCCCGATATACATGACTTATCTGTAGTTGTCGCCTGCCAACCTCCTTGGATATTGACCGACGAATTCATGTGGCAATTCACTCAACTCAAATCGGTACGTGCTTGGAATACTTGAGCCGTGAATACGGAACATATTTGGTAGCTTCCTGAAGGTACTACGCGCCCGTTACGTGGAAAGGAACGCCTTTGGGGGAAGGTAAGTGCACATAATGTACATTTCCCAGAGTCTGAAGAAATCCTTTAGTTATGGGACACCTGCGTTCACAATCAAACGCCATTCTTCATTCTGACTTCATACCAACAGTGGGCTTTTGGTATGTTTTCACGCGGTAAGATCTGCCCCAAGCGAGATCAAAGAAAGGGATTTATCATGGCTTGATAGGTTGGACGACAGCATTCATTTCTCCCGTTATAGACGCCCAATCACGCTCTCCGACCGTTATGCATGCGTTGTTATATTGGCTCGGCTCGGCTCTCCGCGCCCCTGGTGGTTTTGTACAACCGGTGGAGGTTGGCGTTGAAATATTCTTATTAGGAATAACTGAGCTAAGCCAGTCAACAGGTTGCGGAACCTGTTCACAATATCTTCTCGGATGATGAATCCGAGCCACCAATCGCCGAACCGGAAAAAGAGCTAGAAATCGCTACTTCCTTATCGAGCTGGAGCGGGACGAGTGATGGTGAAACATATAATACGTTGTGTCTTCATCAGTTGAACTCACATGTTGAGCAGAACCGGCGTCCTCGGCTGGAGCCGCGGGCGCGGTAGCGCTCGATGTTTCAGATAGGGGAGTGGACGAGCCACACGGTCCAGATGTTCTTTTTAAAAAGCCAAAGGATCCGGCCCTCACCTGGGAAATGATCGAGTTATGGAGGAAAAAATTACCCGCCAAGCGTGCCGAAAACGAGAGTTTCCCATCTCCAACTTTCGCAACGTCTGTCACACTACTCCCTGATTTTCTTGATGACTCTGCAACATCAGACACCTCGGATGAAACTGTCGGAGTGCCTTGTGGACACTGGTTAATGAGTGCGCGTAGATAGTGGCTCAGGACGCTGGAGAATCTTATTCCTGATAACAAGTATCTAAACACTAGTCATGTGCATGTGAACTCTTATAACTATCTTTGCTATCTCGATCGGAGCCTCAACCATGCAGTGCTCAAAAACAATACCCAAGCACTGCCAATAAGCATGGCGCAAAGACACACAAAAATCCGACCCCTCCTTATCTCCGAGTATCCGCGAACCCCTTGAGAAGGACAAGAAGAAGGGAAATAACTGGCCCTAGAATCTGCTCTGGGCCGGCGACCGAGTAGAGGCTTTCTTGGGTCTGGAGAAGACAATGGTCCGATTTCAGAAGCCAGGATATCTCCTTCGCCCCCGGTGAAGGTCGACTCTTCTTCTAATTCACGTTCGACATCTTCTTCATCCCCGACCGCGTTCTCAAGAGTCTCTGCTGCTTGCCTTCGTCGATGATCAAGATGCGATAGACCGATAATACCTAGTAGTTGCAAAACATTAAAACCGAAAAACACGTTCAACAACTGCTGGGTTGTGTACTGGTCGCCTTTTGGGGCTCGTTGATGGGGGGATGCACCATCCAAAACAAGGCCAGCTATGGTTTGGAAAATCGTCGCCCCTGTTTGTTCCATCTGAAACGTCAAGCTCGTAGCTCAGATAAGGACACTAGACAGAATAAACCACTTACGCTTTTGTGGACACCCAGAGTAGTTGATACAAACTTAAACGGGACCAGCTGAGGGACCAAGACCACAAGGAGTACTAGAACACGTCGCATGAATGATGGTTAAAAAGTGCAACGCTAACTTACAAGGGGAGAAGCCAATGCCAGTCGCAATGGCAGCAATTGCAGGGGAAGGCGTTCCCGTCCATGCTGGCGGAAGAACAAGCCATGCGTATCCAAGCAACGTCAATACAGATGACAGCATGAACATGCGAAGTACAGCCTGTGGATGCTTCATCCGGTCTACTATGAATCCGGTCTAACTTGGTGTCGGTCAAGATTATGGAGCAATATGAAATGCGCTTACGGCGGGATACAAGAGTATGCTCCCAGCCAGAAGGTAGGAAGCTTGTGTACTAGCAGCGTTCTCCGTCAATCCATATCTCTTTTCAAAAATGTTGCTAAAGAAAAGTCGCACAAAGGACGTTATGAGTCACGAAAGATGTCCTGGTATGCAGACTCACGCTGCCAAATGGGTGAAAGGGGCCCATATAGTGCCACAGAGGATGTTTAGCCCTATGTAGCTGCGAAAGATCAGTATAAGTCGTGAGTTCTAATCTCGTCACGCACGCCCAGAAGATATCCCCAAGCTTTGGAATATCTTTGAACCTGATGTGGCGTTTTTTTGCAACTTTTTCCAGCGCACGAGCCTCGGAGATATCATACAGTGAGCGGCGCCTGGCCTCACTTCGAATCTCGGAAGCCTCTAGCAAGACAGTGCCAGAACCCCGTATAAGCCACTTTGAGGATGCCATGTAGACCAGGTTGATGAAAAGGGAAAGAGCAGCTAGGAATGTGGACGCGTAGAATGGTGCGTGGCGCCCAAAACGCTCCGCAAGCGGGAGTGAAGTTCGCGCTGAAATAAATGACGCCAATTTGCCAGCTACAAGACCCAGTGCCATTGAGACACCGAGCCCGTGCGATTTAAAGAATCGCACGATAATGGACTCCTGTACAACCGCAAGAGGACTGACTCCAAATCCAAACACGAACAGCCCAAATGCCATCAATCGAACATCTCCTTTTATGTCACCAACCAGTAGCAAAACCTGACCTAGACAGGGATGAGAAAGTGGGTAGCATGAACAAATAATACATACCAAAAAAAATAACACCAGTAGCAATGATACTAGTGAGCGTTGTACCAAGTTTACTCGCCATCAGACCCCCGACTAGAGGTGTCCATGTACTGTTTAAACTGAATGCAGAAATCAGCAGACTAAATTCCGTGTTGGATGTGTTAATCTCTCGCGCCAGTCGAGATTTCAGTGGCCCTAGTGTGTATGACGCACTGTAAGATGGGGCACAGTAGATATTAGGAATATGTGGAGGGAACGGAAGAATGGAAGAAAAACGCACTAGTGACTACCAACGCTGAGAGAACATGCACACAGGAGAGCCAACATCCGAACAATGGATGCCCTCGTTGGAGAGATAGCATCACCCCTCTCTATAAGTTCCTCATCACGCGGTCTGGTGGAGACAGAGTTTATATGTGATTCTGTGTAGCTGCGACTTGGAATCGAGATGTCAAGTTCACGGTGGCCAGTCATTTGCGTTGAAGTTGTACGTTAGATAAAAATACCAACGCTCTTATCTGATAAGGTTGGATGACGTAACCTTGACTCCGACCCAACCCTAGATCTAAATTTAGACTCGTGACCAGTGGCAGAATCGATTCTCATCCGCGAGGTGTCTGTTGACTGGTCACGAGTCTAATAGATACGCCGTCGACTGGTCACAAGTCTAATCTGAATTGCAAATACAACGGCCCACCATCCCAGGACCGAGGACACCTGGTTTCTCGAAAGTCCGTTCCTCTGTCTGTCCGGTCCGTCCATCAGGTCCGACCGGCGACAAATAGCACCATGAGATTGTGTCTGGTTGTGTTGTGGCAGACAAAAATTCCAAACTCAAATGACGATCAATGACTGTAAAGCAGGTCGACTTCAAGTATGTGTGAGGTTCAAGTATCTGGCAAGACAAACTCATCACAGAATCCAGTGGTTCCGTTGGTTATAGCTGTATCTGTAGCGTCGAGGCCCAACAATCGCATCACGAGGTTGTAAATCTCGACATTCTGGAACCCTGGCATCACGTATGCTCCTGTACCATCGCCCTCTCCTCGTGCGACTACAGCAGCCTTCATGCCCTGCGAGAAAGGCCCGTGTGCGACAAAGATGGCATGCATCGACGGGTCCTCGTTGTCATAGCTGTGGTTCTAGGAAGGCGGGACGCGTCAGCTCAATGATTTGCAACAGAGAAATCAAGCGACATGAGGTACGGTAAGGTAAACTCACTCCAGCTGGTATTGCATCTTCGCCGCCCGTGCGGTCAGTCAGCCCGTAGCGCGGGACAATCCACACAGGAGCGATGCGGTAGTTGCGGGAGAAATGGTATCGTTCTGGCATAAGTTCCACTGTGCCTGCAGACATCTTACCGTAGTTAAATGCGTTGAGGTCTGCCAAGGTCGGTAGAGAAGCTTTCAGTCGTGAACACATCAAACTGATCCGGGTGGGTAAGTGTGCGTTTGCACAAACGCTCAAGGGCCTCAGTCACGTTTGTACTGGGAGCGAAACAGAAGCACATAGATGGCCAACCTGAACAGCGCATGGTAAGCAATCCGCCACTCAGTCTAAAACATTCCGGCAAGCAGAAGACTATATGTTGAAACCACCCATCCATCTTGGTAACACCTTTCCACGGCTGACCAACAATCTCATCAACATATACCCAAGTTAGGTGGCTGATGTCCGCCATCCCGTGGTCACTATGTGTGAGGTTGCGCTCGCCTAGTACTTGGGTTAGGTTCTGAGCGAAAAGATCAACAGCAGCGAGACTCATCTGCAGTAAGTAGCAAGTTTGGAAAACGAAAATAACCAGATCAACTAATAGGATTGACACAACACTTACATTAACAGCCTTAGACATCGGCTCTGTTGCATGGCAAACGTGGTCTAGTGACGGTTCGTACCCTATGAAACAACGTCAGCTGGCACAAGGGAGAATCATGAAGTTGAAGAGGACGAAATGACAAGCAGAAGAAACAACACCGGTACCGCTTAGAGCAAAAGAAACAGATATAATGGTCCAGAGGCAGAGAAAGAAACAGATGCAAGAGCGCACCAAGAATAGGCTGCGGCCGCTCTTCTAGCGGGAGGTCAATCCATCCTGAGAGATTGGAAAGTTTCTTCTCCAGAGCGTAGTTATCCTGCGTTCCAGTTCAAATTATATTACATCCTTTTCGAGTCTAAGTCTCTAAGACCACACTCTTACCTCCCAAGGTAGAAACTATGTAGAGTTCACGCCCGAGGATGTAAATCAAGGACCTGTAAGGACCTTTAGGCCCCGACTACGCTCCAAAAGTAAGACGCTCGAACAGACCATACCTTCGGAATCGTCCGCGTGACTCACTGGTGCGAAGGGTAACACTCTTCGCATCCGAGTCACGCGAATACATCTTCTTTTCATCTTACCATTCAGTACCTTTCCTCGTGCTCATATGCATAGGGCCATCTGCATATCACCTTGCTTGCAAGGTCATATGGCGTGCGACGAAATCTGACGGACTATGTGCCAATAATAAACAATAATAAACATCAATAAATCATCAGTCTCCCTGTTGTTGAACGCCATCGTCATAATCCATCCTGTCGTCGATATTATGAAGCCAGGAGATATCAAACATGATCATTGTGTCTGCGTATATCCAGCTGTCATGGCAAAGTGCAGCTGCGGAGGAGCACTCAGTTATGCACTGTGCAGATCCTGCAAAGCTTACGACTCACCACACTCTCCTGCTGCCAGATGCTACACCTGCTAAAAGAATCCATGCAGACATGGAGAACTGAGGGTCAAAAGGACATATTTCATCGATAGCGCCTGCGGAAACCAGTGCCCTACGCTGTAGCTCCACATAAGCCTCTGCAAGTCAGTCAACTGGGACATCGCTGACTCAGTCATGCATACTTTCCACGACGTCGACATTGAATGGTCCTCATGCAGGTCCTGTAAAGACTGCCGTTCATCATACTTCGCTGCCGCCAGACCTGCTAAGAGAATCCATACAGAGGCAGAGGAGTGCAAGCACAAAGGGAAAATCTACAACTCATATAAGCACGAGATACCGCCGGCGATGGCGTCCACCACGTCATGCTGTGTTGTTGCATTCTGTCTTTTCTTCACGGCTCTTTCCGTCTGCTGCGTCATGCTGTGTTGTTGCGCGTTCATGCACATACTAAGTATGGCGACCTCTGCTTCATTTCACGGTGTTGTTGGACCACAAACTTCAATGACACAATTGATTTCCTCTTCCCACCAATTCTCGAAGACCCTGAAAGCTGTCTTGATCGTGCATTCCTTTCCCCTCTCAACGTCTATGTCGATGGATTTTCAACGACAAAATTCTAGAGAAATTGCTGGGTGATTTTCGTAAGTATCACAACTGATATCAATCACACATTTCACTGACGAAACTATGTAGGATCTTATTTTAGTTCAGACAGCCTAAAAGAAGCTGAGCAGACTCAATTGAGCACACCAAAACACACTCGACTACCTTGAATGTCAACCAATCCTGGAGTATGTAACCTCTCGGTAGAAATGGGATTGGTGAGAAACGCGCGCGTGCGCGTCGTCGCGCTGCATTGTCGCTTCCTTAAAGTCAATACATTCGAAAGCCACTGCATCCCCCGCATTCCATTCAAACCGTTCGTTATGGACAGTGCGAAAAGACACTGTCTATTTGCAGACGATGCTAATATAGGATTTCCCGAGTGGTTACTGCCAACACTGTATTGTCGTAGAGCCGACCGAAGGGGGATCCTTGTATGCTAAAAATGTAAAAATTTCCCTTATCGCACCAAGATTGAGTCCACAACAGAGAGGCCTATTCTTAGTGTTGTGCACTGTACTATCATAGCGCCCGACTGGATTTCAGTTTCTGTGCAAGTATCGGTCTCAGCGCGTATAAAGTTAGCATACACATCTAGAGCAGGCCCAAGTCACGGAAAGAACCAGGACCGTTGTTTGTTGTCTGAGCCCCGATGGTGGTCCGGCCAACGTACAGCTTAGCTTATATATTCACATCCACATCGTGGGCCGTAGTTTGACACGCCATGTGTAACCGTAAATTTTATCAATCACTTAGACTGACTCGATGAACTTATGAGCGTACCAGACGCACGGGCGTAAGTAGATCCATCAGAACCACACCACACACTATTTCAAGCTACTTCCAAAATCCACTCCCTGTCTTACAAGTAATCTCCTAGACATAAAAGCTTGAGTTCTGGTAAGGGCAGCACCGATTATCAACTCGTCACATCCCCAGCTTATACTCTGCACTCACATATCCTCGCTTGCTCGTTCGTACCCACATGCATGTTGCAAAGAGCGTGAGGACGCAAAGTCCGAACAGTACCCAGCCGACTGCTTCGACTGTTAGCGTTTCTCGACAGCTGGATACACTCAGCTCCTGTGGTGCATCGCACGGCAGGACCCCGTTAACGGATGCGGAGCTACTGGCTATCCAATTACAATCGCCCCCACTCCGCGTGTTGTGCATCATGCCAGCTGCTGCGCCCTGTCCACCCGGGTTAAACTGTTCATTTTTATACCGTAAGATGTCTTACCCAAAGTGCCGAAGTGATAGCAAGCCAAATGATGGAACTCGCTATGCTGGCAAGAAGGTGCACAGCACCATCAACAATCCACAGCATATAAGCTGCCCCGAATAACGTGGTCCACACGGCGTTGAACTCGAAGAGTATTAAGCTGAATGCGTCCTATGTTAGCAGGACTTCCTTTCGAGGTGGAAAGCAGACTTGCAGTGAATGATAACGAGCACTAGGCCAATTACGACTCTCATTTCCAACGCTGATAAGGTAGGCAGTGAGGCCCAGCTCAGCCATAGCACATATAGTGATGAGAATGAAAAGGAAAGGGTGGTAATGGGTTTTGATGTAAGGCATTGTTCAACGGTACCAAAAGAAATGAAAGAGAGTCAAAGCTTCCGAATAGTAAGATACGGGTTAGAAGTGAGAAGTGCAGACCAAACTAATAGTAGTCATCCTGGACCTTTGCGCGCGTTCCATTCGTGGCCCCCATGCAGCTGCGAGACATGCGAAGAACACGAGGGCGAGTATTGCCGGACATGTTCAAATATCGCACATCTTATTCGGGTAGGCTGTAGATCAAAACGTGTCTGCAGCAAGTTAGATGTAACATGGAGAGAAATATTCACCGGTGCACCGACGGCAACTCCAATTACGTAGGTCGGATAGCTGTATCAAACACCAAATGGTCTCCGCTCTTTTCACCTAAGAACATTTCATCTGGTCTACATATCAGCTGCCATGTATAACGGCAATTTAAACTCGCGGGGCATATAAAAACTGGACTACCGAGATGGAGATTCCTTGAAAGCGAGATCTCGATTACATCTTAAGTGCCAAATTTGCTAGGTTCAAAGCGCCTTCTTTCGTCTTGTTCCCTGAAACAAACACCAGAGATCAGCTCCGATGCAACTACATCATTGATGCTTCACCTACCTCCAATGAACCCTGATGCGTGCACGAATATACATCCGTCGACACCGCTTACTTTTGACAGCTCATCATCACGCACGCCTCTCCACTTCTCCGGCAGCGCCTTTCGACTGTCAAAGCTCTCAGGAGAGACAGGGACTGCCTGGATACGCCAGTTTCCCCCAGCCTCGTCAGGGTATATCACATAGAATGGAAGTTCATCTTCGGAGATACCCTGCTCAGCCTCAAGTTCAAACAAATGCTCCTGTCAGATGTTTCAGAATCTAGTGAAAGGTCGTGATCGACAACAATATAACCTTCCATGGAGCAAATTGCTCAAATAATATGATCTTTCCGCTGCCATCGACGTTCTGGCGCGATGAGAGCCCAGCCAATACCAAATCACGCGCAGGCAACCATGCATTGGCATAGTAGTCAAGCCTGCTGAGGAACTCATCCCCGGTCAGCTGCGAAGCTTTCAAGAACAGGGCCTAGACAGTTCAGCGAGTTGTGTCGCAAGCAAAGACGCAGACACCCACGTCCACTTTCTGAGACTCAGAAGACTCGTTCCAGCGAGGATTAAGCCATCCAACTCTACTCGATAGATCGGTCCGGTTGCGATATTTCGGTTGTTCTTGGGAGGAGTATTGCGAGATCCCATTGTCAATTGCATCCAGGGCCTCGATAAACTCCTGCAGATGGTTAGGAAGATGCAAGTCTCCTTGAGCGACTGCATACCTTGTACATTTTCAACCATAGTATGTCAACTTTCTTGTCACTCCGTTCTAGCCCTGTCACACTGGCAACAACCTCCTTTCCGAAATGCCTTTATGGAGCTGTAAGTTACCTCCAGAAGAATCCAAAAATTCCATACTTGTAGACAAGACCTGCAGATGATAGTTTGGTGCTGAAGCCATGTCCGAACACCTCCGTAAAACCACGTTGATGGTGATCAAATCTGCTTTTGCTTTCGTCGTATACGGCTCCCACATCAACTACTATGTCGCAATCATCGAGGACAGCTGGATCTCTACTGCGTTTTAGGCCTTGATAATCACTTGTGAAGGTGAGTACCGATGAAAAACTTGACATACTCACTTGCATCTTTATAGGTATCCGTCTGACGCAAAAGAAAGACTGCCAATGCTTCGTCGCAATGGAAGGTACCATTATGAGTGCCTATGGTCTATCCAGGCGCTGGAGATAAAGATACATCCTCTGTGAGTGACCGGGCGAACCTTGACATCCATTCTCTGCTTTTTGGTGGCGGGCCCTGTTTGTGACATAACTGTCCTGCTACTCAGCTTGCGATCCAGGCGAAATAAGTAGGCCGAGGTAATGGTGGGCGAACGTACGCTACGGATGACCTTGTTTACCAAGGTCATAAAAGTTATACTTTGAGATTGGCAATCGAGTCGATGCTTACGTAACATTAAGCGCTTGTCGAAGTCTCAATATTGGAGTTCCCATTTGCCAATTATCAGAGTATACACACTAGCCATATTGGTTATGGTCTCAGTAAGAAGTATGCATATGTATGATAACTTGTTCGACCTGGCCCAGCTCATAATATTGGAGTGAGCAGAGAGAGTATACGTAACTCGATTTCGGCACCATATACTAGTGTTCGTCCCATGGAATTAGTCAAAAGACCCGATCTCATTACAGTATACTAGTACTGTACTCGGTCCAAGACGGTGTAGATATAATAAAGTGTCAATGAACGAAGATATATGCGAAAGTACAGTTCCATTAGCAAACCCTAAAAGCAAACTGGTTTGTCCATGTCCAATAAAGAGAGCTAAACGGAATATCCTAAGTATGTTTGGCAGTGTGCCAGCGTCACGTCATGCGGGTCTATAAACATACGAACAGTGTACAGCTTTGAAACCGTTTTAAAGTAAAACCAATGCCCCTCCGACAAATAAGACGACAGCTCCGAGAGCGTTTCCACTGCGCAAGGCTTGTGCGCCTGCAATATAGCCATCCGGAGGGCCATATATCCCACCTGATGCTGATGCTCCTGGACTGGGGGCACCGTTGGGACCGCCATCCGCTCCAGCAACGGTAGATGCTGCAGTGGGTAGATTGCTAGAGGCGATTGATGTGGTGGTCCCGTTGTTGGCACCGCTAGTTATTGTTGAAGAAGAGTTGCCAGAGGCAGAAACTGTGGCGGACCCTGTGGGAGTGGGAGTGATGGTGACCACCGTGATCTGTGTTATTGTGCTAGTTTGGCGATTCGAGCCAAGGGTCTCTTCCACGGTGGTAAACGTTGAGAGCTGAACACTCTGTGATGATGACTGATGCTGGGGTGTGAGCTTGACAGGGAAAACGAAAAGCAACTACGAACCTGGGCAAGTGCGAGTAGAGGTAAAGCCAGAAGAAAAGAAAGTAGATACATCGCTGAAGCTTAAGGACGAAGATTGGTAGGAGCGACGATAGTGCAAGACGGTGAGAGAAATTTAGAGACTGTGAGTGACAAGCAATACCAGGGTACCGCCCTGGTTTGGCTGAGTAAGTTTGAAGGGGGGTCGAGGGGGGTCGTTTTTCATGTTCTTTGTTATAATGAGATCAAAAACAAAATTGTGATTTCCATCTCACCATTGACGGCCATCATCGATTCATCAATTGAGCATTAAGATCATGTTCCCAATTCAATCGCATACCGTACACCTCGTTCTGCAATACATATCTCCTCCCTCTGAGTTGACTCAACCCCTACCACCCCCATTTATTGTCTAGATCACTGCTTCAACGACACCATTTCCTTCAGATCTCACCTGATAATCCTATAGAATATCTATGTTGGCCTGCTCCTCAAAGTGCCCGTGCCATCGAGCTCCTCAATATCTTCTCATCCCCCGGAGATCAGCCAGGCCAATATCACGTTCGGTACACCTCAGATGCAGAGCACACTTATGCTCATGTCCAGGTCGTCACTCATGAGCAGGGTGTCCGCTTGCTCTTCGAGTGGGATGATGAAGACGGATGGAAGTATCATGACAGTCAGCTGATGCCTTTCCCATCCACATCACGCTCTGCGTTACACCCACCAACAACTCCGGCGGAACAGGCGCGTGAACGTTACCCCTCCGTGGCCCGTGGTTTTCTAGATGATGAAGATCGCTACTGGAACGCATACAATGCCCCGCTCTATGAGTCCATTTCCGCTTTTTCCGCTTTAGCACCGCGCAATACACTTCGGGAAGGTTTGGCTGATAGAACAGAAGATGCTTATTGGGCACGATATTCATCAGTACAAGGTGGTGGTTCTTCCTTTCCAAGCTTGATATTTTTACCTTGCCTGACCTCTTCCCTATCCTAGGATCTGCTGATTCCACGGTGCCCTCACCTCTACCGAACCACCGGAAACTAGAAACTGCGCTTCCGGCGTATTATACACAGCAAGAAGAGGCCATACCCATACCAGCTGACACTATACATTCTTTGCCACTGCCCGACAGTAAGTTTGGGCCGCCATCGCCTACTGCATTGGCACATCTCCTTAATATTATCTCCCCACGCAAAGACATACACACACCCACGTCAAATGAACCATCCTCAAGTATTGCCCGTGATACTCCGTCACCACTCTCAACTTTGGATAATTCGGACCTCGAGACCCCCGCATCTGGGAATCCGGGTCAATATGCCCACGTTGCTCAACCCGTGAAAGTCACGTTAAATGACATGTCATATTCTAACGGGCGCCATGCAGGGAACGGACACGCAAACGATGAGGATGAGGAATTTGCTGTGGAAGAGGACAAGGCAGTGACTGAAAGTATAAAGGGGATATACTACCTGTGGAAGGCGAGGAAGTTGAACCAACCAGACGAAGGGAGCAGTGACGCATTCCTACGCATCGTCCGAGAGGCTCTAAATTAGTCTGATAGTGGTTTGGTGTTGTTGAGCTACATGTTTATACGCTGGTATTATTGACAGGAGCATGATATACATCATTGCACTTCTAGATCCCACCTATAAACGTTAAAAAATTTGATGCAAGAATAACATTGTACGTATTTAATGAGTGTGTTTTGAGGGTAAAGATGTCTATGATTCTGAAGACAATGCCGCGCAAGCTTGGAGAAGTGAACCGAGCTCAATCAGCCCAAGGTTAGCTTGTGCGAGGATTTGAGGATTATCGGGGCTAAAAGTAGGGAGGGGAGATGCGGTGGACGAAGTCGTAGTTGGTGGGGGAGTTGAGGCGGGTAGTCGGCAGAGATGTGGTTGTAGCTGCGAAGGTGCTCGTAGTTGTGAGGGTGGGTGTGGGAGTACTTGATGAGGTGGTAGTGGGTGGCGTCCAAGTACTAGTGGTACTAGTGGAAGACTGCTTTGTCGTCGTAGACGGCAGAGGCGTGGACGAGGTGGAAGCACTGACATAACTCCACGATCCAGATAATTCCCCGACGCTGGTTGGCGCGAAGAACTCAAAAAGACCCTGACTGAAGTCAAGTCCCCCGCAAGGACATCCAAGGCACTGTATAATTCCTTGTTAATTACACACTCCGCAAAGCAGTAATTGGCGAGAAATACCTCGTCCATAACCTGGGCCTGCGTCGACACGCCATTCACGGTGATAGTCATCATTTGGAAGCAATGGCTACCTCCATCATAGTCCTTCGTTGGATGTAAGTTTCAGGTTATGCAGTCACAAGACAGTAGAATTTACACATGTGCTGAGCGCAACAATCTGAGTGGATGTCAAGCGATGATCAACAGTAACCAGAGGATAGAGGACATACAAAGTCGGTAGGTTGATTGAAAGCTCCACAGGCACCACTGGTTGTACAATGAGCAAGGGTCTAATGGGTTACAGGATCTACTAACGAGCCATCTTGAAAATAAGTAAATGTGTCTCTCTTCGAGATTTTCGTGTCTCTTGACTGATTGACGGAGAGATCGAGAGCCCGCGGCTGGTGGTTACCGCTTAGGGCGCGTACGTGCTCCAACCTGCGCGAGCGATCATGTGCGGACGACTGGACCCCACTAAAGCCGTTTACTTGGGAGAATAAAAGTGACGGAAGAACACACAAAGCGACAGACAGGTAATGAAAGGAGTGCATTTTATCAATGAATGTTTAGTTTATAACCGCAAAACACGAAAACATGAAGGTGGAAGAGCTACGGTGTTGAAATTTCAAAAGATGACCCTGTTAACTAAATTTTTGATTTATTATAAAGTCACACACTATGGCGTTCCAGGCCTTCAAGTTCAGGAACGAAAATTGCCGACTTTATGTCTTTATCGATTTACATCAGAAGATGCTTGTAATGCAGGATGTAACATTAACAAGTTGACGAGACAATGCAGGAGGTAGTAAGTACAATATGGGTTATCTACATCAGAAGTGAGTATTATACTTGTGAAGAGGCCATCAGGGGTATATTCATTCATCAGATTCATCATCACCACCGTCGTTCACAGGGATATCTTCTTGTCCTTTCATTCGCTGGTGTGAATTGCTATCAGGTGTGGACTGATAACTGGAACTGTAGAAGACTTACCACGAACGCAAACTTGCATACTAGGAAACCCCCCTTATTGAGTCCCTTTTCAATCCACGCCTACGAAATTAATAAAAGGAAATAAGGGTCATCGACCGAGCGACGCACTTTTTTGACAAGGTATAGGCCATCATAGCGATACCTATGAATATATTTGCAATTAACGGAGAAGTTGATGAAATATAGATGAAACAGACCCCTCTGACGGTGCGTACTTTGACCTGGCCTTCCCTTTGAAGCCCCGGATCACACGGACAGGTTTTTGAGTGTCAACAGATCTCTGTTAAGAATGAGTCAAAAAATATTCGAGCCCCATCTTCCTCATTTACCTGGAGGGCTGCGTTGTTTCTATCCTCAAAGGTCTGATCACTGCTTTGGGGAGCCGTTCGGAGCTTTTCAAAGATTAGCCTGATCACACTAATTGGTGATTATACCTACATTCTTGGGTGCTGTCTTTGTTCCCTTCAAATCCCTGCCGCCTAATAAGGGTGAGGACATCTCCGCTACTCCACCGCAGCACACGTACCAGAACCGGTAAATGTACTGGATCACTGTGAGTCGCTGTTTTTTGCACGCTTGCATCACGACTCACAATGCGTATCCTTGGTCCACATCATCATCATATCCTCCTGAAAGTGCGATTGAGTATGCACCATCTGGACCTGGTGCAATACCCGAGACCCAAGGGCTAAAGTTTGATTAGCTCGAGGGTGCCCATTCGAAAAGAAGGGGGAAGTGTCTTACCCATGGACAGATGCGTTTGAACAATCTTCCCTAGTACACCAAGTAAGCCAATATTGGTGGCAAGAATTACCAAGTCATCCTCACCTTGTTGCCCACCATGTCCCCACCTCTACGTCGGGTATGTGACCGTACATATGACTACAGAAAATTACACGACTAGCTTGAAGAACAAGAGCAGAGCTACTGACGGATCATATGTCCTCTTTGATTTCACCTGGCCAACTTTGAGCTTTTGGGACCGTTTGAATGTGATCGGTTCCGGGACCCCGCGATCTTGTTCCTGTTTGTAGTCGATTGTCTTACCAGCAAGACGAGAGCTTCGTCGCGCGCCCCCTTGTTCATTACTATCATCCGCTATACGAGAAGCTTTTTTGGGCGGTTCCTCAAGCACGTCGCTTTCGGGCAAGGGGGACTTCCGTTTCTTGACCGCCACTTTTTTCCTCAAGTTCTCTTTCGGCTCGCATTTGGGTCTGAGGGGATTGATTCCCAAGTCGGCAAGAATAGCTCTGTTGCGTGCAATGTTCTGCTCTCGCTCTTCTGCGTAGGACATGGTGGTTGACTGAACAGAGACAAAAGTGGGCGGAAGCAAATATTGCACTTGGAATAAAATCGTGTCACCCACGTGACCGCGTTTCATATGTATGCTAAGTTACATGCGATAGCATTAAATTTATAGACATACTACAATTCAGCGTAGTGGAATCTACACATGAATCACCTAGTGCCTTGAGGCACAAAGGGAGATAAGCCGACGAAATTACTGATGTCAACCGGGCTCATCGGAGGAGTCGGAGTGCCATCTGTCTGCCCGCTGACGTTGCTGCTCTGGGCTCTAGATGGAGGTCGTCCACTTATGCTTATGCGGTCATTCAGTGGAGTATGCATCTCTCCTACATGTCATACATTGCGTCAATAGCGTAATTAGCGAATGATACGAAGAGCTCACTCCCGATGAATTTGCATTTGCCTTGTTTCCTGTAGCCGCATTTAGACCCTCTGGGGCAGTAGTGTCCAGAAGGGCAACTTTCACCGTAAGGACAAGGTTGGTCTAGATGTACAAAGGACTGAGATTGCTATCCATGAAGAACAACCACACGCGGCGCACTCTTATTAAAGACGGGGCAAGGAGATTTTCTTCGCATTGGCACGAAGCTCGGCGTAGTTGTCTGCCGTAAGAAAGTAATCGTGGCCATAGGTGCACTTATCACCTTGCTTGCACACGGACAAATAGAAAAATGTGCATGGTCGTGGATTTTCTGTGAAAAGATCGACATCACGCTCGATGAACAATGATGAGTGACCTACGCTTGTTGAGTGGCTGGTCGCAACAAACAATCGTTATCAACACTGAATGGAGTAAGCAACAAGGTCCTACCAAAGAAGGATCAAGATATCTGCAGAATTGTGTGCTCGTAGAGATGATTGGACTCTGCGTTCCAACGAGAAAGTTTTTAGGGTTTATCCTCTGTCTGTCATGTTCTTGAGGAGTGACCCCTGTTGGAGGCGTCGACCTCCTATGCGTATAAGACGAGGGAAGTTTCTTTGTCATGAAGACACCTCCAATATCGAGGTGGGGCAAATCGAAGTGTTGAAGCTCGGCGGCGAGAGTCTTGTATCCACGGAGTAGGACAATTTTTTCCAGCAAGCCCTCGTTTTCAAGGGTACTTAATGTGGAAGTGTATCCATTGTCGTGCCCGCCTTGGAACCACATCAGCGTCAGCCGAACAAAAACTTGCGTTGAAATTTCACCTCCGAAGAATACACGTGAAGTCTGGGGAAAGCGGGTGAAAACACGAAGACATTCTACCGGAAAGTTAGAGGAAATTACACAAAACTAAACGTTATCGCATCACCTTTAATCTTCGCATCCGCTGCTTCTTTCCCCCCACCCACATCCACAATAGAGAATAACGGTGAAGCTGAGTTGAAACCCAGCACAAATGCTTCAAATTCGGAAGCACTGCATATACCGTTGTTTACCAGTGTATCCATCAAGCCAGTTTTATTGCAGTACACAGTCAGCCAAACTTGTCCACGGCAGGAAGATCCAGCGTCAACATCCACCATATAGTCTGTTAACCCTTTGGTTAGTAGCATAGCTGCTTGCCGGCCACCTGTATGGCCTGACGCGAGTAAGTCTTGGGAGAAAATGTTGCCATCGCCGTCAATGAGGCAAAGGAGAAGCGGGTTATCATCCTGCATACAACATCATTTCGAACCGAATATTGAGGAATACATATTAGATGACCAACCTTTAATGAACCAATATTTTTCTCCAACTTGAGCATGTGTCTTTGTAGATTGCATTTTTCATCTTCGGCAGCCTTGAAAGCCAGCTTCCACACCGATAGTTCTCGTTCCAGTTCGTCGGCCCGCAGGCGTAGCGTTTGATTGTCGGTGAGCGTAAGACGAAAGAGGCCTTATGACGGGTTAGTCTTCTCTGTCATGGGATAGAATGCCACGTACTTGACTGTTCTTCGACCAGGCGCTCCCTTGGCACAATATTAATATAAATAGGTCTATATGACAGCAGAAGCCGCCTCTCACCATTTCTGAAGGTCATTTAAGGTCGAGCATTCTTCCATAGCGTTGGCTCTGGGAGTGCTGACTCGTTTTTTTTTGTGAATTGTCCTAAGAAGTCCAGTGCAAGATGCTGGGTAGCATGAGAGAAGTGCAAAGCAAGTTCCGAATATTATGCCAAGGAACAGGCCTGCAGGTAGGACGACGTAAGAGGCGGAGCGTCAAAATCCCTTCGTCAGACTTTATGTAAATGCCAACTTGGTGTCAACTCAATATATAACGTGTACAGGTATAGGTCCGCTACAGCATTTACGAAAATGTCCATGAATTAAATACAGATCTAGGAGCAGTGAAAGACACCATCTTGTTGCCAACATAAAGCACCATTTTTATTTGATGCGTTTGAGCTATTGTTCGAAAATCAGACAAATGATGTTGTGACGTGCAAAACATGACAAACACACCCTTTCAGTGTTCCTGAATACATTGTTGTCCAAGGTCGTCGTCTTTTGTTCGATGGTGACAAGTCTCGAGTTTTGCTGATCGAGCTCCTGTCCCATAGCGGTACCCAGTGCCTTCAAGTTTTTGGTGATAGCCGAGATCTCGTTCAAGTTGTCGTCCAACTCATCTTCCATCTCGTCATCAGAAGCACCCGCCTCAAATTGGTATCTCTTCCGCTGCTCCTTTCTAGTGGCCAGCTGTTCCTCAGTGCGTAATCTACCTGACCCTCCAGATGTTAGACTTTCCTCATCTTGATAGCCATATGTAGTGGCACGTCCCAAGCGGTTCTGAGTATCTCTGATGTCTTGCATAGCCTTTTCGCGATCTAACCTTTCGTCTTCATACCGCTGCTGAATTTTTTCTTCCTGAGCGGCGCGTTTTGCATCCTTGTTCCAAGTAATGACAGGACGGAAGATTGACCGATTAAGCTGCTTCAGTTCACCGATTTGATCTTCGGCGCGTAAGGTGTGACCCTTTGAAACATCAAGGTGACGCTCAGTATTGGCGAGTTTCTCTATCGTGAAACGATCAATGAGAAAAAAAAAACTACGACTTCAGCCAGATCTCACCAGACTGGTCCCCGAGTTTTCCGATGGTGTTCCCCGCAGTCTCTTCGGCCTCCCGAGCAAGCCTCAGTGCATTCCTGGTAGAGTTGACGCTCTCTTGCTTCATGAATCTGGTTTGCTGTTTGATGCCTTCTACATCCTCTTCATTCTCCTCTCCAGGAGAGGGTTCTTTGCCTAGGGTAGGGCCATCGAAGTAATCGACCAGAACCTGTCTTTCCCTGAGGTTTATATCCAGCGAACAGTTCATTGCGGTTCCGATCTCCCTCAACATCAGGAGTTTTACCCGCAGTGGCATTATAAGCGTCATAGTTGTCGTACGAATTCTGTGACTGAGTCCTAGTATTCATGACATTATAAGGATCAGGTCCATCGCGGCTGGCAACGTAGGTACTAGCGCTGGACTTGTAACTGGGGAGGGAAGACGTGCTTCGAGACGAACCCCGCAAACCATCTGATGCTGGCTGAAGAGGAGGAATCAAGTTTTTCTCCTTGCGCTTGAAGAACGACATTTCCTGAAATGTGAGGACGATGGACTCGATGGGATGAAGGGAATCAGAGGTTGGGTAGAGGTGGCCAAATGACTACCGTAACCAAATCGTACACTAACGGAACTGCGGCACGGCCACGTGACCTTACTCATATGCTACTACTAGTAACTCTTCCCCTTGACGCTTTTGCTCTTCAAAACGTCCCTGGTTTTCTTGCCAACCACCGTGACACCTTTACCTGACTTGACCACGTTCTTTAGAGCTGCGTCCTTTTGTTTTTTTATGCCTTTCATTTTGGCATATTTATCAACGCTCCTGTCGAGGGTATCCCGCGTCTTCTTCCTTGCCTTTCTTTCCTTTGCACGTAGTGTTCGCTTTTCCGCGGGTGTAAGCTCGCTACGAGCGCGTGGATCAGAAGATGCTGTTTTGAAAACCTCTTCTGGAGCAAGCATAGAAGACACGGTTTTGCTGGTAGGAAGTGCTGATTCCAAAGTAGCTGCGGAAACATTGGAGATTGTCGATATACTAGCTTTCGGCTGTCGAAATTTCAGCGTCATGTCTACATGATGATAGTGTTCAAAACACGTACCGCTTTTGGAGTGTAATGCGCGTTGCAAAGTGCATCTAGCTTGCTGCATATGCTATCCCAAAGTTTTGTAATTTCGTCATGCTCCTTCTTGAGCCGACCATCTCTGTCGTCACCTCCTGTACCACCGTTTTGTGCAACGACGTACTCATCCTCGTAGATTTGAGCAAGTGACTGGGAGGACTTGGTATCCTGGAGCTCAAAGAATCGCGACGGAAGGAAAGGCTTATCGTCGACAGCGCGAATTCGCACAACGTCGTCGAATCGGCCATCCTTTATACGAGCTTTTATTCGCTCTTCGAGACCTTGAACCACAGCTTCAGTGATGACAGGCACCGCTTTCATCGTTCGTTCAAACTCTAGATCTTCTTGTAGTAAAGAATCTTGAGGACGGGATCTCGAGGTGGCTTCCCCCATCAACACCCAGTCTTTCTTAGCGACATTCTCCGCCTCGAGCTCCTCGATCTGTGCTTGCAGTGCTGCCATACGTTTTTCATAAGTGGTCATATCTGTAGCCAGGTTGTGAATGAATGATACCCCAACAAGAATATGACTGGCCTTACTGGAATCTGGTGCATCTTCCTCCGCAAATAAGTCATCCTTCAGTCTTTCAATGATAGCGCGACCTTCGTCGTCTCCGTCGTCGTCTTCATCTTCATACTCGTCTACAAATGACTCTTCAACCTCGGCGTCCATCATGACCTCATCCGGATCTTCTAAGTACATGTGCAGTCCGCTCTCGTCGTCGGAATCGTCTTCCTCCATTAAGCTAGACACCGGTAGGCCCTTGCCCTTTGCCTTGATACTTTTCACTCTGACCTGCTCACTGAATCGTACTTTCGACTTTGAGAAAGAAATATTCATAGTAGCTTTCGAACCGGAGCCTCTGGGAGCATCGAAGAAATCTTTGTAGAGCGGTTCTGCGTGTTATGTGAGTTACGCGTGACAAAAAGAATACAACACTGCATACCTGCGCCGTCTTCCGAAGCATCGTCATTAGGGTCATGGACATCATCTATTGGCCTGAAGAGATCAATACTGTCACCTTCGTCGTCAAACTCATCCTCATCCGATTCTCGTCCTAGTCGGCCACGGGAAACAGCAGTCGCTTCGGCCTCTTCCGTTTCACGATTGAATGCGTCAAGACTGAAGAAATCGTCGTCAACGTCTGAATTTGGTTTCTTTGCGGCTGCACGTTTTAAAGAGGGTTTTGCTTTGACGACGTCAAGAAGAGATGGATGATGATCTGAATCGTCCTCCTCGTCCTCCGACAACTCCTCGCGAAGGTCAGTCATTTCTTCCGATCCACCAGTGTCCTCTTCAGAATCCTCCATGTGCTCTATTTCTTCAGAATCTTCGCTTTCTTCTGATACCTCGTCACCTCCTTCATCTTCCGGATCATCGTACATCCTGTCTGACAATTCCATGACGTCTTCAGTCTCGCCCTCTAACATCAGAAGATTATTGCAAAGAGGTGCAGCCCTAAGGTCCAACTGCTGCCAAATTTGATCTTCATTCATTTCCTCGATGAAAAGTGATGGCAGTGGTGTATTTTTTATGGTGACCTTCTTTGGGGATTCCAGGACAGGACTTGGACTCCTCTTCCGTTTGGCATTAGCGCGAGTCTGTGATCTCGTCTGTGGTGCTTGAGACTGTCTGAGTGAAGACAAAAGGTTCTCAATATGAGGCAGAGAGGCAGGTTCCGACTGCAAAGCTATAGACTACTCAGCACAGTATCATGTGCGGATATTGAATTGGGTCTGGTCTGCTCACCAAGATCGAATATGAATTTGGTTGCGCGGAGAGCTATGGCTTGTAGCTCAGCAGTGGCAGCTGCCAATGATTCGGGCTTTTCTTGAATGAAAGACGAGAGATCATCAAGTTCTCTCGGCAGAATGACCTGTGATCCGATTTCCATTGCATGCACTGGCAGACCGAGTCTGCAGCTGAAAGCAGTCAAATTTCTGAGTTTCCAAATGCGTTTGTTTGCGATTATTTGTTTGATAGACTCAGCGCTCAGCTTCACGCGTTTGAAGAACTTGAATGACATTGACAAGTATTACATCGGATGATCGAATTCTGCGGCATATGTGCGTTCTCGTGAATGAGTTTCTAGGCCATCCCTCACAGTAACGATGGTCTCGACCTTGCGACAATGTCTCCATCCTTTTCGCCCTGTTTCCGAGTCAACAAAAGGCGAATGCCTAGGAAACAAGTACAAGGCAACAATTTATAATTCCGTTGCACTGAGCGCGATCTTTTTGTTCTTGCACATTGTCCTACCGAACCGACGTGTACCTGCTACAGTACATAAGGTCGACCTCCAAACAATGGAAAAGTACGCTTCAATCCCCTTCTCCCATAGGTCCAGCTGGTTTTTATCGCGCACGGTCTCGCGACATTCAACTGACGAGCAGGCTCTCGCTACATTCATTTTTTGAACCAATATTTTTACGCAACTAGTTCAACCATGCTAGCCGATATTTCAAAAGGCACCATCCTGTACTTCACCCCCGTGCTCATGCTCACAGCACTCCTGCTCTCGTTGTTTTCGTACCTTGCCCCGACCGTTATGTTGCATGGTCAAGTCGCGTTGCTTACGGTCACGCCATCCTCTGCCTTGACCCAGCCCGGATCTACCAAAGCAGTGGATGGCCCCAGCATTTTCTTTGGACCTTTAGGGTCGTGCTCTCGACCAAATAATGAAGCTGGTCTGACATGTATGCCATCTTCCATATCTCCCATCTATAGTAAGTTAAAACTGTCTGACTGCTAGTGTCAGTGATGCTCACATGAAATCAAGACACTTCGGTGTTTACATCTAATACCCCCAGCTCCGTCATATCGGCCCCACCAGAAGGTGCACCAGCCTTTATCGCAATTTCACTTGTATTCTCCGTGATTTTCTTCGTCATGTTCACGGCAATATCATTCCGTCACCTGATGGGCAAAGCTGGTGCTATTTGGGAAAAACCCATGGTGCAGCGTGTCTCCGCATGGATTGGGATTTTTGCGTTCTTGATCGGTATGCATTTACTTTGAAGTACACATTGCTGGCGCTGATCTGGGTCTCTAGGTCTCGGATCTACTCTCATCATTTTATGTGGTTTGGGAAGGCTGCCGATGACTTTAATCAAAGTATCCAGGGCCAGGGAAGCAATGGTCCCCAACTGATTGCCACTATCGGCAATGCATTCACGAGTGAGTGACCCTACATACAATTCTCAAGTTCAGTTCTAATAAAGCCTGGTAGTGATTTGGGTAGCATATGCATTCTTTGCCATCCCTGTCGTTGTTTCACTGGCTAAATTTCACGTTCTTGCTACGAAGTGATGACAAACAAATTTATTACATTTACACGGACATATATAGACGTCTTCCTTTCCGCCCTCCATCTAAGATGTATACTTATCCATAGTTGTTTGCCATTGCTGTATCCATGATGGAAGTTATTGCCTATGCCCTTGGTGAACTCATCCAGCTATAGGTGTGTACCAGCGGCTTGCATCACAGATTAGGTGAGGTACATCTATGTACTAAGTTAAGTTGACGATCAGCGAGTTGGGTGTCTTGTGACGCATAACCGCGTATGGATATCCGACATGCATCATGTCATGAATCAGGAAAGGTTTAGTAGGGTCCGCGTAAGTAATTTACGAGAGGACAGCCGTAAGGTCAAGTCAGCAATGTTAATGTTGATGACAGTATAGAATGGAAACATCGCTTCGAACTCTATCGAGTCAACCAACTCGAATTTTCCCTGCAGCTTGGTAGCTGTGTCGGGCTCACGGTCGCCCTAGTACTCTGATCATGTTCCTTTCACTAGTACTGTTTCGTGTGGTCTGCGTTTACGCGACGAGCCTTCACATTCCAGATCATATCAACTTTCATGCCGCCCACCACCAGATGGTCCACAACAGAGGTCTATATGGCGGGATTCCGAGGTGCGGTTGAACCCAAAATATGTTGCCAGTACATGTTCAACCATCGTCATGTTCTCTTCCAGCACTAGCACATCACCAGTATCTCCCACACTGGCTGTTGGCTCCACCGTCATGCAGGACATCAACACCATTCATCAGCGCAGGCTGGTGACAATCACAGAGGGAATCACTACAGACCCTAAGAATATTCCATCCTGGTTGGTCGTTATTTTGTATGCAGCACCTGACTACAATCACATTGCAGGATTGCAGACCTGGGAGTCGATGGTCAGTGGCCTAGTTCTCAAGTGGATTACACTACCGGATGTGATGCACAAAGGTCCAACTGGCCTGCTCAAGAGCACTGGCAACGCATCAGTAAGAATCTACATTGGACCAAGAATTGACATATTAACCGGCTCTTGACAGGTACCATGGCCGCTGCTTGGCACGGCGGTCTTAGCGGGGGGCAGCAATACGTCAACGATTCCAAGACCTTGGCCGCCACATCACTTGCTATGGACTATTGGTTCGCTAATGATTTCACCAACCCCGCATGTCTAGACTATGGAGGCACTCCAACCTGCCCTTGTGGCACGCCGGGATTTTGGAACACGAATTGGTTCTCCAATGTAGGATTGCAGTTATTTTTTAATCGTATCAATTTCTTCTGACACTTGGTTTAGGTTATCCTGATCCCTGGATTTGTGTCACAATCCTGCCTCCTGCTGAACGACACATTGACACCTACTCAGCTCGGCAACTGTACTCACATCACCCTCCGTGCATATGGCACATTCGACCATTATGTCAATGGTATAGGGTATATCACTGGTTCGAATGCGTTAGACGTTGCAAAAATTGGAATCGATCAAGGTCTTCTGGTTGTCAACGTCTCCTTGATCACAGATGCCTTCATGAGGATTCATGAGACTGTGGTTATTGAACAGCTTGTTGGATCTGACGGAGTAAACCAATCATTGTCCTGAAGTTGGCGAACTAATAATTGGCTGGCAACCAGATTCGTCCCGACGGATCTTTCGGTCAACACCTTGGGATTATCTATAATGGCAATTATGGGAAAGATTTGTATGTCATCTCTGCACTTTGGAAGCATCCTCCTGAGTCACGTCAGCTCAAATGACGTTCTCGACCTGGAAACTGAGGCTGCAGGAACGCGATTTTCTGCTAATGCAACTTCCAAGACTGCATTTGAAACTCTATTCGACGGAAATCGATGGATGATCTTCCGTAACGTTCAAACCAATGTTTGTCAATGGTTTACTTTTATATTATTTGTGACTGACTATCTTGCAGGTATCGCATTGGGATTTTGTGAGTTAGCGGCCATTTGGTTCAATGTTATCTGACGCTGCCCAGAGCGTCCTAGGTCGTTTCATCAGTTTCCCTGTGATTGACGAGCAGTGAGGCTATTTTGATGCTCGTTCGCTATGTTCTTGTTGACGCTGTTTCAGGGCTACCGGTAGCCTCAATATGAACATTTCAGAAGTTCAGCAACTCGGAGAGGAATGGAACTCTACTGTTCTCCTCGAATTCTCTTTGACCATATCTGCCAACGCAACCGATGCAAATGTGGGTGAGCTCCACGGGAATCGTATGTTCTTTGCCAATGATTACATGGTGAAATCTTTTTTTTTCGTTCGCTCCGTCCTGTTGACCTGCGCCCCCAAGGTAACACGCGGTCCAGGCTATGTGACCACAGTGAGAATGTACTCCAACAGGACGATCAACACAGAGTGTCTCAACTCTCAAAATGTATGGTATCGCCTCCTACGTCATATGAGCAGTGCTAACGACATATCAGCCTTTGGGCTTCCACCTCTCTGATGGCACTGTTTACACTTACCTTCAAGGCAATGAATATGAAGACATCGCTGCCGCCTGGGACTGGAACCTTATCCCTGGAACTACCGTGGACTATAACGCTACAGTACTCGATTGTAACCATACTTCATACACCGGTCAAGAAGCCTTTGTCGGTGGCGTCTCGGATGGTCGAATTGGCGCCGCAGCAATGCGCTACACCAACCCTGAGAGTGGCTCGATATCCTGGCAAAAGACATGGTTTTTCCTAGAGACCGACGTTCAACATGTCATGATTGCCAACATTTCGTCTGCCACTGCAGCCCCCGTGTTTTCCGTTCTTGACCAACGACGCTTCGGAGGCGGTGTTTGGGTCAATGGAGTAGGGGCTTATGGTGGCAACTACACAGATCCACAAACCATGTGGCATGGCGACGTTGGCTATGAGTTTCCAGCTGCCAATGGGACATATGAACTCTCCGTTGAATGGGGCAACCGCACGGGTGCTTGGTCAAACATTGGATCCTCCACGCAGCCTCCTGAGACGGTCGAACTCTTTGCCGCATGGCTCTATCATAACAATCTGTCTGCCCCTGTCTCCTATACATCTTATCCTGCGGTTGATTACGGTACCTTCACGCTCAAGCGAGCGGCCACCCAGCTACAGGAGATTGAGAATAGCGCGAGTATTAGCGCGTTGCTCGATAAAGTCCATCGAACGGTAACAGCAGTACTTTGGAGTTCCACTGGTGGTTCCTTTACCTTCCAGCTGGATGGAAGCTACGCACCAATCACCGTCACAACCAGTGCAAACGCCGCCGTTCTCTATCGGGTAGAATCTGGCACTGTGACAGTCTCAGATCCATCGCAGACACTTTCTGAACTCACTGTAGAAATGACTGCTGGAGATGGAGTTAAACCAAAAGGATGGAACTCTCAAAATACCCTTATTATTTATTTCACACTACCTAGCAGTGGTTTGGCAGGAAGCAGCGTGACCCACGTACTAGGGCAGTAGCACATCGTTCATCATGTGGGATCTTAGAATACTAGCCATGCAAATCCTAATGTATTGCAACGGTGGAGTACATGTTTTGTGGATGAGGGATAAACAAAGATAAGATCAAAATGCAGGTTGCTCGCCGTACGCATCCTGTTGGTAAGCTGGCTCCTGTGGATATGCAGCAGGTTCCTCTGCAGCAGCTGGGGGTGGAGCGGAAACAATGGCAGGCTCTCTTGACTCTGAGGAAGGTTCCGAGACAATCTTGTCGAGAGGGGGCTCGAGAATCTGGACGGAGTCGGGAAGGGGCTTGCGAGGGCCCAATTGACCTTCGGGGTCATAGCCCTTCATGCTGTTGTGAGGTGAGTCATATGTCTTGGAATACATTTGTTAGCTTACATTTTAACCTTGATACCAAGAACACCCTGACGGAGAAGGACGTGTCGCACGGCATAGTCAACGAAGTCTCGCGAGGGCTGACCGGAGTGGATCATGAATCCATCGGTGAACTTCATCGACTTGGCACGAGCAGCACGAAGCTTGCCAGAAACAACCACCTCGCAACCTTTTGCACCAGACTCCATGACGAAGCGAAGGACACCGTAGCATGCCCTGAGATATTATCAGAAACAACCCATATGTGATTAGTAGAAACACGGACCTGCGGACAGCAAGACCACCAAGAAGCTTGTATCTCAAACTCTCACATTGAGCAATTGCAGAAAGACCGCGGTATTGTACTTTCTCGGCGTAAAGCTCAAGAGAGTTTTCGGGGAACTTGAAACGCTTCTGGACGAGTGCAGTCAACTCCCTGATGCGGCGGCCCTTCTCACCAAGGACCTCTTGGGTGTGTGTGGCACGGATAATAATCTGAAAGTAATGCATTTGCAAGATGGCGAGGCTGTTCAGCTCACACTAGCGTACCTCGGTGCGGGCGTGGGTGACACGGACATCACATCCAGAGTAACCCTCCTCGGCGAGTTCGCGAGTGAAGAATTCGTTGAGTTCAGCGCGGAATACACCGTCAGCTACGAACTTGCGCTTTTTGCTGATTTGAGCGGACATATTGGGGACAGGATAATGTCTGCAAAGACGGATAGATAAGACACTGTCATCATCCAAATCCCAGAGTTGTCATCCATCTCATCAGTGCCATAGCCAGCCCCGATCTTCTGCGATACTGTGCAAACAGGCTCTGGACACATTGACCACAAGAAATTGGACGAACCTTGATGAAATGTAGCCTTCGACGCTGTATGCGTTGTCGAGCTGCTTGTTGCGGCGGGTACGGCTTGCCGAATAATATTCAATCGCCGCCTAAAACGTATTTGATAAATTGTGCTGAAAATACATTTGCAATTTTTAAACCTTCCTGCTGGGACAGTGCAGCTAAGCTGGCGGTGAGTAATTTTTCAACGTTTCTCGCCCTTTCACATAAAATTTTCAATTCAATGACGAGCGTTGTATATCAACCACCACTGGCACCTCTTAGTCGACTTGATGCACGCGAGCCTGTAACATGGCGGACGTGTATCACTGACATCAATGACTTTCTGATCATCATTTCTTTGCTCCTATGAATTCGTCATTCGAGCTCTCAGCTGACAATTCTTCCGTTAGGTCGGGCTTCAAGGTCAACTATTAGACAGATCTAACCATACGCGTATTCTTTGATTTTGTCTGTAATTACGTTTCAGAATCCACATGATCAATCTCTTTCGTCCACACACCCCCTCAAGTCAAACATAATCACCGCCTTGACAGTCTTATCTCGCTGTTAATATTAGCTACGGACTTCCTTTGTCCGTCAGTTGTATTTCTTATCTACTGTAACGCATCTAAGCTTCATCATTCACTTATCCCTAACACTATCAATATGCCGCATTGGACTGCTCTAGCTGCAGAGAAGAAACAGAGGCAGCTCAAGTCCATTCCACAGGAGTGGCTTGTGACTCCGCCTCCACCTTCTACTCTGGATGTAACTGGTTTTCCAGAGTCATGTGGCCTTCTGAATGCCCAAGAAATTGAGATCACCAATACTTCGGTGGATGTTTTATTAAAGAAACTTGCAAGTGCGGAATGGACAGCTGTAGACGTGACCACCGCGTTCTCCAAGAGGGCCATTGTTGCCCATCAGCTTGTAAGCCAAGTTGTCAGGCATTTGCTTGATGATGTAGTATTAACCTGGCCGACGAGGTCAATTGCTTGACGGAAATCTTTATTGATCGTGCATTGGCCCGAGCGGCTGAACTCGATGATCACTTGAAGAAGACAGGGAAGGTCATTGGTCCCCTTCACGGGCTGCCCATATCTCTAAAGGACCAGCTATGTATCAAAGGACTAGAAACCACTATGGGTAAGTCATAATTCTGGCCTGGACCTAACGCATTGTGATTAACTGGGTTTTAGGTTATATTTCGTGGATTGGGCAGTATGCAGAGAAAAATGCGGTGTTGGTCGACATTCTGATCGAGTGCGGAGCCGTGCCATTCGTCCGCACCAACATTCCGCAGACACTCATGGTGAGCGCACCCTGAAGATGAATCCTGCTCGTATGCTAAAAATATCTTCAGTGGCCAGAATCGTTCAATAATATCTTCGGCCGGACAACTAACCCGAACAACGTCTCTCTGACCTCAGGTGGGTCATCAGGAGGAGAGGGTGCATTGATTGCCCTAAAAGGAAGCCCATTGGGAGTCGGTTCTGATATCGGAGGGTATGACAGGAATTTGGAAGTATCATTGGTAGTAGCCATCTGACAGCCATCTGACAGCTCTGTTCGTATTCCCGCTGCATTCTGCGGTATATACGGCCTGAGGCCGTCATACGGGCGTGTACCGTACTGTGGTGCCCGCAACTCGCTTGAGGGCCAAGACTCGATTCTCTCCGTGTTCGGTCCTATGACAAGCAGTCTCGGCGGGCTCAAAGTCTTCATGAAAGCTGTCGTTAACTCTAAACCGTGGCTCAAGGACCCTCTTGCGGTTCGGAAGAAATGGGACGAAGAGGAGTACGATCTCGTAGACCATGGGTCTGGCAAGGATTTGTGTTTTGCAATCATGTGGAACGATGGTGTTGTTGTTCCCCACCCACCTATCAGAAGGTCTCTGGAAATCACCAAAGCGGCTCTCCAGAAGGCTGGCCACAAAGGTTTTTCTCGTCTAATTCCCCTGCTGATGTGTACTCAGTGAATGACAGTTGTTGACTGGAAACCCATCAAGCACAGATTGCTTGGAGATGTCGCGGTAAGGAGTTGTGTCTTTCATTTTGCCAATCTATTGACCTAGTAACCCCATGCAGCGGGACATCTGGAACGCCGCTTCTGCTGAGGACTTCATGATCACGACCTCTACCACAGGGGAGCCAATAATTGCAACGATGGAGCTGGACGACACAGATGTTGAGGCAGCGGCCTTCCGTCCGCAAAATGGCGGTGTCACTGCATACCAACTCTGGCAAGTGCAGAAGCTGCGTCAGAATATCCGGAAAGAATATATAGACCATTGGAACGCAACTGCCTCTGAGACTGGGACAGGACGGCCTGTCGATGCTATCATTTGTCCAGCTGCACCATTTGCTGCACCTCTCCATGGGAAGAACAAGTAAGTGTCTTCGTAACTTCGGAGTCCCGAACTTTCAATGAGACGATGCACAGGTACGCCAACTATACTACCGTTTGGAACACGCTCGACTATCCCGCTGCGGTTTTCCCTGTGACTACTGTCGACTCCACTCTCGATGGGAAGGAACCTCCTCATAATTTCTATGACGACTTCGATAAGTCCGTGTACGAAATGTGTGAGTAGTAATGGCACATTTAGCTGATCAGTGAATTTCTGATGCCAACGATCGATTCAGATGACCCGGAGAAATTCAAGAACGCTCCTGTTTGTCTGCAACTTGTCGGTCGGACTTTGGAGGAAGAGGCGGTTATAAAAATGACAGAAATTGTAGATGCGGCGCTGGCAGCCGCTAAATAAGTTTGAGACAGCAGTTATGAATATGTACAATACACCCACACCTCGGTCAAATACAAACTATAACCTCGCTTCACAAGATGGTTGTGCCTCGTTCACGAAGATGCCTGCTGCACCCATACCACTGCCGACACACATACTTGTGCACAACAACTTTTTGTCTCTCCGGCGGAGTTCTGCGAGGCCGGTAACAACTTGACGAACGCCAGCTAAATAATTGGTAGATGAGTTATCAAAGCTTCAAGACGATAATGAGACTCACTCATTCCCAAAGGGTGCGTCACGGCTATTGCCCCGCCACTGCCAACAAAGTGTCAGAACAGAAGTACTCCAGCTAGGATAACTTACTTCGTGTTGATTTTGTCCATGGAAATGCCAAGTTCTTCGACACAGTATGCAAATTGCGAAGCGAATGCTTCATTGATCTACGTGAGAGACGTTAAACCATGAACAGAAAGAACATGGAAGACAATGGTTGACCTCATAAATGTCAATATCATCCTTAGTGAGACCAACTTGCGTAAGGACCTTAGGAATAGCGGCGATGGGGCCAATGCCCATGTAGCGGGGCTCGACACCTTCACCGGCAACGGTTCAACAGACCCTCAAACAGAAGAGACAAATAACAGACCAACGACTGCGCATCCAACCCATTTCCCGATAATTTCCATGTTTTCCTTCTCCGCACGTTCTCTTGTCGTGAGAATGCATAACGCGGCACCATCGCCAATGCCACTAGCGTTTCCAGCAGTGGTAGCTGCATCGCCCCAATCTTGGAACACAGGCTTCAGCCCAGATAGCATTTCCATCGTCACGCCAGGCCGGATTGTGTCGTCAACGGATATCACAGTCCCGCGGATTTCGACTGGGATGATCTCCTCAGAGAAGATGCCGGTGGTCACCGCCTGGTCTCGTGATTAAGATGCAACACGGAGAAATTTGGACGTACAAACCTTGGTTGCGCGAGTATGTGATATAAGGGCATATTCATCTTGCTTCTGTCGCGAGACTTTATAGGTTTGAGCGACCATTTCAGACGTCCAACCCATAGGCTACAAAATACATTAGTATTTGATCGATATAGCTCACCCAGACACACTTGGATGCAATCGTGAGCCCGCGGAGATTTGTCCACAGATTCAGCAATAACAGGCGTAGGACGGGGACTACGCGAAGATTAACATTTATGTACCACAGACTGTTCAACTTGGAGACTCACTTCAGTGTCATATTCTCCACTCCGATTGCCATGCCCATGGATATTTCACCTGACTGAATAGCATGGGCAATGTTGCGGATGGCCATAAGACCGGATGAACATAGCCTGTTCACTGTCGAGATGGGAACATCGTGAGGAATGCCGGATGCGAGAGCAGCGGCTCGCGAGGAGTACATTGGAGAAGGAGGATGACATGTGCCTGCAGAAAGTTAATGCAGAAACACATAGCAGGGTACGGCTTGCACCCACCAACGCAGATGTCGTCAAGTTTTGCGGGGTCCAGCTTTGTCTTCTCAAAGGTCGCCTAAGATTCAGAAGGCTGCATGAGTTACTGTAGGTAGTCCACAAACAGGCCATCAACCTTGAGCAGAGCTTGCATCATTTCATCCACTGGGATATCCTTGAATTGACCTTTTCTGTTCCTCCCCATTGCGGTGCGCTTTGCAAATGTAATGACCACATCATCTGGGTTCTTCTGCAGCACCGCAGAGATGCCCTTGCCACTATGTGTAGAGACATTGCGCATCGTAGATGAGATCCTAGTACGTATGACTGTAGTGCTAGCGAACATGAAGAAAATCGGGATCCTCAAAAGGCATTCAAGTTGAGTGTGAGATTTAAGTATGGGTCGTATGAATGATTATGAGTGTCCCCGTGGCTGATCGGATCATAATAGCATCATGCATACAGGCAAGTTCGGAACAACGGTCTTCCTTCAACATACGAGAAGTACTCAGCTGCAGTACTCAGTAGTGCATATGCATAATCAGAGGTTCTGATCACAACACATATGACAAGTAACTGTACGAGTCGCATGCCATACTTACTTGGTGCAGTAACTTGAAGTATATATAGTTTCATGTCCCAGAACATTTCCGCAATTGGCTCCTAGACTTATCATCGCAACCTCGCTGTTCTCGAGTTCATCTAAACCATCACCCTCTAGCAACCCTCCTGGCAGCCATTGACTCGGCAAACTTGGAGCACGGAGGACGTCCGCTTCTTCAACTTCATCAGAGCTAGAGTCAGACTCGGAATCCTAGAAGTACTAGTATAAACGAAGACTCAGAACACCAAAAGCGTTTACACCCACTGTCACGAGATCATCCCACTCATCACTGGCACCATCCGCGAAGTTTGGATATGGGACCCAAGCTTGATTGCAAACAATCAGCCAGGACAGCAGCAACGAACAAGCACGGCTCACCCTCGACATGTAGATAAAAGAAACGATCCTCTCCTGAAATGCAAGGGATGATGACGGCTGATCCATTGCTCTCAACCTCTGCACAAGGGGCATCCCCATGCAGTGTGTTAAATAACCTGAAACTAGACGGACTGAAGACACTACCAAGAATCCAGGTGCCAACGAAGCGAAGCCACATTACCGTGCGGTTAGGTAGTTCATTGTATGCCATGCGATCCATGATGGTGAACTGGCGCTGGTCAGGCCAGACCGCGACAAGAGAGATATCGCAGCTAGACATGTCACAGGCTAATACGAGAGAAGAAGAAGAAAAAAGGAGACTGGATTATGGATTGCTAACAGGACCAACGGCTGTCTCACATCTACTCAGTTTCTTCTTGACGTCATGGAAGTACTATTGCATCAGGACAACAGTTCTGGCGTTGTCACAAATGTGGCGTACGCTTATGGAGATCTGCTATATATCCAAATCCTCATCCGGATCATCGTCATCGATATCATCGGCAGAATCAGGGTCATATAGAATCGCTCCAGATGTTGTGATAGGGTTGCCTGAAGTCGAGATTAAAATGACGTGAAGCATAGAGAAATGGAGCACCACCTTCGTGTGCATAAGGTAGAGGGACTTGGGCTCGCGATTTTTCCTGCGACGGCGTAAGATTTAGATTGAACGATACGTTCTGCGTTGGATCCGGTCGAGCCTATAGTTTGGTCAGGTATAAGGTTTCACGTCAAGGTGGTGTTCGCGCTTACCTCCTCAGGTTTTCTCCTGGTCCAAATACTTGTCAGGCTTTCAAGAGCTTGCAGCTCGCACGGGACGTCTCCTTTCCAGCCCTCGACAGTCCTTTCTACACCACGCTTGCTCCCAACCCTAATAAAGACCTCCACGACGAATTCCCTCGTGCCCTTGCTCACCCACGCACCGGCACTCGTCCCATTGCCGTCAAGGTCATAAACCAGGCGCTCGCTTTCATGTGTACGCTCAGAGAAGGGGATGAAGACACTCCAGAATTTCTCTGCCGGACCAGCTGGTGGAGGATGTGTAAGATATGCAGAGGCGATGTGCGTGATGATGGCTGGGGGATGCGCAGTCAGATGCATAAGCGTTGGTGATAGGGAAGTTTGAGTCAGTAGTTCGAGAATAGGGCTGGGCTGGAGGTGTAACGCGAGGATCGAAGGTTCTTGAGGAAGATGAGTAGGCACATGAACATCAGTCGTGCTGTGAACACACCAGAACGAGTCGTAACTAGCCCAAGGAGTGTCCGAATGAACTTGTAAGCTTTTGGTGTAGATCCGAGGTCTGATGTCAATGTATCCACCGAGTCAATGATCACATTCAGTGATCCCGGGGGTACTACAAGGTTTTACCAGTCTGATAATTATGTTCATCAAACGCGCTGATACTAACCAGAATTGATGCGAGCTAGTATCTCGTCCTGGAGACCACACCACAGATCGTCATAGCCGGGAATTCGCCCAGTGAAATCGAACGTAATGATATTTGGAGCCTCGTCGATATTTGTCAAGTTCGATGGTGAATGCAAGAAACAAAACAACAGTGTCTGGGTAGTCGGTTTAAATTTTGAGATCAGATTCCTCAAGATAGGATAACATGTCTGTGCGGAAGACGACTGAAGGATGATCAGTGGTTGATGTGGCTTTAATCCTGTTGAGTTGTTGATGATGGAAGAGAGTAAGGACATCTTCTCTTTGTGGTGAGTCCAGGTTGCTTTGACATGATTTGTTTCAAGTCACTGGGACTACTCAAGTCCTACGACATATAGTCTTCCCTAGACAGACCTAAAATTTATAGAGGAAGGAAGATAGTTCTTTTTAACTACGACATTAAACAATCGGCTTTACAAAACAGCATCTTGTTTTTCCCACTGTGCCCTCCGAAGAACGAGTAGGTCAAATTTCCACCCATAAACACCAAACTTGCCAATAGGCCTATCCAAAGCAAACCCGGCGTCGCGGATGCACTTTTGAGCATACAGTATCAGGGAAGTAGTGGCCACCTTGATCTCTTTGACTGCATTGTCCGCTTTGAATGCATGCTGTATGGCATGTGCGAGCAAGTCATTTTGAATCCCTGCTGTCCTATATGGCTCCTCGATATAGAAATGACGGATTGTAGCGACGGATGATGTTCCCTGAGGCATTGTATGCTTCAACTTCAGAGAGGAAGATGACTTTCCCTTGTCCATGAGCGTCTCTTGCGACTGGGAGTCCTTGGACGCGTCGATAGCTATGAGACCGATGAACTTTCCGGAATACTCAAGGATGAAAAAGCCCGAGGAGGGAGACCGCTGATAATAATTTGCAATGTCCGCGACATCTGGTCGTCGCAACAAGTCAAGAGACGCATCTTCAAAGTCTGGACGGTTGAACCTGTCGAGTTAAATTATTGAACGGTCCGCAATGTGTGCGTATCAACACACCAATCCATGAGGTAGAGGATAACAGCACCCCAACATCCAAAGGCTGGAAAAGGCGGCAAATAACCAAGGAACCCGTACTCTGGTTTAGGCCACCAGTTGAGATATTGGATCATGATGCATGATAGGGCCACCCAGGCACTAAGCGTGAATGGGTGGAAAAAGGCTACAGGATTATTTGGTCAATATTGCGAGAAAGCTAAGGACGACACGTACCACTTCGATTTGCGACTGCGAGACCCTCCATCGAAGCCTTTCCGATGCTGAACTTGACCAGTCTGTCATCGGAAGCCTGATACGACCGGATGCGCGCATCAGCTTCTGTCATGATTGTACCGTGCAAATGGATGGGAGCGTGAGGATGAAACAACTTCTACTCTCGCTGTCATGATTTGTAGCAGCTTTTCATCGCACGTTTGTCCGGGCCAAGTCCAGGCACAATACTAATACGATTCACAGTTGTGCCGCCTCAGGCCTCAGAATTTAAAAGTTCAGCAACTCCCTTTGAAGTGCAAGCATATGCACGTGCAGTGGATAGCGCTCGAGGCAAACAAGTTCCAATGATGATCGACATATGAGGACTATTCTTAAGGACTCTGAAGATTTAACTTCAAAGTCTTCAAACTCGGAGTCTTAAGTACTAAGTACTAAGTATTAGACTTGCTTCACACACTTCATCGAACGTGGGTTGAACTATTTTCCCTGCCTGGAGCTACTACATTCTATACGGCCATGCTCATCGCCAAAACATTCCACGACGTGCCCAGCAAACTCGACAACGGGCGTCCAATCCGCATCTTTGTGATCTCTCCTGTTGTCCCAAACTATCCACAAGCAAAGTTTCCCGGTAAGTCGCATGCTCTGATTATCGCTCTTATTTTCTTGAAGCTGATCCAGTGCTTGTGGACGACAACAGGTGTGGTATGCTTCAGGTGAGCCTGAGTTCGGTGGGCTAAACTTATGCACGATTGTTTACATCCGTCAGTGAAATCTATCAAGTGACAGGGCCAGTGGAAAGGTTCGCTGGTCAGATCGCGAGCCAGGGATATGTGGTTGCTTGCCCATCGAGCTACCATGAGTTTGAGGGACCAGATGCCATTCCGTACGATACCGAAGGTATCTCTCGTTCTCGTCATCTTTCCATTCGTTGTTCATCACCATCAATATCAGGAACTGATAGGGGGAACAGGTACAAGGCAAGCAACTTTATATCGTAACGGTTTGCATTCTCATCTATTCTTGTGTTAGATCGAGAAAGACTTAGCTGCGTACGACGAGGTCAGCTTCATGGCTCTGTTGTCGATATGCTTCTAAGTATTAGCTGTGATCTAGGATGCTACGCTCTCCGTCGATCTTCTGGCTTCTTTGCCAAATTGCAACGGTCGTGTTGCAGGTATGTCAACGAAGTTTTCGTTAGCATACTAGACATTGAAATGTCCCTCAGCGACAGGAATGTGCTTAGGAGGGCACTTGGTGCGTCTGTCAGTCCTGCTTGTAGTGCTTTATCTTTGAATACGTAAACCATAGGCGTTTCGGGTAAGCGACAGGGCGATGATGCTACCAGCAGTTTTCGCTGACCCTTGTGATTCACGTGAAGGCTGCTTTTGATCCCCGTGTACTATCTTCTGTCTGCTTCTTTGCAACTGATGTTCACAGTGCAACTCTTGGCAAAGGCAAGAACGACGACTCTCTTGCGCGTGTTCAGAAGGGGAATATGACAGGCAAAGGTGAACTCGTGGTATGTTTGTTTGCGATTGAGAAAGGCAGTGACACCATACTGAGCCTTCTCATAGATGATCTTCGGGAAACAGGTACGTGAAGGTGTTTAGGAGAAGAGACGTGTTTGAACTTGGTGCCGCTAGGACACACATGTCCCTCGCGAAGGTCGTGATCTCATCCGCAAGACTCTTGAGGATGCCGAGGTGCCCTGCTCTGTAGGTTACATGGTTTAGTGTGCATTTTTAGAATGTTCACCACAGATACAGTTTCTAGAAGTGCAGGCGCAGCACGCGTTCATCAGAGATGAATCTTCCAAAGGTCGATGGGACGCTGCTCTCACGCGGTCCTTGTTTACATTCATGATGGAGGTGTTTGACAGAACTATCGGGAGAGATCTCGGGCCCAAAGTCGACAAAGGAGAGAAAGTCGAACACGTATGCTAGATCTGTGACAAATATTATAGGTCACAAGGTATGAATTCGATGAAGATCCGTCTGAAGCTTTGATGCACGTCGATTGCAATGGAAGAGAGGACGACGAATAAAAATATTGATACAATTAAATCCCTTCGTTCTTATTCGAGACAACATCTCCGCGACATTAATCAACAGGCGAGCGAGGCCACTGGTCATGACCTCGCTGCCAGCTTCGTTAATCGTGCATACAAATGATGATAGTAAACACATTGCAGGTATGAATACCGTATGGGTGGCACCAGAGAGACAGCGTACAGCAGAAAGCCGGAAAGAAAAGAATATGGATACGGCAGTTCTACATCTATTACTTCTTCTTGGTAGCCTTCTCCGCAGACTTCGTCACTGAAGAGAGCATCAATCAGCAAGTTTATTCGCAGATAGATTAGCCGAGGGACTCACCCTTTCCGCCAGACTTGTCAGTCTTATCGACCGACTTGATGACACCGACAGCAACAGTCTGCCTCATGTCACGGACGGCGAAGCGACCCAGAGGTGGGTATTCGTTGTAGGACTCGACACACATGGGCTTAGAGGGAACAAGCTTGACGATGCAAGCATCACCAGACTTGACAAACTTGGGAGATGCCTCGAGGGACTTTCCACTTCGACGGTCGATCTTCTCAATCAACTCGGCGAACTTGCAAGCGATGTGGGCGGTGTGACAGTCAAGCACTGGAGCGTAGCCAGCACCGATCTGACCAGGGTGGTTGAGGACGATGACCTGAGCATTGAAGGAAGCAGCTTCCTTGGCGGGGTCGTTCTTGGAGTCAGAAGCAACGTTGCCACGACGGATATCCTTGACCGAAACGTTCCTGAAGGTATATATAAGTGTGAAGGTTAGGGAAACGAATGACAAATGCGAACTTGACGTTGAAACCGACGTTGTCTCCGGGAAGACCCTCAACAAGCTGCTCGTGGTGCATTTCAACGGACTTGACTTCAGTGGTCACGTTCGAAGGAGCGAAGGTAACGACCATGCCAGCCTTGATGACACCAGTCTCAACACGACCGACGGGTACAGTGCCAATACCACCGATCTTGTAGACATCCTGGAGGGGAAGACGGAGGGGCTTGTCAGAAGGACGGACAGGAGGTTCGATGGCATCGATAGCATCGAGGAGGGTCTTGCCCTTAACAACACCGCCCTTGGTCTCCTTGGTCCAGCCCTTGTACCATGGCATGCTGTGTGAGACGTGAGAATATGATCAATCAGGGCCCCAAATGAAACTGACTTGGGGGACTCCTCCAACATGTTGTCACCGTGCCAGCCAGAAATGGGGACGAATGCAACGGCTTTGGGGTTGTAGCCGACTTTCTTGATGAAGGTGGAGGTTTCCTTGATAATTTCGTTGAAACGATCCTCGCTCCACTGAGTTCAAGTGTTAATGCATAAATTGTCAAAAATGTCAACGCATGTTACCTTAGTCGTGTCCATCTTGTTGACGGCAACGATGAGCTGACGGACACCGAGGGTGAACGCCAAGAGGGCGTGCTCACGGGTCTGACCGTCCTTGGAGATACCAGCTTCGAACTCACCAGTACCACCAGCAATGATGAGAATAGCACAGTCAGCTTGGGAGGTACCAGTAATCATGTTCTTGATGAAATCACGGTGTCCTGGGGCATCAATGACCTGGAAAATGCCTAAGCAGATGTTACCCAGAAAGTCGTCGATAAAACCTACGGTAACCATGTACTTGGGGGTCTCGAACTTCCACAGAGCAATGTCGATCGTGATACCACGCTCACGCTCAGCCTTTAGCTTGTCGAGGACCCATGCTGAAGATCGTTATCAGTGACGTTATTGATATGTAGATTATCCAGTTGCTCACCATATTTGAAGGAACCCTTGCCGAGCTCAGCAGCTTCCTTTTCGAACTTTTCGATGGTACGCTTGTCGATACCACCGCACTTGTAGATCAAGTGGCCAGTGGTGGTAGATTTACCAGAATCGACGTGACCGATGACTGCGATGGATCAGATCAATGGGCTTACTGCAGATGATCAGATACGCACCGACAACGTTAACGTGAATCTTTTCCTTTCCCATTTTGAAGGATTTCTGTCCAATGGTGCGATCGTCAGTGACTGATACTTCAAGAAGACGGATTGGCAGTGATCATAGTAATCGGAGACCATAAGATGTAAAATCGCAGAATGCCATCGCGCGATGACGATAAGGACATCGGTGAATGGATCGCGCTAGTAACCAGGATCTTTTGAAAGATCGGAAAAGAAAAAAAAAACTCACTTAAGTGTACAGAAAGAGAGAAAAAAACAAAGAGGAATGGGATGTGATGGTACGGAAGAAAGAGAGAGCCTGTTGATTTTACTGATAGTTATACCTTCCCAAAGGAAAATTTTTATCGATCTTGTGATTTGATATGCCGCCGTGACTCCGCTCGGCACCGGCCGCGTGGCGCCGGACTGGCCGAGTCATCTAGCGCTGCCGCTGACTCCTGAGACTCGAACAGACTCGAACGTCCCGATCAATTTGATACATAGAGTATACGACTGTGACCTAGTCACGTCGGTGGTCCGCAGATATGATTTATCTATAAGAAGAGGATTGCGATGTACTACAGCCTATCGATAACAATGCGCGCTAGCTAGATAAAACAGATTAATATTGTGGGGCCTCATGGCAGATCGATGCTGATAGGGTGAGATTTGATGATTTGAGATAAAAAGAAACGACATAAAAGGAGAGATGTCCGAGAGCAAAGATAGGCTGAACAGATCCTCATGAGGATCAGTGAGAGTCTGAAAGACGGAGTACCTGCCTCATTGCCTTCGATCAAGTGACACGCGCTGGAAACGCGCTCGGTTGTGGAGACAGGTGTTGATAATTACCGAAGGGCACCTCCATGCCCCAACCCTTTCCCCCGTTCAAAAATCTGCACTGGAGAATGTTCTCAAACGTAGGTCTTGCGCCCACGTCCACTTGTAAGCAAGCCCTGACAAGGGCTGCAGCATCTCCTGCCGCTCCACCTCCATCTACCTCTTCTCCTTCTTTCTCTTTATCATCACCACACCGCTCATCCAGCGCAATAGATGCGTTCGCAAACGGCGACGTCAGCCCCTCTTGCGCTTCAGCTGCCGTAACGAAAGGGCATTCTCCTACGAGAAGGACGTAGGCCACAACACCAAACGCCCATACATCTTGCTCCTTCCCGTGATATCGTTCCCCACGCAGTATTTCAGGGCCTGCATAGTCCAACCTTGATCGGGTAAGCGACCGCATTGACAAATAGAAGGCGCGAGTATGGAGAAAACTCACGTCCCACTGAATGTGTCCCATCCGTTCTTCTTCACAAGTCCAGAACTTCCAAAGTCTATTAAGACGCATTTGCCATTTCGTCCGAGGACAACGTTCTCATCCTTTATGTCTCGATGAACTGACGATGGATCAGTATGTCACTGAGAGATTCTGGAATCGAACTACCAACCTATCCCATGAGAGTGCAAGAAACATAGAGCATCTGCAAGCTGTCCGAGATAGCTGCGAATATCAAAGGGCGACAGTCCCTGGGGGTAGGCCTCGACGAGATCAAATAGATCTGTTGGAGGAGGCTCATCGGACTTCTTTTCAGGAGTGGAAGACGGTAGGACAAGATAGTAATAATGATTGTCTTCGAAGAAATCCACCAGAGGGCAGATATTTGGATGTCCCTTGATTTCTTTCCCTTCTTCCCACCTTTCATCGTGGTCCATGTGAGTACAATCAGGCTGCAAATGTGTTGTGTCCCCGTCGGTTCCAGCGGGAGGTCGACGTCGCGATGGATCCCATGACCGTACCGCGGGTAAGGTGTATGACGTTGATGATATGACAGACATGACGAAAATTTCTATTGGTATCGTGCCAAACCGTGGATGTCGTTTCCAACAGTCAGCAAGGATGCGAGACTTGATTATTTGTTTCAAAACCAACGGTGGCTTGTCCCATTGTCAGACCGCAAGAATCAAAGAGAAAGTCTGGTGGATAAAACCTCACCCCAAGGGATCCATCTGCTTTGTATTCGCGTGCTCTTTTGACAAGGCCGTACGCGCCTCGGCCGATCTCACCTTCGATAAAAAAGTCTGATATGGTCTTTACATCGGGTAATGAGGAGGCTTCACGAGCGGGGGTCGGAGGACAGGTACTGGCAACAGAGGACAACATACTTCCAGTGCTTCCTGACCGATGCAGAATTTTTGGCATCGTAGGAGGCGGTGAAGGCGGCTCTATTGGAGCTATCATAACGCGTCCTGCGATGAGTGACACCCGTTGTTGTGAAGACCTCCTGCGAGCTCGTGACATGGTAGGAGAACGGGGAAGTGGGGGACGATGTGCTTCAGACACATTCGGCTGAAGTGGGGTTGTCGAATGCAATGACAAGCGTGATAGCGAACGAGACGGAGAGTCAGAGATCGGAGAGTCCGTTAGGTTGGGAGTGGATGCGGATGGGGATATCGTCAATGATTCATGGCCAGGAGAGGTCGTTTGAGTTTCGGAAAGCAATCGAACAGAGACTGGAGAAACTAGTAGAGACGGTCGGGTAGCTATTGCGGGCTTAGAGTCTTCGTGCTTTGGAAGATCCTGTGAGTTGATTGGTGGTTTTTTCTCCAATGGACATTCAGGTTGTGATATGACTTCGACTTCATCATCATTCGTAGACCAATCAAAGCCGCGACCTATCGATGTGACTCCCCAGCTACTTCCGACACTTGTCGACCTGTACAGCAAAGGGGGAGCTGGGGATAGCCAATGATCATCTTCGTCGAAAGCAAAATCGATGGGGGTTGCGGCGAGCATGAAATTATGCACCAGTGATCCCTCGTAAGACACAAAGCGGAAACGGAATGTGCAAGGATGAGAAACACAAGTGAGCGCCGGAATCACTTGATCAAGCTCCTTAAGTGCGGCACGAGGACTTGTCATCCGCCACTAAGACATTAGACCGGCATTGTTCTCACGGCCCAATGATCCAAGCTACCCCACACACGTTTTGTCACTTACGTCCATTGTACTTGTACTAGTACGACCGAAGTTCATAAACAGGTACTTGACGTGACTGCGAGGCTGTTAGGATGTCGCCACACGGATCTCAATTTAGCAGTTCCGTGCATCCCGACATGGAATTGACAATTTGCCAGCAGCTTATCATCAACGACGTGGTGGGTACTTGCGCACCGAGTGCACTCCACCATGACGACCTTCGACTTCCCCTTCTGCAGTGGATTCATCGACAATCAGTAGCTGGGACCATAGCATTGCGGCTGACAGTGCCTCATCTTGAAAATCGATGCAAGTATTGATTCCCGGTGAATTCTAGCTGATTTCCTGCATCGCGACGCACAGGATATGTCCTAGCGCCCGCTGCTGCGGTCGCAGGGTCGCTTTCCTTTTCAAGTTGTCTGCATAGAATGGATCCGCCCGTGCACGAAGATTATAAGATTATGAAGGTTTATTCAGACTTTCAGAGACTAATTATTTAGGTAAATCGACCTGCTTCGTAAGTCTTCGTTTCTCTTCGGTTTATGATTTAAATAAACCTTTCAATCTCGCTCAAAGGCACATTATTCTCGCACGGCTAGCAAATCAACTGCTAGCTAGTGCATGGGACCTCCGTCAGCACGTGCCACCGACTCGCCTGCAATCTTGGAACTTCATATGCGGTACTGCGGTACCGCTGATGGGAGGTGAGCGCTATCATTGAATACGTGAGAAGACCATAGCTATACTAAAGACACAAGGGAAGATTCGACCTCTCACACACAGCGGTACTTTGAATCTGGCGGGAAAGTTGCAAGCAACCTGCTTCATATGACCTGCCAGCGTGTACATCCACGGATAACTTTCACCGTAGAGAAAGAGCATATTCCTTCTATTTGGTCTGGCTGAGGGAAATTAGGAAAACGTAGTCTCCCTAGTCAGACATGACAGAAGTAAGACAATCGTTCCTTTTCTATATTACGCGGAGACGGTGTAATCTGAAATCGTCGATTGTAGCTGAGAGAGAGCACGGGGAATGGATAAGTACAGGCAATAGTGTCATGTAGTAATGAGTACTAGTGCATGCAATACTATGCCTTGTCAGATTCATGCGGGGAAGTTTAGCACAGCCACCGAATTGTTTGGTTCTATTTGGAGCCCACACCCGCCAGTGAGTGGAAACTAGTGGACAAGTAAGCTGTCGTTTCCAAAATCCAAAACTCGCGGGTGAGTCTCTTTATGCTGGTGTTGAACAGGTCCATAGCACAGTCCGATGTCAATAATATTCGATTCTGGAGAGTTTAAGCCAAAACAAGTCGATGAATGGATGGATTCATACTCGGATGTGTTGATGTGGTCACCCTGGGATCCGGCATCTCCGCTGAAAGTCAACCACTAACCACTCCTTTTAGACCGCCATGGCCATCAAGATCCCCATCGTCAAGAAGCGCACCAAGCATTTCAAGTGCGTACGAAGCGGCAGTACCTCTTGATAAACCAGGACTCATTTTCTCCAACACAGGCGCCACCAGTCCGACCGTTACCACAGCGTCAAGGAAGCATGGCGGAAACCCAAGGGTATTGACAACAGAGTGAGGCGTCGGTTCAAGGGGCAGCTCCCCATGCCCAAGATTGGTTACGGGAGCAACAAGAAGGTAGAGAGGCTCCTCCGCTGCTAGATGCTCATGCTCATGTTTTGTACCAGACCCGTCACCTTCTCCCCAACGGCCTCAAGAAATTCCTCATCAACAACGTCAAGGAAGTTGACCTCCTCCTGATGCACAACAAAAGCTACGCGGCTGAGATCGCACACAACGTTAGCAGCCGTAACCGCACCATCATTCTTGAGCGGTGAGTCTCGACTACTTCTGGGTCTTGCGCGCTTTGAGATTCTGATGCGTTGTGGCTTTTAGAGCAAAGGTTCTCGGAGTGAAGGTGACGAACTCTGCAGCACGGCTGCGGTCGGAAGAGTGATTTGTTGTTGTCGTTTCTCATTCACGCCATTCCCATGTATTCATTTCATATGCTGGAGATAATCGACATGCAAGCATGCTTCAGGCTAAATGATGTATTGTCGCATGAGGATATTGTGCTATTAGTTCCTGTCTCCTGTTGTGCGTCTAGATTGACGACCTGAGATTGCCTAATGAGGCACATGATCACATCGCTCATTGATATCAAAGGAGGTTTACTCCATCACCTTTACCTGAACCACCCAGCATGTCCCTCAAAACCAGGCATGAAAACGCTCGCTGCGATATTATGCTCGTAGCTAACCAGAATGTCCAACAGACCAGCTGTATTTCCCGCCAAGTTTTGGTATTCAGCAGATGGTTCGTTGCTTCGCCAGATCATCTACTTAAGCACTGCATGTCTTCTGTCAAACAACAGGCGACACCCTTGATGCGGAGCTCTCGAGCTGGTTGGCTGACGTTAAGCCTACTGATGAGGACGACTTTGCGCCGCCGGTCCCAGGGTGCAAAGCGGTTATCGCACCGTATGTTATCACTCCCGTCTCTTCTTTGTTCCTGAGTTAGATCTACTAGTCACGCTGGGTACTCATACTCTGGCCCTGCAGCTGCTTGGGCGTACAAGAGCATATCCACTGCTGGAATGTAAGTGTCTCTTTCCCAAATATTATCCTTGATGAGATGCACCGCCTTGCAGCTCCCGAGTATTCATCCTAGGCCCATCGCACGCTTTCTATCTCGGTGGATGCGCACTCTCGAAATGTGAGACGTACGAGACCCCACTAGGAAACCTCACACTAGACAGAGAAGGTACGTCCCACACAAACAAACAAACAACCGCCCAGATCTAACCCCATATCCAAGTCATCGAAGAACTCTACAAGACCAAACAATTCGAGTACCTCCAACCACGCAGGGAGCAAGGCGAGCACAGTATCGAGATGCAGCTGCCCTATGTATACAAAGTCTTCGAGGGGTAAGCTGTGCCCCATTCCTCCTTCCCCTCGTCCGTTTCGAGCCTGGTTCGTAGGTGCATCGATAATATCAAGATCGTGCCGATCATGGTCGGTGCTATCGATCAGGAGCAGGAGAAAGAGTATGGGAAGATCTTGGCCCCGTACCTTGAGAGGGACGATACGTTGTTTGTTATCTCTTCCGATTTTTGTCATTGGTGCGTTTGTTTTGGTGGTGCATTATTTGATGGCTGATGGTATATAGGGGTCACTCGAATTATGGATACACGTTCTATTATCCAAAGACGCTCCCTAGTGATATCCCGGGTATTAATCTCCGCCGTAGCGGTCCGCGCCCGTCACCTTCTCGGCCCATCCATACATCCATTTCAGATCTAGACCACGAAGCGATGGATATCCTCACTCAACAGCCCGCGTCTACCGCACACGCCAAATTCGTTGCGTACCTAGAGCGCACGCATAATACGATTTGCGGACGACATCCCATAGGGGTGCTGATGGGTGCACTCAGTGCGCTGGAGGAGAAAGGCAAGCAGGCGAGAATGAAATGGGTGCGATATGAGCAGAGCAATCGGTGTGTGTCGTTTGATGATTGGAGCGTGAGTTATGCGAGTGCGTATGTTACTTTTTAGAGGGGATGGGTACAACACGATCGACAAGCTGGCCATGTATAACAACACCATCAATGAATAATATATTGATTACAGATCATGTGCTGTCGAGCGCTGGGTCCAGACTGCTGACCCATATAGTCTACCTGGGGTCAGGACAACACAGGTGAACACGATACGCTACGAGTCGCTCTTAGCCCTGAGGAAGTTCTCCCAGACGGCCATAATGCGTCTGTGAGACTAGAATGGGGCATGAGGTGTGAGCGAATGAGTGGGAGGCTTTATAGCCATAGCTCATCGGATGATTTCGGGCGGAAATTGATTGTGTGCGGTGAGAGCTGAATTTTTTATTGGACTCACGGCGTCTTTCTTGACGTGCGCGGGACTGAGATTGTGGGGGAATTTCAGATCACATCAAACGTGCTTTCGTGTTTGCATCATGGCAAAATAATTGCATGAACCTCGAGAAAGACAGAGGGAAAAAAAAGACAAAACAGACAAAGCGAATCGGGGAAAATGATATGTGGCGTAATCAGCAGGCGTCAATCTCAGTCAGTATACACTAAATCAAGCCATCACATTCTGCAATCTTGGGGGCGCCTATTGTGCGCGAGCAATTCCCCTATGAGAGTGAGGGGAATGCGGTTTCATCGTCCACGTTGACGGCAGATGAGGTAGGAGCGGAATAACCGTTCGCACCACCACGTCCACGTCCCCCACGGCCGCGACCCCTCTCGCCACGGCTCCGCTCTCCGCCACCCCTGTCTCCACCACGACCGCCACGACCACCACGGCTTGGGCGTTCGAAGCGAGCTTCGATCTCAATGAAGACCTTTTCTTCTTTCTTGGTGCGAGCCTTTGGGGCAGATTTGGCCTGGAGAAGTGTGAGCTACGATTGACAGATATAGGAAGAGATGTACCTTTGGAGCAAAGTACTCCAATTCGTCCTTCTGCAAGGGTGCAGCGCCCTTGAAGACATCATCATCTGCATCATCATTGGGCTTTCTGACGTCCAACTTGGGGACAAGTGCGTTTTCCTTCTCGCGCTGTTGTGCGAGGGTACTGGTCGAAAGTGAGAGTGTTATCTTCTTCTTCCTCTCTGTCACCGCGCCTTTCACGCTTTTCGCCGGATTGAGGCTTTTCGCCACCTTCTGCTGCGGGAGGAGCAGCCCAGTCATCTTTAGGAGCGTCTGTGGTGGCAGCCCAGTCGTCTGCAGGGGTTTCAGCTGCTCCGCCAGCCCAGTCATTTAGACCGCTAGCAGCGTTGGTGTTCTCTGCAAGAGCGTCGTTTGTAGCGGCTTCCTCTACTTTTCGCTCTGTTTCGCCATCGTCGCCACCCCAAGAGTTGTGGACTTTTTTGTCAGAGTCGCTGGGTGAAAGGGTGAGGAGGGTGAAGAATGAGGGAGGGGAGGACTTACGTTTTACCGGTTTGACTGTGCCTGTCAAATGGACGGCCACGGCCACCACGATCACCACCACGGTCACCACCACGACCGCGGCCTCTTCCACGGCCTTCTTTGCGCTCACCATCGACTTTTATTTATGAGATAATGGAACTGAAAGAAGGAGAGTACTCACATCGCCTTGGTTTTGGCTCTACAACTGGTTGGTCATCAGTTAGGAGGGGCAGCAGGGGGTGCAGCGCCTCCACGCTGGTAGTATCTACCACCACGAGATGCAGGGCCTCCACGTCCACGAGTACGAGTTTGTTGTTGTGGAGCGGGTGCTGCTGCTGCAGGCTCAGCTGGAGGTGGAGGAGTGGATGGCCTGTCATCTGTAGGTATGTGAAAGTAAGTGACAGAATAAGATGAGAAACCAAAAACCTGCCGTCCAAGAGTGCAAACGGGTTTCTTGTGGCCACCGACATGACTTGACGGGGCCGTTTTTAAGGATCAATCAGTTTAAGTGAAGGATGGAGATCTAGTTGTGATGACCCCGTAAACACGAACCGGGGTCCATTCAAGCCACAAAGAATCGGCTGTACAGTTCCTAACACGTGCTACCTATAAAAACAAGTCTAATTCCAGCTTGTAAGCTTACGCTTATAACAAAAACAGGTGAGTCTCATATTATTCCAAGATGACCAGGACGACGTTCTAATAAAAATTTAAATAGCCTTCAAAAGCATCTCGACGAGTTTTACCCGCCTTTTTGGATGGTTGTAGAACGAGGACCTTGAGACCGTCATAAATGGGCTGAAGAGTGATTTTAAATGATGGGACTTGGGTGCGGTGCGTTCGTAGTGGAGACTATTCATGGTCGCCGTTTGGACGAAATTCGCAATGTCTCGTTGTACAAGAGCTTCTTTGATTCTAATTCTTGAATTCGAATGATTCGGATACTCTCGGTTACAAAATTAAGCAAGCGTGATCATTCAGTCTCTCACGAGTTCTTTTCTTTCTTTCAATGACATGGCCGCAAGACGAATGGACATCTCATCGCTACTTTGCGACAACAACGACGACGACAACAATAACAACAATAACGACGACGACGAGCAACAGTCCTCACCATTAATCTATCAACCTGTCATTCTAGCTCCACATCTTCGTGGTAAACACGCACGACAGCAGCCTCATAATTACATACCACAACCACGCGAACAGACTTCACCCAACATGCCACCAAGAACCATCGATGCCCTCCTACACCATCCAAGACAACAAATTCAATCTTCACCACGTCCAGATTCATCTCATTCTCATTCTTCGGTAAACGCTCTTTTAAATCCAGTTCGTTCGCCTTTCGTCAGTATTCCTCTTTTATCATCGCCTTTATCTCTTAATCCTACATGTACAGTCAATGTCACATCCTCGAACAGGTCTCGACGCTCTCGTTCATGCTGCTTCAGAAGAACGAAGGCGTATCAGCGCAGGTTCATCAACAAGCGAATCAAGCAGCAGTCCAGTCAGCTTACCCCCTCCCCGCCCTTATCCATTCTACATCACAGACGACTCACCTCGTCCACACAAGAGACTACGAGAATCTCGCTCTCCAACACCACCCCAACGCTCACTCCCAAATCCAAGTCCAACAGCAAGCGCTCTTAGCTCAAGTCTCACAGGCCCCGCAATCCCACATCTATCTTCTCCTTCCAATATACCCCTGTCAGGCCCAGGAATAACACCCTCATATTATCAGCCTCCTCTGCATCGTTCCCCCACACGCCATTCTCCTGTCGTTCCTACCCGAATGTCACCCATCGTATACGCAGCGATGCGCTCTGATGTCCCCCGTCTCGGCAGGGCGGTATGGGATGAAGAGGAAGTCGACGATCACAGAAGGCGTGAGGAACCCCCCAGGCATACAGAGTCGAGGGAGCATATAGAGGATTACGAACTTCGGCACAGACAAGAGCTTGACCTCCGCCAGCGCCAAGAACTAGAGTTTCGCCAACCCGAGATCCGTCAGCGCCCAGAACTCGAGATCCGCCAACGTCACGAACTCGAACTCCGTCAGCGCCATCCAAACGATATCGTTGTCAGACAGCGCGAAGAGATCCTTCGACATCAAGAGTTTGAGCGCTGGCACGGCGAGGGCCTTCTCCGCGCACAGGAAGAAGCAGCTGCATGGAAAGTAGAAGAAATGCGCGGGCGGCGAGAGGGGTTGCATCAATCCCCCCGGGAAGACTCCCAACGTCAGAAACGGGACAGATCCTTACATCGCCAGCCATCTCTACATCACCCCAAACGTGAAACCTCTCTCCATCCCGCGCGCGATCCCCTCCTCCACCCAGACGATATGGACCCTCGATATCGCGAACAGCTGTTGAGACAGCGCGAACAGGAGCTATTGCGTCAACAAGAGGAGAATCAAAGGAGGCAGGAGTTCGAGCGGGAGTTGCAGCGTCAAGAGCTTGAGCGCCGGCAGGGCGAGGAGCTTCTTCGACAGCGAGAAGAGGCTGCTGCTCGGGAGGTAGAGGAGCTTAAATTGCGCCAAGAGCAGCGCCGTCGGGAGGAGATGGCTTTGAGGCAGAGGGAGGCAGAGGCGAGGAGGCGCGAAGAAGAAGAGGCACTGAAGGCCAAGGTTGAGATCGAACGCATTCGTGCAGAGGCCGAGCAGCGTCAGCGGGAAGAACTCATTCGCAAACGGCAAGAAGAGGAAATCGAGAAGCGACGCCGTCAAGAAGAGCTCGAGAAACGGAGGGCGGAAGAGGAGCTCGAGCGCAGACGACATGAAGAAGAACTTGAGCGCAGACGGCTGGAAGAGGAGACTGAGCGCAGACGCCAAGAAGAGGAAGCTGAGCGCCGACGCAGGGAGGAAGATGTCCAGCGACGACGTGTTGCAGAAGCTGAGCGACAGCGTATAGAGGCTGAGCTACGCCAACGTGCAGAGGCCGAACGTGCAGAAGCTGTGCGTGCTGAGCTTGAGCACCGTCAACGCATTGAGCGCGAACAGCGCCGCCGAGACGAAGAACAGAAGCGCCAAGAAGAGCTCGAGCGGATGCAGCGCGAGATGACGTTGTATCAGCAGCGCGAGGAAGCTTTGCTCAAGCAGAGAGAAGAAGCACGCAAGCTCCGGGAGGAGGAAGAACGTGTGCGCAAGCTGCGTGAACAAGCCGAGAGGAAAGAACGGGAAGACCTTGAGCGCAAGCGTCTCGAGGAGCTCGAACTACAGGCTCAGCGAGAAGAGGCTGAACGCAGGCAGAAGGAGGAGGCCGAACGCCAGCATGCAGAGTTCGAACGCAAGCAGCTGGAAGAAGTTGAACGCCAACAGCGAGAAGCAGCCGAGCGATTGCGACTGGCTGAAGAGGCTGAACGCAAGGAACGGGAAGCCCTCGAACGTGAGCAGCGGGAGGAGCTTGAGCGCCAACGATTGGCGGAGGAGCAGCGTCAACGTGAAGAGCAGATCCAACGAGAGGAACGTCAACGGGAGGAGCAGCGTCAACGGGAGGAACAGGAACAACGCCAACGAGAAGAACTCCAGTGGAAACAGCGTTCAGAAGCCCTGCGACGACAGCAAGAAGAGCTCGCGCTTCAACAGCAGCAGGAGCTCGAGCGCCGACAGCAGCTTGAGCAGATGCAATTGGACGAATTCCAGCAGGATGAAGATGTAGACATGGGTCCAGACGCTGTGGAAGGCGAGGAAGAGCAGCCACAACCATCTACATCCGGCTCCCCGGCTATCCAAGCTTCGCCCCCAGCTGACGATAGCGCTGAACGCAACTTGCCTCCAATGTATCGTGGCAAGGTAAAGGTACATTCTCCATCGCTCCCGCTTCTCCAACCAAGTAAGATGGAGGAGCAGGAGGCGCGCCTTCCTTCTCCCGTCCACGCCACTGCACCTACCGCTACGGAATGCCCGCAATCCCCTTTATATTCATCTTCCACTCGCGTGTCTCCTGCTCGTCCCTCCCACTCTCCCAAACACAAGCCCGACCCCTCTTCGATGGATGTGGATGAGGAACTCTTGAGTCTCATTGAGGATCGCCCATCACCACATCACAAAGCCTCGCGTCCAAAACCCAAACCGTCGCCTTCTCCACAGCGCCCATCTCCTCCAGATGACGAGCTCATGCCTCCTCCCCCTGCGGCGCCTACTAAAAAGAAGGCGGAGCCAGCAAAGGCCGGCAAGAAGAAAGGGATGGCTACTCCCAAGGTGACCTTATTTTATTTTGCGGTTTTCAGGTGACTCATTTTCGTGTCATAGCCTCCTCCGAAACCCAAACCTCCGCCGAAAGCGCGGGCAAAGCCTCCTCCGAAGACAAAAGCCAAGGAACCTACGCCGAAAGATGTTCTCAAGAATAGTCTCTTTGCGAAGCATGCTGCTGCCTCACGGTCACGCTCTGCGTCTGTGATGCCTGTCGACACAAAAGAAGAGCCGGAAGACGAGGACAGCGAGAGGGAGGATGATAAGCTCTACTGCGTTTGCAAAACACGATACGACGAAGATCGGGTCATGATTGCATGCGACCGGTGGGTGTTTTTTGTTTATCTTTTTTCAACAATGGAGCTGATGAAGTTGTATAGCTGTGACGAGTGGTATCATACGCAGTGCGTCAACATGCCCGATCTAGAGGTCGATCTTGTGGATCAGTTCATCTGCCCGGTGTGCATACAAAGTACGTCACCAGTATCATGCAGAGATTCAACTTGCTTATTTTTTTTTGATGTGTTCACAGGTAACCCCCACTTGCACCTCCAGACGACGTATAAGCTCCGCTGCTTTTTCGGGTTGAAGCATACAGACCCATCGTCATCGAATGCGTGCCACAAACCATCTCGAGGCGCTTTTTCCAAATATTGCTCCGACGAATGCGGCATCAAGTACATGCAGATGCGTATTTCGCAATGGGAGCGTAGCGGCGGCAAACGTGACAAGCTCTGGGAAAGCGTCAAGAACGCAGAAAAGCGCGAGGGCGTTGTCGTCTGTGCGGACGTGAAGATGGAGATCGACAGAAAGCCATCACCTGCACCTGTTTCTGCACAGAAGCGCAAGGCGGAGCGTGAAATTGCATGCTTGAATACACGCCTCGAGAATGTGGTGAGGGAGCGGGAGATGATGAAGCGTGAGATGGATATGGTGCTGTGGAGGGAGAAGTTGGTGAAGCTTGCTTCTGAGCGTGCCGAAAGGGTGGATGAGTGTGGGTGGGATCAGAGGCTTTGTTTTGGTGAGGAAGAATGGGATGATTTTGGTGCGGAGGTGTTGGAGAGCTATGAGGAGAAGACAAAGGAGGACGGGTCAGATGATGTCATGCAGGTGGATGGCGTCGCAACGAGTCATGGAGAGTGGTGGTGTACAGGGAAGAAAAAATGCGAGCGGCATGCAGGGTGAGCATTGATTTTATGGATTTTAACGTGCCGGATCTGACCGTGGTTTAGGTGGCAAAAACTACGCGTTGCCGAGGTTGCTTTCGATAAAGAAACGAAGGAAACAATCCTCACCACTCTCACCACTCGTGAACGCGAAATAAGGAAAGGAATCGAAGACATATTATACCCACCATCAACGAATGCCTCTCAGACGCCGTCCAAGCCCTCACTTGCAGGTCCGCCACTTAATGGCACTAGCAAACCTCGGATTAACGGGGATGCTGTAGAAAAGGGGAAGAAGAAGAAATCTTAATTCACGCCACTGTATTTCTAAGACATTTTTTCTTGTTTGTTGTCAGAGCATTTGACGTCCCATTTCGCTTTTTTTTGCAGTTCTTGATGATGGTATTTTCGTCTTTTCTTGTAGCCCTGGCCTTTAACCGGTGATACCGCACATATATGCTAGACGACACAATAAACCAATACGCCCATAGGCGGTATGCATGAGGAATGAATAAACAGTACTAGTACGATAGTCCATCAATAGCCATCGCCTTCGCCACCCTCCTTGCAGAACCCTTTTTGCTCATATAAGACCTTGGATTTGAAATCTTCGCGCGCCTTCTTATGTGCGATATCCCTCTTATGATATGGATCAAGAACGGAATAATCTACTTGTTGTAATGGGACATCATCCTCCTGATCGAGATCCTGCGAAGAGACATCAACAACGTAAATGCACCTGCTGCGCGGCGCTCGAATACGTACAATTTCGCCAAGCAAAACGACATTCTCTCCGCGTATGAGAAAGAGGCCGTGCCAGTGTTCTGCGAATGCTTTACCGTGGTATATCCGCTCGACGGTGTCTTCGAGGACGAGGTTAGCTGAAAAAGCGGGTGAGTTGGGGGAGTCAGCGGACTATCGTATGCTTGACGAAAATGAACTCACCGAATTGATCATAAGAGCGTAGTACACCGTGTAATTTTCGCCCGTCTCTGAGGACGACCAACATCTTTCCTGGGACGGGCGAAAGAGCACATATTATAATTGGGGGGTAAAGTGATCATGGAGGCTTCAGGTCGAATGGTTGCCGTGCAGTTGACTGGGTAGACGTACTGTCCACGCAATCTACCAGTGATCCCGATGTTGTGAATGGGATTAAAGAATCCATGGAAGGTAGTTAATGCCGCTCCCGCGCAGCGAATAAGTACTACGAGATGTAAGGAGAGAACCAAAGCCGTGAAATTCAAGATTTGTGTTCTTGATATCTTGGTGGTAGTGAGGTTATTCTGCTGGGTTTACCAGCGGAATACAAGCTGATATGGCCGAGTCGTTAAGGCGAGTGATTTGAATTCACATTATCACTTGGGCATTGCCCGCGTAGGTTCAAATCCTGCTGTCAGCGAATTTTTTCGATCTTTGACTTTTTATATCCCGGTTCGGCTTAGACTCGGCTATGAACGTCGAAGATGATCAACTTGAATGTACTCCCATACCTGCTAGAATATGATTGAGACAATCTACATCGCTAGACATGGTCAGTGCACCTCTTTATCGTTCCATCTGGTCTTCAACAAGTCTTAGGGTTCAGATTGAACTGGATCAACACTAACTGGTTAGCGGATGAAGATCAGGTCAAACTATAATCTAACACATAGATACTACAGGAAGAGTCCTACAGGTCTTCCAAGAGATCCTCCCTTGGCCGCTTATGGAGAGGTAACATCGGACCATTGGCAGGATCATCAACTTATACATGATTCTTAGACTCAAGCACAGGAACTTGCAGCCTACTTTCTAGCTATTCCCGAAGAGAAGCGTCCCACCATCATACTATCTTCCCCTTACTGTAAGCATATCACTTCTTGATCCTCTCAAGGCTAAGACTACCTTAGATCGGTGTCTGCAAACGTCCAAGCCGACCTCCAAAGCTCTTGAAGTGCCCATCTATGTCGAACACGGTGGGCAAATACAAATAGCAATATACATCAGCTTATGGTCGGTCAGGATTGTCCGAATGGTATTCCCCTGTCGCTCCTGGCACTGGCTTGCACCCTAGGCCATCGTCCGCTGCAGTCATGCAAACATACTTTTCAGAGATCGACCCCTCGTGGTCCTCAATCTGGTATCCCACGCGAAGAGGCGAGGACGTCGAAGCCTTGCATGAGCGCGCCAACGGTGTATCAGATCTGCTCGTTACGGAGATAGAAAAGCGCTTTGGCATCAAGCATAAGAACATTCTTCTAGTCAGTCATGCTGCGATTGTCATCGTGCTGTGCCGGGCCTTGCTAGCACAGCCAGATCTCCCTTTGAGAGTTGGCTGCTGCTCAATCTCCGAGTTTTCTCGTAAATCAGATGCTTCGGGTGTATTGGGTGCTTGGGAGGCCAAGGCTTTGGCTTCAGGGAGCCACCTCAAGGAAGGTGCGTCCAGGGACTGGGGCTTGGAGGACATCCAGATTGCAAATGGCAAGGTAAGTGTGTAAGCAAGTGGAAGTCTGAGTAATACCCTGACGAAGTGAATCAGGTTATATCAGACCAGGGTGTTCCCGGGACGCAAGAGGAAGAAGACAATTGTGGGCCACAGATACATCGCAGCAGTTTGTGATAGTTCTTAGAGCTATATGTGGTAGTGTCTCAGAAACCTTTGACAAGTTAGACCAGATAGAAGAATCGGTAGAATCACGCAGTGGCATGTTTTAAATGTCTGGACGGGTGTCATCAATCTATTTTGCGAAAGCTCCCTCCGCGACTAGTATTAGCGCGTCGTACTGGACGTGGTCCAGCAATGTGATATTGCCCCCGACAAATCCCGAGCTATTGGATGACACTACGAAGATCCCGGGCTCGATGTATTGCCAAAGTACTCCCATTGACCAGGTAATGGCTTCTCTTCTAGAGGCTCCCAACTGAAGAATAAAGTCAATAAGCGCAGAAAGACATGCTAAATCTCAAAACGCACGCTTTCCATTCAAGCATATTCTCGGCCAACTTCAGCTCATCTTTAGCAATATCCAACGACTCCTCGATTTGCCCCTCATCCAGCTGCTTCTCCACACTTGCAATGTCCCCATTTGCGCCTTGTACAATGTTGAGTTTGTGTTTGGTGAGTGCCTCGACGCCCTGTCTGTAGACGGAGTTTGGCGGTATTGAAGCAAGGACGCTGAGCGTCGAATTGTAAGCGTTGGAGAGTTCTGGGAGCGGGTTTGGGTGGACGGCAAGACCGACAATACCAGTTGTCTTCTTAGTGACTTGTTGCAGCAACGGACGCGTGAATCTGAACATGACGGTTGCTGTTTAGCAAGAGTGTTTGATTCAGTTCAGTCACTGTCTGAATTCGGAGTACAAATCAAGAAGTCATCAAAAGTTACAAAAGTCCTTCTCCACCGTCATGGCCTCATTAGCTCTACACCAGACGCGCTCGTTTATCTCTACGTTCAGGTCGTCGTGGGCACAGCTGCCAGTTGCTGCTTCTCTAGCTATCAACTCGGAGCTACGGCAAAAGTCATTCAGTTGGGCTTTGCCAGGCTTGCAGTCCCTGCTCGAACTGCTCCCTCCCATCATCCTCGCAGTTCCAAAGAGTAAAATTTCTCACTCGCGAAAGTCCATGCGCAGTGCAAACAAAGGACTTAAAGACAAGCGGAGTACGCTCCCATTTTTTTTTATTTATCTCCTGCCCCCGAGTCACTGACTAGTCCTAAAGATATCGTAAACTGTCCAGCCTGCGGAGAGCCTAAGCTCGCACATCATGCATGCAGAGCTTGCTACTCTGCAATAATGGCGCGTTTTAAAGCGGAGACCAAGAGGTTGGCAACAGAGGCGACGAAACGCGCGAGCGGAGGGAGCTGGTCGAGGAGAGAGGCGCCGCTCATGATTGAGGGCCCTAAGGACTCGTGATCTCTATTGTACGTCTTCTCCTGACCTTCATGTCCCCATTATCTGATTCACTGGACAGGATTTGCGCATCTCATGCACTGGCTGTTCTTGGCGTTATGCCGTGGCCCCAACGCCAGTTGGGTAGATGATATTCACTGTACTTACTCGATGACAAGCTCGTAATCATCACCTTCAAGCTGCTCGCTTTCTTCTCTTAAACAGAGCCTGACTGCGTGGATATATACTTTTGCGATTTTCTGTCGCGGTGTCCGTTCAGGAAACGCAATGAATAACACCACTTAGGGTGACGCATTGCAGCCCCAGTACAAGAGCGAAGCCGAAGTTGAGTTCAGTTTTCTTCTCAATAATAAAAACCGGCCAAAGGGCGTTGAATCTGGTCCTGCAGTATCTAGTGCTGGTCGGCACATAACGCATATAATCAGGGCTTCGTCTGTATCTTCCTTGAAAAAATTTCACCACAACGTACTCCTTGATATAACTGCTCTTCTGAAAGAGCACAAACAAAGTTGACGGCAGTGTTAGAAGCAAGTGGCAAGAACCATTTGGTACAGTGTGCACTGGCAAAGGGTAATAAGCGTGCACCTGTTCATGTATTTGGCTAATCTTTAGCGCGTCTCGTCGGCCGCTGCATATCTTAGCAGACGTTGACGTACGTGTCATGTGTTGGTTGTACCACACACATGGTCGCGCTAAGAATCTCGTGGAAGGCAGTTTCTCACTGGGGCAGCGCGGCGACTTCGAAGACCATCCCGCGGAGAGGATGGAAATACCATTTACAAGTTGCTGACACTGACGCCTCTCATATTGTTTAGGATAACAATCGCAGTGAATCCCTTCGCCATGACCCTGATTCTAGGTTCCTCCGTACCTCCTGTGTAATAAGAAACGTTGGCACTGATCCCTGGTCTGGCGTTGATAAACTCTTTGTCTGACCGAGTAATCCGACACCTCAAGTGGGAGGCTGATCTCGTGCACTTGGAGCTGACCACGGCGGATTTCGTCGCGGCGGAAATATGATCAGCAAGAATCCGGATGAGAGTTATTACCCTGATTTCGCTGCAGAGTAGGGTTGCGGATATTTTCATCCGTTGTGTATTTGTTCCTTCTTTTTGCAAATATTGATTCGATATTCTCGACCACACATGGAGTCTGCGTGAGTAATGCTCCAATTCATCTTTAACTTTTCCTGGTTTTGGCGAGAGATAGCGGATGAATCAAAAACCGGATTGTCTATCATTGACGCCACTAACTGGGCAGAACCGCCCCTTCGAGAGCACGTTCGAGGGTGCCGTCGACATCGGGTATACGAACATTGAAATCTGGTCATTAATGTCATGTCATGAACTACAGGCATGTCCATGCTATCTATTCGAGTATGCAATACGAAATCAAGAAGCCATTCCAAGACGGGGGATGTTGCTGTCACTAGTCAAGAGCCATGATACAGAAAAGGAATACGATCCAGAAGAAATGATTGCCGATAGGAGAGCTGGAACATGGACATGCACTGCATCTAACCTCAAATACGATGGAATAAAGTATTGGACGAGTCCCGCTTATGGTCGCTTGAGCGATGCGAGACTTGAGAACGCTGCGAGAGAAAAACGGCGAGTAGGTACCCTCGAGACAATGGACCCTGGAAGTCCCCTGGCGTCCGCAGGGGGCGCCATACGAGGTACCTCAACAGCTCCCTCAGCGATGGCTGAGACACGCTCTCTAACGAGGACATAATGCGGAGAGACCATGGGCATAGACCTCCTGCGCTGCTGAGGACTTTGCGGAGACATGGGTGGAGAAAGGCGCGTGTCGTATGACGGAGGACGCGCGGAAATGACTACGATGCTCCCGTCATCGCTTCCCGTGTGAGTGGTACCATCAAAAGTGTCAGCTTCGATGGTGGCATTCCATTTACTTCTTTTGCCGCGCGTTACGAAGCGTTTGACGCGTCCGCCAATGTTCTTCGCCTTCTGCATGAATGTTTTTGACTTTATTGCAGACGGTGCATGTGGATTCACCACCCTCTGATTTAAGCCAGGTGGAGGCTGGCTCGTGCGTTCGGTGTGCTCTGCACTAGAGCCAGTGTCATCATATACAGAAGGAGTCTCTGGCATGGTCTCTCGTCTGTTCGTCTGGATTGTAACATCTTCGCGCCACCGCTCAAAACTATCAATGCTGGAGGGAAAGGCTGGAGTCGAGGTCGGTGACAATGCCAGGCGTGCTGTAGTTGGTGAATAGGCTGAAGACATACAATTGAGAGAAGACGGTGCGGAGGGAGACGAAATCGGAGTACTGTTGAGCGATGTGGACATGCTCGGTAAGAGTGCTGCAGGAAAAGAGGAAGCGGGGGATGCAATACTCGAGGTGAGTGGACTACTTTGGGGGTTTAGGGAGGGAACTGGACCGAAGAGAGCATTGCGGAATATGCGGTCTGTTTCTGTGTTTCCACCGAGGTCGCTGAGCCAGTTGGATCCAGTAGACACCCATAGATTATCTGGTAGTTTCGGCGGTTTGTCCGTCATCAGGGTCATGCTGGCTTGGGGTTTAATTATGTGAGAGATTTTCGAAGGAGAGGTATTTATGGTGGCAATGTCGCGATTATCGTGTGCTTCGGGGGGTAACGGGCATTGTTGCGAAATGGCTAGGTGTTGGAGATGTTATGGTGTTTGGATCAGATGAGAAGTGACTCGAAGATGGGGTATGATCAAGACCAGGCGTAGATGGCATACTAGAGCTTGCATGCTCATCTGGCAAGATTTTCTTTCCAATGTACGAGGCTGGCAGCGGGGAAAGTGAAAAATCTGTGCTGAAGGGGCAATACGCCAATGGCGGTATAAACACTGGTGTTGGCACGATGATGCTCAGGGGACGGTCGCCGGCTGTACTCGCCGTGGGCATTTCAGGGGTTCTTTGCCCGGGCGAGGCAGTAATCACCTGGTCAACGTTTCGTATGATGGTTGAACCCTGTTTAGAACCTCAATTGAACGGAAATTACATTCCGATTACAATAATCACGTACCGAGGAGGAACTTGTAGATGAAGAGATGGCTTGGTCTAGCCAAGCACCTGGTATAAGTTTTGTAGGAGTTGAAGAACTGGACATGAGGGTTAACTGCAGAAAGAGTTACAAACCGCACCTCGCAAAAAAATATGTAATTGAATCCCGTTGAACTCCATTGAACTACCCTCGGACTTTGTAAGAAGGAAGCACGCGACGTACTAGGGGATCAACACAACCAAAAAAGGAAGTTATATTTCTCCACAGTCTACAAGTCACCTCTAACTGCTGCATCCACACTCTTAGCGAAGTACTCGATGTTCCTACCATTCAATCCTGCCATCGAAATACGTCCGTCCATCGTCATATAAATATGCGCCTTCTCCGCAAGGACTTTGCATTGCTCCTTATTAAGTCCGGTGAAGCTGAAAATGAAAACCAGTCTGTACCAGCAAGGGTAATTTATAGTAGTACACTAACCTGAACATGCCAATTTGGCTCTTTACGTGACTCCATTCCCCAGGTGTCCGGAAATCATTGCTCAACAGCTGGTACAAGCGTTCACGCATGTTGATAATGCGGTCCGCCATGCCCTTTACTTCACCCTCCCATTCTTGGTAGAGTTCAGGGTCCGACAAAATCGTGTTGGCAATGTGGGCACCATGCAGGGGAGGGTTCGAGTACATCGGGCGCACAATGATCTTCAATTGACTGTCCACTCGCTTCCTCTCCTCTTCACTAGCGGTCGTAAGAGAGAACGCACCAACACGCTCTCCATACAAACCCATGTTCTTTGCGAACGATTGTGAAAGAGCGATCTGGTGGCCTTGCGAGACAAAGTATCGCACAGCGAATGCGTCACGATCAGTCGAGCCTGAAGCAAAGCCCTGGTATGCCATGTCGAAGAAAGGGAAAAGTTTCTTCTCAGCAATGATATCCGAAATATCTTTCCACTGCGACTGAGTAGGGTCAACTCCAGTAGGGTTGTGTGCGCAAGCATGCAGCAACACAATGGAGCCTTCTGGGGCATTCTAAAAACCATGTCAACGTGTATACCACATTACACGAATCGAGTTGTCATACTTGTAAGTCCTCCTTCAAGCCTGCAAAGTCCAGACCGACAGTTTTCTTGTCAAAGTACCTGTAATATTTAACCTCCAGGCCAGAATCCTTAAAAAGAGGTATGTGGTTGCCCCATGTGGGTGTAGGAACGTAAATAGTTTTGGAGTGCGGGTAGTGTCTTGCCAAGAAAGTACCACCGATTCTGAGAGCACCAGTTCCAGAGATAGACTGGGTCACAGCAATCTGGCAAATTGCGGTGTTAGCGCCCGACCATAAGGACACTTCCGGGATTCAACCACAGCTCGCTCACCGCATTTTGGTTCCGTGGCACGCTATCGACGCCATACGCTAGTTTAGCTGCGTTGCTAGTGAAGCCAGGCAACCCGGTAATTGGGAGGTACTCCTTGTCGAGCTTGGCAGCAGCAATCTTCTCCTCAGCCTTCCGAAGAATACACGGTCAGTGGCTGCAGAAAAACAGCACTTATCCTTATCCCGTACCTTCTTGACTGCGTTCAAAACGTACGGCTTGCCATCCTCATCTCTGTATGCACCAACACCAAGGTTGATTCTACGAGGGTCCTTGTCGGCTTTGAATGCCTCAGTGATACCTATACGAACGGACCAAGTCAGTCAACTTTGTTAATTTTCAGGCAACAGTCCTCACCGAGGATCGGATCAGGAGGGCCGGCTGGAACAGCGGACCAAGTCGAAAGAGGTGCAGCATTGCGCAAAATGGTAGGCGCACGACGGATAGCGTTAATGGCCAGCATTAGTCTAGAGTTTGAAATTAAAACACAGAGAGAGAGTCAAGAACAGGGATTGAGCGGTTATTGGCAGATGAAGGAAAGGAAACTTTTAAGTGATGGTGAGCTTGCCGATTTCGGCGGTAGAGCGCCGATTAGAGCGTGGGTTTAACCCGAAACATGTTGCTGAAGCACTGCTGTTGATCAGTCAGAGCCTCTAGCAGCCCCTAGCGGAACGGAGGCTAATACGCATTCGTTGGCAAGAACCCGCTAAGAGTCCGTCACCAGCTAAATTCTCGCATGTAGACATTCTGTCATTAATACACACGGCCGGGGCCCAGTAATAATGAAACCTAACCTCATGCTAGGGTTACCCTACAGTTAGAGCGCCACAACAATTGCATACAATTCACGGTAGGAGATAAGATCTGATCTTTTTGGAGTCGTATTGACTCGACTCGTGATAGTAGGCTTTTCATTCATATTCCATCATGTCCGACGTTGTTGAAGGTCTGACCAAAAGTGCTCTGAAAAAGAAAGCAAAGGAGGAGGAGAAAGCTCGACAGAAGGCAGAGAAAGCCGCGAAGGCCAAGGAGGCCGAGCAGGTCAGAGAAGCCGCAGAAGGGCTCGTAAGTTAGCTGCCATATTCTCGTTTCATGTGTTGATCTACAATCGCAGGACTACGCAGCAGCGCACTATGGAAAGCTTCCTCTGCACCAATCCCAGTCGCGCCCCAATCGTAAGCGCACTGACATCGCAACTCTCAGCGCCAAGAATGATTCCGAACACGTTCTTCTTCGTGCTCGGATTCAAACTTCACGTCTTCAGTCAAACAAGATGGCGTTTCTTAGTCTTCGTCAACGGACCGACACAATCCAGGCCATGCTTGCTGTCAACGATAAACAAGTTAGCAAACAAATGGTCAAGTGGGTTGCTAGTCTCTCCGACGAGAGTATCGTCCTCGTTCATGGGACAGTAGTAAAGTCGCCGGAATCCATTAAAAGCTGCTCGATCGATGACGTCGAAATCCATGTCAGCGAGGTATGCGCCTCGATTATTCCCTCCTTGAACCACCTGACCTTCTTATCCTCCATTAGCTCTGGTTGGTTGCAGGCGTCGAAGGCCGATTGCCATTTTCTCTTGATGATGCATCCAGATCAGAAACCGCCCCTGAAATCGAGGGGCAGTTCAGTAGAGTTTTATTGGACACCCGCTTGAACAACCGTATCGTCGATCTTCGGGTTTGCTCGTTCATTTTTATTCAATCATCGTTTGTTCACTCGATCTGTAGACGCAAACAAATCAAGCAATTTTCAAGCTTCAACACGCCATTGGAGACCTATTCCGTGACTACCTCAACAACAACGGCTTCACCGAGATCCACAGCCCGAAATTGCAGGGAGCAGCTACCGAATCAGGAGCATCCGTCTTCAAGGTTGGGTACTTCAAAGGTCCGCTACTTGCGTTGACTCATCCGTATCGTTAACCTGACCATATCCCAGGCAACGCGTTCCTTGCGCAGTCCCCTCAACTGGCCAAGCAGATGGCTATCGCCGCCGACTTTGAGCGAGTCTACGAGATCGGGCCCGTCTTCCGTGCTGAGGACTCGAACACCCACCGACATCTCACCGAATTCATCGGACTTGATCTGGAGATGACAATCGAAGAGCACTACCACGAGGTAAAAGAGCTCCTTGACGGAATGTTCAAGACTATTTTCAAGGGTCTGAAAGAGAGATATGCAAAAGAGATCGCAGTGGTTGGCAAGCAATTCGAGGCGGAGGAGTTCAAATGGAGAGAGGAGACCTTGACTCTGACATTTAGAGAAGCAGTGGACCTTCTCGTCGAGGATGGCGTTGACCGCGAAATTTTAGATGATATCAAGTGGGTGCTCTGAAATCTCGATGACAAATACGCTGACGTCTGCGGGTTAGCACGGAGAACGAAAAGAGGCTCGGCCGGCTCGTAAAGGCCAAATATGATACCGACTATTTCATCATTGACAAATTCCCCCTCGAGCTTCGTCCATTTTACACCATGCCCGACCCTAATGACCCAGTACGTAAACGTTATCTATCTCGGCGTGGCGCTTACTCTTTTCACCCAGACTCTCACCAACTCTTATGACTTCTTCATGCGTGGCGAGGAAATTCTTTCCGGGGCACAACGTATCCACGACCCTGAGTTCCTCTGCCAGCAAATGCAAGCAAAAGGTGTTGATCCTGAGAGTATGAAGGGCTATATCGACGGATTCCGTATGGGATGCCCTCCCCATGGCGGAGGAGGCATTGGTCTCGAGCGGGTACTCATGCTGTTCTTGAAGCTGAACAACATCAGACGCGCCTCCCTCTTCCCAAGAGACCCCAAGCGCCTTGAGCCTTAAGAGCACCCACTAATGATACATACATAGATTGACACAAATAAATGATATCTAGTGTTTGCCACATTTGTAACGCAAGTAGCCCCACCCCAGATGCTGAGTGTTGTGTCGAATTAAATTGTAACGTGGAAGCGAGATGTCCATGTGTAATACATGAAATATGTGGGTAGTAAATGTAAAGCAAAGATCGACAATTCGCAACGAATTTACAGAGCATTACACAGCGCAAATGATACTGGAATATTCGCGTTCAGGCAAATTTCGAAGTCAAAGCCCTCAGGACTCACCATCATAATCCAGTCATATACAAGTGTCACCGTCTGGCTCGTCTGCTACGACGCCTTTCCGACCGATCGCTATTCCCCTGACCAATTGCACTAGGAGGAATACTATCCCCCTCCAGAGCTGCAGCGATCACATCGGCCGGCAAGTCGATATGGACGCCCTCCGCATACGTGAATGCATCCAACGGTGAATATGCTGGGGGATCACGCCTCGTAAATGTCGGAGATCTTGCTTCCGATGCATCATCTGATCCTTCTGTTGATGAGCTAGTGAAAGCCTCCAGATGAATATCACGTGGTTGAGGCGTGGGCGGATTCGGCGAGCGAGGCGAATCAGGCGGTGGATGCACCTGAATGGTCAAGTCTGAACCTGCATGTTGCATCGCGGCCAGGAAGTGAGTAAAAGAATCGCGCCGAAAGCGAGGGATGCTAAAAAGGCTGCTCGCACCTGCGGCACCTTCGCTTTCTGGCGATCGTGAACGCGAGGAGGTTGGTGACTGGGAGGGAGAGCCATCTCCGTCCTCCTGCTCGCTCTCGTCTTCTGTGGCAGGGTACAATGGAAGGGTGTGGTTTGATGGTGTGTGGAAAGGTAAATCTGTTGGAGACAGATATCCTTGGCCAATTGAGGGGTCCGTGCTGTCGGGCTCTTCAATGATCGGTGTAATTGGTGGGGGAGGAGTACTAGGCTCCCCGGTATGTGATGATATAGGAGCGCCTCTAAGTGGCGAAGAAGCGACGGGAACAGACGACGCTGAGAGTGGATTGCTCGGTCTTCGAGAGCGGTGAGAGCGTCTGCGGGGCGTGGAAGAAGTGCTAGGCGTAGAAATAATTGGAGCGCTGGGTCGTACGCCACCTCCCACATCCAATAAGATACTGCCTCGTTCACTCCCATAGGCAGGTGGGGGTGCTAGAGTTCCCACGGTCGGAGCCAGACCCCACTTCTTTACATTCGCCTCAATAAAGACGAAGCCAGCTTGGCCAAGGTTGACATGAACACTGCATGGACCATCTGCTCCGATCGTGGGAAATAGATTGTAGCGATTGAGGCCGATGAAAGCATCTTCCATCTTACGCCCGTTTCTAGTGAAGAACACGGTTCCTGTGCGGGGACGATAACCAATGCCAAGAATATCGCCTTCTTTGAGTAGGGGCCCGAATGGTGACGCAGTGAAGGGATAATTGTAACACTTGTCACCGCTGGAGTGGTAAGCGACAGAGAAAAGGTTCAGGCCCGGAAGTCGGAAAGATGGGTAGGGTTTGGTGGCCAGTCCAACGGCAACTGTAGTAGTTTCGGGAAGGTCAAACATCTTGACTTCCAAGTAGTAGACCTCGTTCAATTTGGGGAGGGGTAAATTCGACTGCACGCACGAGGCAGATGCAGGATCAGGAAGGAAGGTGATTTCCGTGCGAGCATGAACCAGAAGTGAATTAATAGTCTCGTAGTCGGGCTCGAAGGACCATGCAGAAACACCCTTCTCCTGAATAGAAAGGAATTGAGATAATGTGATATCTGTAGGCTCCGAGTTTGGGGCATATTGCAATTGGTAATCTGTGCGAAGGTCGCATGAGTATGGGATCGGGAAGCTTGAGAATGGAAGGGACCTTTTGCTCTGAGATATGAGCGCCGAACATTTTCAGACACACTCTCGAGCCAGCGAGATTCCACGCCTTCAAGGCCTCCTTCTCCGTTCATAAGCTCCTCTCGACTCATGTCGGTAGGACCATCACTATCTCGTAGGACGATACCACGTCGTCTACGAACGAATATGACACATACTAGAAATATGAGGAGGATGAAAAGGAAAGTCGAGAGCACGATAAGCAAAGGCAATATGAAGAGAAGGGCATCGGGTGCAGGCTGATTGTTGAGGTGTGAATTGTACTGTAACAAGTTGTCTCTGGAGGTCTGCGAGCTATGGTTGACGATGTGATTGACATTGATAACGACCTGTGTGGCCATATTGACCAGAGAACTGAATTGGAGGTTTATTGAGGGATTATTTTATATAGAAAGAAGAACTTGAATGGCGAACTGTGCAGCTTTGGTGAGTGAACTACGGGCGATGCACTAGACCAGACAGGAACGTAATCCGGCGTGAGCCGAGCCACTCCGGTTAGTTATTAATACTAATATTAATAATGTCATCGAGGCGTGGGAAATACACCTCCTTGTAATTACCTTACAGAAGATCCGGTAAAAGGAAGAGCTTGAAAGAAAGTTGCTGCGATGAACACGACGCTCGCAGCTCCCTCTCCTTCGAAGGCGTTCAAAAGAAGAGGATCAACGAGAAAACGCGCTTCCTCTTACATATGTCCACCTCAATCTCAGGAAACTCACGACGCTGCTCTACATGCCATTCGTAACCTCCTCAAAGGAAGAACATCTTACGATGCATTCCCTGTCAGCTTCAGGCTGATAGTCCTTGATACTAAATTGAATGTCAAGAAGGCTTTACAATGCTTGCTTCTCAATGGTAATCCTTTAATCTCTCCCACTCACCTTTCCTCACTGTCATGACAGGTGTGGTCTCTGCACCATTATGGAACAGCGAAAAATCAAAGTTTGCTGGGATGCTTACAGTCTTAGATATAATACATCTCATCCAATACTATTATGACACAGCAAATTACGAAGCTGCTGCAGCAGACGTGGAGACCTTCCGACTAGAATCAATACGAGGTACATATACCGGCTGCGCAGGATCATATCGTTAAATTGATCAGCTTCTGCTCTTAACTTAGATATCGAGAGGAGCCTCGGTGTAGCCACACCTCCAATGCTAGCAGAACATCCAAATAGCACCCTTTACAAGGCCGCCAGAGTCTTAATTCAAACACATGCCCGCCGATTACCTCTCCTCGACTATGACACAGAAACAGGTCATGAGGTCATCGTTTCTGTCCTAACACAGTACAGACTTCTCAAATTTATCTCTATAAATGTAACATGATGCCCTCCCCCTCACGTAAGATTTTCGCTCACGTTACCTTCCCAGTGCACTAGAGAAATTCAGCAACTCCATCTCTCACTCCGGAAACTCAAGATCGGTACCTATGTTTCATCAAATCCACCGCCCCCGAACCCCGAAAACCCGGAAACTCAGAATCCATATTATCCGATCGCAACCGCTACGCTCGACACCCCTGTATTCGATGTCGTCCATATGTTCTCTGAGCGTGCCATATCTGCAGTTCCCATCATCGACCAGGACGGCGTTGTTGTGAATCTGTATGAAACAGTAGATGTCATTGTACGTCATGTCTTATTATGTAGATGGGCCAAATCTTACCCCTTTTGCAGACTCTTGTGCGTCTAGGAGCATATCAATCCCTCGACCTAACGATATCGGAGGCCCTTAACCAACGTTCTCCGGACTTCCCAGGCGTTGTCATTTGTACAGCTGGGGACTCGCTTGGAACACTATTGCAGCTAATCAAGAAGCGTAGAGTCCATCGGCTTGTCGTAGTGGAAGGAGATGTAAGTCTTTGTTCTGAAAATAGATTAACCATACCAATCATAACCTTACAGGAGGAAGAGAAAAAAGGCGGAAAGAAAGGGCGTCTACTTGGCATAATCACGCTCAGTGACGTTCTTCGGTATGTTATCGGTGAGGGTGGCAATTGGCGAGTCAGTCGAAGAGATTACGGGCCCGTCCGCCGCCACGGGCACACCGCTCTCTACAGATATCATTTCATGCTGATGGCGCACAGAGTCATTGGAATCAGGGGTTCGTCGCAGGCTTTCGGGGTTTCGTTATTTTATGTGCTTTCAAAATCTTAGTTAGCTGGAACTGACTAACAGTTGTATGTTTGCATGATCTGTACCCGTAGATGTCATAGGTTATACGATAATGTTGCCGTCTTTGTGGGAGTAGCTATGAGTAATAGCGAGTGGCATGTGGAAGACGTGTGGTGTGTAAACTTGCGGCATGCGACGGCCTCATTGCGGGCCGCAAAGAAGGCGAAGGCACTATACCACCAACCACCATGACCGCCATACAAGCCGTCTACGTACGCGGGCACGAAGAACGCCCCGATCCCAAGCCTCATATTGTTTACCGCATTGAAATTCAAGCCCATGTCCGCTCATGGCAAATGTGGAGACGCTATTCCGAGTTCGTGGAATTACACACAGAACTCACAAAGTCCACAGGCTCTTCACCCCCAGCACCCCTACCACCCAAAAACTCCCTCGCCATCCTCCGCGGACCTTTCAGAGACAGTAGTAGCATGACTGAGGAGCGCCGGGCTGGCCTCGAGACATACTTGCGCGCCATAATCAGCGCAAAGGATGACAAATGGCGAGAATGTTATGCCTTCCGCGACTTCCTTGGTGTGCCAGTCGGCCGTCAGGGCACCATGGCTGAAGGCCTGAGTGCCTCCTCCAAACAGTTCTCTTCTTCCTCCTGGCTCGACGAGCACCTCGAGCTGCAAGCCAAGATTCGCGACATCCGCGCAGACATCAACAAGCGGGATGCGCTCTCTGACCGGGGAGACGTCAGTGCATCTCATACTGCGAATGTCCAGGCGAAGAAGAAGCTCGCAGAAACCCTTTCTCGGGTGCGTACGCTCAAGCAGGGCCTGCAAGAACTCGGCATGGCGGCTATGGCGCAGGGAGAGCTGCAACGTCGTACAGACATGGTCGCACGCTTGCAGGACGATTGCGAGAAGCTGGGAAAGATGGTCACTGTCACTCGACAGGCCTCTCGTCCTGCGGCCGCCCCTTCCTCACAGGGCTTCACGAATGTTGCTATCGCTCCCGAATCGGATCGGGCTGCGCTGCTGAGCCTTAGCAAACCAGTCACGCGAGTGTTTGGTGCTAAGAAACCTCAAGAGACGGAGATGACGAGACCGCTTGACGATCATGGTCTCGTGCAGTTGCAGAACACTCAGTTGGAGCAGCAAGATAGCCAACTTGCTACACTCACGCACATACTACAACGGCAGAGGCACCTCGGGGAAGCAATCGGTGCTGAGCTTGCGGTGCACAACGAGTTGTTGGATGAACTCAATACTGACGTTGATCGTGTTGGGGGTAAACTCATCAGTGCAAAGAAGCAACTCAACCGCCTGGGATGAGTAAGATCAGGACGGTTTTCCAATCTTGAGTAGGGATGTACGAGGTGCTACACATATACCAATAGTTAACATCTAGAAAACATTGAATTAATGTAAATGATGATGATGATGCATCGATGCTCCGTGTGAATATAACATAGGTCTAGCTAGTCTTTGTCCTTCTCCAGAAACTTACCAACTCCCTAAAATAAATTGGTAAGCCACACGTTTCAACAGCATAGAGTAACCAACGATACCTCAAAACACGCAATCATGATCCCGCAAGCTGGGGCAATCTTGGCTGTACGAGGCAGAACGCCAGCAAACAAGGCGGCAGTGCCTTCAGTGCGAATGATATGAGCCAACAGTGGTATCGTAGCTGTAGTCTGTGATGACATGGTTCCAGTCATGAGGAGCGCTTGCCGTCGGGTTTTCAGAACATCGAAGGGTGAAGTTATCAATGACGCGGTTGTCCCACTGATAGCACCGCATGCAAAGGCAACGTATGCCCCCTTCTTTCCTCGGCTCTCGAAAAATCTTTTCCAGGCTTCGTAGCCTGCCCAATATATGCCACTAAAGGGCACATCACGCCACAAGGTAGGGCCAAGGCCACGCCAAAGGAAGGTTATGCCTTGCTTCTGGACAATTGTACGCACGGAAGCGAGGACAGATGGAAGTGTATGTGGTTTGTCGGGAGATATTGGAGTTGATTGCAGGTTGGTTCGTATGAGCTCTAGTGGTGAGAGTAGGGAAGTAAGAGAAGCGCGAGCAGTAATACCAGCTACCAGAGGGACGAATGTAGGGGAAGGAATAAGGGGAGGGAGTACATTTCGTAGGAGATGGTCATAAGTGAGCATGTATATCGATGATGAGGGGACGCCAATGAGTCTGTCGCATGATGAGAACTGTGACCAAGAGATGAATCGGGTTAGCTTACAGTGTCATGCCAACACCTTTCCATAATCCCCTCATACCTTCTGCTCGCCATACATGACGGATAGCATCCAAGAACCCATTCACACGCTCGGTGCGGTATACGCCATGATCGAAAATACAGACGACCTCTTCCGCAGCTATGGGGCGTGCATATGAGGACATGTTGCGTACGCAAGGTATATGTGCTGGCTGACAGCAAGTATTAAGTGGTGGTCGTGAAACGAGAGGCACCTTGGGTCGAGTCTGAAGACGGGTCTTCACGACGTCAAAAGGAGTCACTGAATATAATAAATATCAATGAATTAAGAAATGATTGAAACATACTCGTAAGTGCGGTCATCGTTGACCCCGTCGCTGCAGCTAGGAGTTTAGCCTGGAACGGATCCATTCTCCTCGTCGACAGAGAAGGAGCAACAAAATTGTTTAGGCGTGACCTAACATGACGGCCCCCGGTATGCCGGCGGAATGATTATCAGAATCGGCACGGAACACCGGCAATGACCGGGAAATTAATTTTGCGGACGATTGTGGATTTAATACTTAAACTTGTTGATCACACACAACAACCGACCCGGAAGCTTCACCAACCGAAACGACTGATTTCAAGCTTCATTCGATCTTTCGATCAATATCCTTTCAATCTGAACAGACTTTGATAGTCTTATAACTCAAAAGCAACAGGATTGCAAGTCTCGCTTACTTCACCATTAATCATGACTACTCTGCCCGCATCCTTTCAGCATGCTAACAAGGCTGCTATCGCCGCAGCTCTTGCTGAGAACCCAGAATCTATTGGAGCAGACGTAGAACCTGGTGAAATTCAGGAGGTCGATATGCAAGCACAGGCAGACGACATTCGCACCGTCTTCAGTCACCCTACCAGCTTCAATGTAAAGGTGCGCAACCGAATTGACTCCCCGCTCTAGAGTATTCATTTTCCTCCCATGCAGCATCCTCTATACTCACCCTGGACCCTGTGGTTCGATTCCCCTGCTACTAAAGGCCGTAACCTTCCCCAAACACCCGTTTCTTCCTTCCCTCAAACCCCCGTTCCTCAGACCCCCAGTGCTGCTGCTGCACAGGGATGGATGGAGGATATCAAAAGAGTCGTCAGTTTCGACAGCGTCGAAGAGTTTTGGGGGTAAGTTCCTTTCTCCTATTTCGATAACTGGAAGCTCACCAAGGCACAGCCTCTACAATCATATTGTACCTCCCTCACAGCTCCCTCAAAAAGCAAATTACTACCTCTTCAAGGTACGTGTTTCAACAGGATCGTATTCTTGTTAAGCTAACGGTGCTTTCAGGAGGGTATCATACCTGCATGGGAGGATGAAGCAAACAAGCATGGTGGCAAGTGGAGTATACAGCTACCCAAAGAGAAGAATCGCAGTCAGGTTGATAAAATGTGGCTTTACACTGTATGTTTCCCTTTCATCTCTTGATTTTCCTATTTTGAATGCTCCATAAAGATGCTTGCTGCTATTGGTGAAACGTTCGATCCCCATCTTACAAGCGGGGAGACATCTGAGCCCAATTCTCAATCGCTCATCACCGGTGTGATCGTATCTACCCGACCGCAGTTCTACCGTTTATCGATTTGGACGCGACTTGCGCCTTCTGGAGATGAAGACAAGTTGCGTGAACGCATCGAGACAGTCGGACGACACTTCAAGATTAATGTACTAGGCTATCCCGAGACTCAAAAACTGGCCGGTCCTCTCGCAACCGAGGTCGAGTTCCTTTCACACAAGGATTCTGAGAAGAAGGGCAAGGCAGCGAAGAAGCTCGTCATTTGAGTGGGTGTATAAGTTGCTATTATATCGATTGAGCGGAGTTATAGATAGATTGTGCTGGATGTGGCTGATTTATTCGTATGGTGTTCGGACGAATATTCTCACTTCAAGCTCATGCTGCTGTTGCGATGCATATTGATACTCAAAAACACGCTGTCCCGTCCTTGACGTCTTGTACCTGAAGCTGTGCACTGCTGTGGTGCTCGGCAGTGCAACTGTGACGCTGCGCGTGACGCAGTTGATGTGACTGCGCATTGGACCCCTGTATAAAGACCCTATGACAACCGCTCCAAACACAATCGAAATCTCTTCTCCCTGACCACTCATTTTAACAACCTTAGGCTAATATCCCACTCGATGTCAGTGTCAAGTTTTTTGTCATCGTTCGCCGATAAGGCCCAGAGTGCCATCAATCAGACCCCTCTCGCCGGCCATGTCCCCGGTATTGCCAACGCCACCGACCAACCATCTGCCAATCAATCCGCAGCTCAGGGCGGCCATCGCTCAGTGGCTTTTGAAGCATTGCAGCATCAAATTCGTTCAATTGGACAACAATATACCACCACTACTCCAGTGCAAAGAATCATCACATCTGAAAAGGGTGTTGCAATCGATTGCGATGCCCTCGCTAGGGATGCGAAGGTGCAAAGCAAGGAATTGTACACGTGGGGTCAGACACAGCCAGAGGATCTCAAGGACGGTAAGCCGCCTCTTCCGCAACGACGTGATCTGAGTTGATGAGGCTTGGTATTTAGTAACGGACAGATTGGCCTACTTGAACTTTGTTCAGGGATCTCTTGCATCATCGGTTGCGATCAAGCTCAACAATGCACGAGCACCGTTTAAAGCTCTTCGCGATGCCGAGGCTGTCCTTGCTCCAAAGCGCAACTTCCGCGCTGGATTGCGCACCCAGATTTCTCGTATCGAGCATAGTCAGGACAAGTCTATGGAGCGGAAGCTTCCTGAACTAAAACAGACACTCGCCAAGGCTGAACTTGTTGACGAGCCCCTTGAAAAGGAGCTTGAGATCCTTAAAGCGGAAGGCGGTTCGTGAGAGCGAAGCGCAGAAGTGGGACGCTATACGCGAGGTAAATCACTTCGTACTACTACAATTTAAGCTATTCTGACACGATCCTTTGTAGTTTGGGGAAAAACTAATTCTATTGTCGCAGGCTTCCAAGCCTATCATAGCCGTCCTGCCACCTATTCCCCCTTCATCTTCGAGCCCTTACACAGGAGCTCAGGAAACAGGTGCTGCTCGTGCTGCGCTTCAGCACGCACTGGATAATTATACTCCCGGGAGCACATATTTTGCCGCACGGCCTGACGCAAACCTTTCACGGGCTGACACCCAATCATTTGGGGAGAGTCACGCGTCGGAACTGCACAGTCTCGCATCCAGTTCTGGAGGAAACGCTGGTCATCCAGGTGTGCCCATCACACCTCCACCTCAAGCCTCCTATGCGTCAGACGCAGAAAAGTCCAGAGACGCGTCGCACTCTCCTCCTATTGACCCAAGGGCACTCAATTTATCTCCTGCGCCAATTCCGGATGATCAAACTCCACCTATCACTACGGTTGCAGACAGGGGCTCGCTTTCTCCCGTCGTAATCGCGCCAACTTTACCTACGGTGGCTGAAACCGGTGTTCCCGTACCTGCGAGTGCAAGTGGTCCAGGCCCTGCTAGCGGCTCTCTTCGTGACATACGCCGTGCCTCAGATGCTGCGGGACCACGAAGTGGCGGTCTCCCGGGCAACTCACCGTCTGACGATCTATATGGACAGCCACACGAGACTGCAGAAGAAGAAAAGAGTCGCCTTGAGCGTGAGGAGCGCGAGCGGGTATCCGCGGCGGGGACATCTGGATCACCCGCTACTTCTGAACATGAGTCTGCTGAGGAGGAGAAGCGTAGACTCGAGCGGGAAGAGAGGGAACGTGTTCTTGCTAGCGCTGGTACTGACAGCGGCAATGCACGCAACGAGGTCAAAGAGGGTGACGAGCTTCCCCCATATCAGGACATTGAATAAATAGGGTCTGATATTCTCTATTATCGATATCTCAATTGCTTCGTGGATTTTTTGTATGCATCTTGTATAGTTTGTGTGTGATGTAGTATTGATTCCATATACCCAAAATCAAGTTATCGCCAAGATCGATTGGACGCGGGAAACCAACCCAGCTTCGTGTCTTCACGATATTAGGGAAATTAGTTTTTCAGAGAATTAGTGATTATCAGTTAGGCTCAAGTAGTCGCTTTTGGTGAAGAACTAAGCTCATGTGACCTTAACCCTAATAACTCCAAAGGTATACGCACGGTCCCCTTCCTATTACTCCTTGAACATGGACACTACGGAACTCGAGACATATCAAGTACAGCTCTCTCAGGTCGAGCTCGCACTCCAAACAGATCCTGAAAATGGCGAACTCCTCTCCCTCCGCTCAGAGTTACAAGAACTTATCTCTCTCACACAACAGTCGCTTGCCCAAGCTGCTTCCTCATCACGCGCAGATTCTGTTCGTAAAACAGCAAACTCAACACCTTCACACACATGGACTGCAGGGAGCGATTGTCTTGCCAAATACTCGGGTGATGGGGGTTGGTATCCTGCACGGATCACCAGCGTCGGTGGCTCTGCAGAAAACCCTGTATACAGCATCATGTTCAAAGGGTACAATACGACGGAATTGATAAAAGGGGCAGAAATCAAGGCACTACCGCCAAATCACCAGGAGAAAGTATCAGCGCCGAGTAAAAGAAAGCTAACCAAAGCTGAGGACGAGGAGAGGGATCGGAAGAAGAAGCGCAATGAGAAGAAACTGGAGGTCAAAGCTGCAAAAGCTAAGGAGCAACTCGCAAAACAAGCGACGTGGCAGAAGTTTGCTAAGAAGTCTGAGAAGAAGGGCGTCCATATTGCCGGTGTGGCGGGGACCAGCATCTTCAAGACGCCCGACAACCCATTAGGCCGTGGTGCGTATCGTTCTAGTTGGTTTGAATACAAACTTCTTGATTTCTGATAACGGCCTTGTAGTCGGCGTTACCGGCAGCGGAAAAGGAATGACGGAAGTCGCGATTCGAGGCAAGCATAAATTTGCGCCAACGGACGAACCAAATGCGTAGATGGGGCAGTTGGAGTGCTCTCCTCCATAAGTATGTATGTATGTATCGTACTCATCGCCTCGGAAGCGAGAGGGTGTCATGCTAATTCTCCGTCAACAGCTCGAACTTCACGTCGTCTTATCAAATTATACTAGATGCCCGTTGATGATTCTGTGTTTCCCGTCAATAGCAGGTTTCGCAAGCAGAGACTGGTGTCAATGACGCTTGCAAGTATTGATACCGATAATCTATATGTGATGCATTTCCCCTCTTCTACTTGTCATCAGGATCTCATCACCGCTTTTCTTCTTTCTCGCCTTATTTATCAGAGACTTCGTTGCTGTCGGCACTTGCGAAGCCGATGTCCGTTGGTGTAATCGTACGTTTGTTATGCGTTATTTTGTGCAGAATACGCTTGGACTCACTCACAACTGTGATGCGTGAAACGGTGGTGGATATGCAAAACGCATATGGCGACAGCACGCAAGAAGGATCTAGAAGGGGAATGGTGTATCTCCTGTCCATTTGACGATTGGGTATGAATGCCGTTTTACCTTCAAATCGGAATGGGTATCGCAAACAGCAATTGGTGGGCCATTAATATTTTAATTCTTATTGCACAAAGAAGTTGCAGTGATTTGTGCAGATTGCGTTTTGATTTGAACGACGATCTGGGTGAGCTGTGCTTCTTTGCCGCCTTCCACCTTAAATTGAACCATATTTGCTTCTCGTGACACCGTCGCTGGCATGTACCTGACCACCTGCATCGAAGGTACTACAGCCAGTATCATTTGCGAGGCTGGCAGTGCAAATTGATTTCACCGATATTAATAGCAATATTGTCATTAGATTCGGCTAGGCGCTTCTATCTGCGAAGTTGGACAAGTCCCGTTCAGCGGTAGCACCACCACGGTGATGGGCAACTATGTCAGTTACAGTGTTGTGGTATAAACTATCGTTGATTCCTCGTACTGCACGCTGTTCTGATCTCTCAGCTGGAAAGTCGGAAAGAGATAGGCGGACACTGGCTCCTCATTATGGACACAGCACTTCTCGAGAGTGCATCGCTTGACGCATTTACCACTTTTAGAAAATTTGAGACCAAACTTGTCTACGACGTAAAAGCGGGTCCCCCGCTGACAACTCGAAGATGGATGAAATCTGGTCCGAGTCTGTCGATATGAAGGTTGCTGTCAGACTCATCTTCCTCAGAAATAAGCCCTTGGAGAGAAGGCCGCTCGCTGAACATTGTATGCAGTACCATCTCTCCCCTGCCGTTAGCGATTGCTCAGCGCTCATCGTTGGTCGTGGAGGCTCGTTGACTTGAGCGTGATGTTGGAGTAATATGCGTGGTCGAGATGTGATACTTTGATGTTTCACTGATCTACTTTTTGACGAAGGTCAGTCGTCCATAATACAAAATACCGGGTTTATCAATAATCAGATCTTCAGATCCTTCTCGATCATACTGGTCAACATGCATCTGTCCTTTGACACTTGTCGTTCCCTTTCTCCGACGGGCTGTGTGTCCAGAACTTGACCAGGCGTGGCGTTGCCCCGGTTGTTGATTGATTGATGTGTACCGAGTCCGAGGGGGAGGATGACCAGACTAGTTAGGCATTCTAGGAGACTAGATTCTAAATGATCGATACTCCTCAACAGTCCTTCTGGCGATTAATTGTTGACGGGGTACGTGCATTCGGAGTTTGGGAAGTAGGAAGAGAAGGGAAGGGTGAGTCTGCATTCTGTGCCTGACTTCGGATGATTGGCATGTACGTATAACCATGATCCTACCGACGCCAGTTTGCTCGATACTACACATATCTGGACCGCAGCTTGTCAAGCGACAATATTGATATTGGGGACCGAGGAACGCCACTGTCAAGCGTACGCTACGAAAGCCTACCGACCATAAACGGAAATGGTCCCCCGCTGTGAAATTCAATCTGTCAGGTTGCCTTCGGCGGCCTTGAGAAGATTCGCAAGTGGATTGCGATTTTTGGAATGATATCGGCGTCATGGACATGTGTTCTGTGATTGATAGTATCTGCTTCTATTAATTGCTCAATATCAATGCTATAGCGGATGAATATCATTAATATTGTGGTGGGATGTCTTTCTCCAATGTTTGTATATCTGGAAATGAGAAATATCATTAATATTGTGGTGGGGTGTCTTTCTCCAAAGGTTGTATAGAATTCGTACTTTATGCACTGTACCATCTTCAGTCTCATGGGTACTTCGAATATTTATATTAGTGCCGGCCCCTAGTGCCCCTGCCCATCAAGATGTCGAAGCGTGCACTGTTAGCTACGCGCCAGATTGATTAAAACGCCTGATAGCTCTCCAAAGGTCTGTGCAACTATTGTCGATTCGAGGTAGCTGGAACTCCTTGGGACGTCATTAATTAGGCAGACTTTGGTAGGAGCGGCATTTGGGTCCAGTGATTTGGGTCTGTTGTACTTTTATCGGCGTTCTTGCGCGTGTGGCTTGTCTGTGGGCCTGGAGCACAGAAGTCGTTTCACATTGCTCGTTAGAGGCACATATCATGGTCACTCGATCGTCTCGTCTTGTATTGGCCCGGATGTGAGCGTTTCAGCCACCGTTAATTACTACCGTACCAGGTTTTCTGCAATTGCAAGTAGTACGACTCGTTTGCTCCATGAGGCGCAACCGCCGGTGTCGGAGAACGCCTATTAATGTCATCCCCTTGCACAATTTAGTTACATCGTAACAGTCGCTCAGATTTCCTCGATGGGGGAGGCGACTAATTGCCCGCAAAACTCATATCTAAATGCATATAAGGGTCTCCCAGTAGACGACCACATGGAAACTGTCTAAACAACCAGAGAAAAAAGACCCACAAACTGTAACTGCTGAATCATAAGCGGACGATGCGGTTAAGGAAATACAAAAGAAATCAATGCGGGGGAGGGCTCGCAAGGACAGGGAGAATTTTACGAGTGGGAACTTGACCGGAAAAATGGTATGCAGAAGACTGAATGGAAATCTACTACTTACTCTGGGGCGAGCTGACGTTGGTCAACACCGCTCAACGATATGCCGGTGCCTAAAAATACGCGATCACCATCTCTGGTACTAGTAGTAGTAGCACCGATATTTGCGGAGTCAGATGGGTAGCTGCTGGCTGTTTGGTCGATGACATCAACTGAATGTCGTCTCATGGGAAAGCCAGCTCCGTGCGCCGCCATTACTTCAGCGGAGAGATTCAAAAACTGTTGCGGAGTGGTCGTAAGAACTCCGCCGATGAATGGAACGAGGGATCGACTTACCACTTGCTCTTCTTCGAGCGTATTTTCATGAAGGCGGCGGTTTGTGTTTTGCATGTGCACGAGCAACGTTCTGATGCTGCGAGAGCTCAGACCCCGATAGGTAGAAACACGCTCAAGGTCAAGCGGAGCTGTGTTGACGAGACGCAGTTGCTCGTGCAAATATAGAACATAATGTTCCAGGCATTCCAGATAGTGGCGTTTTTTCTCGTGTGACGAGATAGTATCACTGTAAAATATCGCTCAAGGTCTGCAGGTAAATTCCTTGAACAAGGTAACTTACGGATCGGTAGGAATAAAACCTATCTCTTCGGCAACGGCACGTTGCCGTGCCTTGCGTTGACTCTCTGTCTTACTCGTGCTAGGTGCAGCGGAGGCAGGAGCCTCGTTGCTACGTTCACTAGTTTGAGACTGCTCACGCTGCGCCGGGTGAGACAAGGACGAGGAGAGAGTTGCGGAGATTGGAGCAGACGGCGTTGAGAGGTCTGTAAGAAGTTCCGAGGGGGTTGGAAAAAGAAGTTGCGGCGCATTCGCATAATAATCGAGAATATCGGTATTGGTGGTTGTGGCCGGTGGGGGGGCTTGATTTAAAGAAGGGGGGTATGGGAGGTGGTGATCATAGTACGTTTGCTCTACATATGGTGGAGTAATTTGACGAGAGGAGTTTGGCACGTGAGGCGGGCCGTAGGGGACTGGGACTGGGACTGGAGCATGTAACTGGATTTGTGCCTGCGTCTCTGAGTAGTCGTATGGATGAATAGGCGGATAGGAATAGTTCAATGCGATTGATGCATCTTCAGCTAAGCCGTAGGTGTCTACGGAATGTCGTCTAGTAGTATTGTCGTAGTCTGAGCCTGGAGCAAGATGCAAGCTAGTAGCATCGGTAAATTGTTGATGGTATTGAGAATCAAAGTCGGCAGATTGCTGTTGAGAGATGGGATACATGTTTGCTGAGATGAGGAATGAGTGAACGGTGAGGCTAAATACAGAGGAATAATAAATTAGAAATGTGGATGATATAGAGATGCAGACCTGTATAATATAATTGATTAGATGGAAATTGGGTGCCGAGGTGAACTGGATCGGGCCAAGACAGGCGAGGCAAATGAATGGACACCGATGGAGGCCAAGGTTTAGGGTAACTAAGTCATGTCAAGGTGAATATTGAATACTTTGGATACGTTTATGGACCCTCGCAGATCATCATTAACGTCAAAATGAGCCGTAATACCGCAAGGCTGGCCTGTTGGAGTAAAGGTTAATTCAGTTGTAAACATAAATGATTGAACGTTGACCATGTGGCAACGAGATGGTCGGCTTTCGGGTAAACAAAACGAAATATTCAAATTAATAGGGCAAGTTGGAAGACATGATAATTGTCAGGAACTGATGTCGAGTTCGGAATCCGAGGGCAACGATCTAAGCGTGGGGGTCGTCTCGGGGAGTCGCGGACTTGAATTTGGGGTTTCGCGGTTATTTGAACATAAACCTCGAATGGTTAGTATGTCCACCTCATATACGCCGCGGGCCCGGATCGTGGCGCCAGAAGCAGCGCATCACGCGCCGCTGAAACTGCGTTTGAAATTTACTACCAAGATTGGCGATCTTAATTTATACCACTTCGGTCGGTCTTCCCTTCCCTCTGTCGACACCGAGATCTTACCTCTTCATCGCCGTCATTCCGATCCATATATATATAATCACTATACTCCAGCCATGTTTTCCAATGAATTCTACAATATCCATCATCCACCCAATGGTTACCTCTCTCTACCCTAATCCCGTTCAGTCTCCGAGTCCTCATCTTTCGTTTCCATCATATGATTCGCCACCCCCTTACCATTATTCAACGCAGCAGGGTCCTTCTCCATATGTCTTCCCCCAACAGAAAGACGATTCTTCCTTCATAAAGTCTAGATTATCCGAGAGTCCCGTATCTACAACTTTTACGGACCAATCTTCCGATACCTCGTCTGTCGAACACCCATCCCGTGATAATTCACACAGAGCATCTCGTTTCACTATCGCCCACCCATACGCACGCCTTTACGCGAAGAAGGACGGTTCTAAGCGACGGAAAATTTGGAACCACGTCCTCGAGAAACAACTCTTCTCTCCTCAGGAGTTGTACGTACTTTATTCAGTTCAATTCACTCACAATTAATTTCGCTTTCAGGTCAACCATGGGCGCACCACACAGACGTACCATTTATATCGCCTCTCTCGAGGCCCACATCGATCGGCTACACAACCAGCTGCTCGGTATCGGCCTTTACCCAATCCCATTTCAGCGCCTCGAACCATACCGGGGCCTCAATTCAAAGACGGCCAAGGTAACAAATCAATTTCTATTTACGTTTTCAACCGTTCATCTTGTCTTATAGAGTATGGTAGCGGGCTTGCAACACGATGCTACCCATACAAAGCTTAAGCTGCTAGAGCTAGAACGTTCGGTACATTCTTCGTCCACTTACCTCCACATATTAAACTAATTTTCCTATAGAACAATAATCTTCACAAGCTACTCGGCACGCAAACAACTTCAACCTCCTCCATTTCTCTTGAAGCAGATGTCCGCCGTCACTCTATGGATTCATCCGGAATAGCCGTAAACACAAGGACTGCCTTCAATCCTGGAGGCCCGATGATCATGGATTCCCTTACTTATTCGGCAAGATCATAGTCCCCTATTTTCGTTATGCTCTAGGCCTCAACTCGCCATGTGCTCGGATCTGTCATTCATAAAATCAACTTATGTATTTCTTTAATCGCTTGTTTATCGCATCTGTATCGTACATAACCGAAGGATGGCATTTCCCATTACTTATGCTACTGCTTACGAGGCCCATCCCCCAGTATATAATAGACCTTTCATTTGCAAGGTTGAACAAGTGTGTACAGTAGATAAGACTCCCAAATGTGATTACCTCGGGAAACGCCTATAATGTCTGCTCGTCTTCTAGAACCATCTCTCCCTCCAGCGGAACTAATCGATATCTTTCGTAATCGGCTGCCGCTGCTGGCCCGTAGTTATCGGCAATCAATTGCTCAGATCGAACTTTGTCTTCAATATCAATGCTAATACACCAAGGCATAAGCAGAATCAAATACATAATCCTCTTCGGTCTATCGCGGTCCCGGCGCTGCGTTCATTTGAGCTCGTTTCAAATTCATATCAATATTGTTTCCCCTCAGAGTCCGAATAATCTATAGCGAACAAATATTCATGCGCACTCGGACTGCGACCCGTCGTTGAGTCGATTCAAAGTTTTGTATTGCAATGCCCCCTGCATTCTCAAGGAACGACAGGCAGAACACGTCCGAAAGTACCCAAGTCCCCAAATATTACACTTTCGACTTTGCGATGGTGACTGCGTGCCACAAACGTTTCCATGGACGCACGAACGGCACTCATCATTAATCATTCCCCAAGTTCCGACAAGAAAATTTCAACGCCAAGATCACTAGGTAAGTTCTTACAGCAGTATCGCCCCCCTCGTGTCACTGTCCTAGCGGGCGAGGGGCTTCTTCCCATTATGAGCTGCGACGATCCGGAATTTCGAAAGTGAACGACCCTATTATGATAAGCATCCGAACAGGTTTAGATCTTGCGTTTAAACTCGGAGTTACTCCCATATTCCGCTTTTGTCAATTTTGACCCTTGTGTCCTGCTTTGCTTTGCTTCCTTGCGGCCGTCCAGCTCTCTGTGCACCACGTTTTGTGTGGTACTTTCTTTGCTGGCGCGAACGTTTTGCAAGGTCAGATGCGACTCTGTCCCGGAAAGCAGCGTCCTGCAGGCTTAGAGAAGCAGCCATTTTTGCCAATGTATCAGGCGAAGGCGAGCGGGAACGTGGAGGTGACCTTGACAGCTGAGACATGCGGCTGCTAGGCCGGGAGATTGGCTCAGGGGAACCGAATGGGTCGGCGCTCGGCCCAGGTTGTGAACACGATGGCACTTCGGTGTTCGAAAAGTTTTGCAGGTCTGTGTGCTCTTGCGTCTCCGATTCACTGTGCCCATCACCGGTTTCAACCTGGACGTTATCCTCATGGCTATCCAGAATGTCGCCACCTTCGCTTTCGTCATTTTCTTCCTCCTCTTCCTCCTCTTCCTCTTCATCGGAGCTGTTTTGATCTGCGCCATCCTGAAGCTCATTTGCTTGGACAACTTCCATATACTACAGCGATATTAATAAGAATTTGAAAGGTGTTGGATGCAAAGGACCTCACCTCTTCTAATGTCTTTTGGTCCTTCTTCGCAAAACCGCTAGCTGCAACCATTACATCCAATCGGAAACCATCATGTTCACCATTTGATTCGGCTTTAACAGTCTTGAACTTGGGGTACAATGCACTTTCGTACTTAAAACGCCGGCGGAAGAAGGTACGTATACATTCCACATCGCGATTGAAGTACCTTGATGAATGTCATCAAGCTGTGTCAGACAAGTTCGAGTGTTGCGCACCATTCAGCGTTTTCGTGCGACGTGCTGACCATCTGCGGGAAATCAATAACCACAGGTTCACCACTCTCTCGTCGAATCAGAATATTGAATTCATTATAATCGCCATGAATGAGCCCCGCCCGTGCAAATCGCACAATGATGTCCATTAACGCCGAGTATAACTTGCCCGGCGACGGAACGTCAGCGATCTGTCGTCTGGATTTACCATGAGAAACAAGGAAAGTGCCAGATGGAAACGTGTGCTTACAACGGGTATGCATCGATCGCTTCCATAAGAATGCAATGCCTGGCTTGATCAACAGGCCTGGGGACCGGGAAATCATGTTCGTGAAGGATCTGAGGTCATTCCGTCAGCGCCACGCTCTCAGCAGATTGCATCGCGAGTCCTGCAGAAACCAAAACTAGCTGACTTTCATAAAAGCCCATTCTTTCTGCGCCGCTAGTCGCGACATATACATCCACGATGCCGACTTGCGCTTTCCCATGTAATCTCTTTTTTCCTTGATGGCACGAAATGAAATACGGCCTAGCCTAATTCTATGAGTGCAAAGTTCATGAAACCTGGTATTGTCAGGAGCTCACCTGTGCAGTTTAAGAACTAATTCATTGCCCTCCGCGTCTGCGACTATATATACATCTGTGTCGTGCAATCAGTCACTCCATAGGTGAGTATGTTGAGAATCGCTAAAGCGAGCACCCACCAGCCTCCTTCCCGACACCAATCTGGTTTCCAACAGAGTGCATCGAGTCTCGCTTGGATAATGCACGCATGGCCAAATAATCATATCCGCCATACGTTAGCCTATAGCCATCATCTGTCACCAAAAGTCAGGCTCACAAGAAAGAACTAACAAAAGGACATGTACTAACACTTGGAGTTCTGCACTTTGGCAACTAAATTGCGTTTCGCCAAACTCCCGATAAGCTTGTTAACGCCTCCATTCCGAAGGCCAGAGATTTGTACGATGAGTGGAGTTGGGACGACTTCATGGTTCTTCGATCCAATTTCCACCTGCGTTCGGATGTTTGAGATACGGCCATCAGTTTGATGAGGACCCCCTTACTTACCGAAGTCAGTACCCGAAATTCATCCGAGGTGATGTATCGCAGATCTGTTGCGTCAAGCTTCATACTTTGCTTGTTATGCTGCTAGCTGCGAGTATGGCACAAAGTGAAGTGAGACTCGGTACACGAGCTGCAGTGCGATAATATGATGAGCTGGGTAGAACGAACTTGCAATCAAAAATCTCCGCGAACTAATATTGCCAAATTGGAAATTACCAGGCGCGTGCAATAGCTAAGAATCAACGTAAGTACTTAGTTTGTAACTTATACCTTTGCATCAGCAGCCTGGTCAAGTAAATTATTGTTGGTTCCCGGAGAGCCCGTACGTGAAGACTACTCGAGGTATGTTTTTGAGATGTTGATGTAATAATATTTTACATAAATCGTCACAGACCACGACCGTTCAATCATTCGTGACCTCGCATAGAATGCCGTCTAGTGCAACACATAAAGCCAACAAGGTCTTCCGCGTTTCTTAATAGACAGAAAACCTCACTCGAACCATAGCTTAGGCGACTTCGACACAGCTGGACGCCTGCATTTTGACATCTAGAGAGTTGAATGGCGCCAGGTATGTCTCATGCGGGCTGCCTTTGTCAATTGCGACATATAACTAGACAACTAGACTGCAATTCGCTGTCAAGACCTCTTCAGAGCTGTCTGACATTGAACGAGAGCGAATATGGAACATTTTCGAATCCAATATGCACCTGTTGTGAGCTCACGCGATGCTTCATCTTGTATCTTGATTCTCATGATTTACCCGTTCAGTTATACGACCTCTTCATTTGGCTGGGATCCTCGTTCAAAGAAAGAAGAGATGTTTCACTCACACGCTCGGCTCGTCCTATGTGAGCGATGCGATGATACATCCTCAGGTAGTGAATCAATTCTATCAGAATCTCGGATAGTTGCATATACTATCTTCCGCTTCGAACGTGAAGCCAAACAAGACGTGGTGTATTGGTGGGTACAATGCCGAAGTCTACAGGTTGGAGACTTCTAACTCATTGATTGAGAAAAGTTATGAGCTCCAAGTGACCGAAGAATCTCGAGGACTGGGGGTGGGAAAACTCTTGATGGGTTCTCTGTTCGACATTGGCTCACGATGGAGGATGAAGAATGTTATGTTGACCGTCTTTAAAGGTAAGCCTCAGATACAGTCTCGACTTGCCCTATCCTCATAAACAGTAGCCAATAGTGCTGCGTCTGCTTTCTACAAATCTTTGGGGTGTGTCCACCTCAACCACATCCCTTGCACTTCTTTGACCAATGAATCTAGCTTTAATCTCGACCCTAGTTCGCCTGGATACGCGGAGGATGACTGGCAAGATGAGGAATTAGACTGCGACTACGTCATTTTGTCTAAATCTATACCGTGATTATTGATAATATCACTCTTAATTACAGGTACTACTAATATACTAAATGTAAGGACGGAACATGAATCTGCCGAAGCAATTCGCGTGACCCTCATGTGTGAACTCGGATCTCAAGCCATTCCTGCACTCTACCGCTACCTTTCTCACTGCGACTCGGAGCCCGATGATCTTCAGCGCTTGTTTGGGGACACGTATACAACATCCGCGTCAGAATACCCTTCTACTTTACTCTGACACATATAGTACGCACGCCGCCATTAGATGGGTGACTAGGTCTTGTGGTACACTGTGTGTGCCTGTGCCTCTGGCGACGGGTCACCCTCCACTGCGGCTGCGCTGGCCTTCTGAATTCTATCTCGATTTTCGTTGTTAGTGGTAGAATGGGCTATGGACAGCATACGCGACAACTTTCAACGACTTGCGTCTTTTTACTCTCTTATACAAATCATTCCAACGTCTGAAGGTGAGCGGATTGTCCGATATCCTCATGTATAGATTAAGTTCGCGCGTTTATCTTCATGGTCGCTAGTCCCGTCCGGTTGGCAGTCTGGAACGGCATCATGGTATTACATCTGCAGTGCCACCGATGGGAGCTAGATGCTTTACGCCCAGCGTTCACATGACTGTCAATTATTAGATAGGGTTCACATGCACGAGTTGGGACGTCGGTTCTTCGTCATCCCAGATAAGAATATTCACTTAGCTTGACCTAGCCCGGCGCGATATCGAGTACCCTCCTCTTGTAAGTACTTCTTCCGTTGAATGGTTTCTGAAGATCTTACAGACGCTAGGACGCTTCTCGACTGAGAGCACGATCCAAGAGATCTATGCCGTACAGGTTCGGTCATATCTGGCTGACTTTGCTAGGTCATTATTTGCGGCATTTGTACGAGGACATATCCGAGTTGGGCGATCTGCGGCGCAGCCCTCGAAAGACGTCATATTTTGACCTTCTATTCTTGATGGAATTTCCGGAACTCGAACACCGCAACGTACCTTGGGGCATGTAACTTGCGCCATGTTGGCCGAAGGCGAGCCCTATTGATCTTCAAGCTCCTTTAAAGCTCCTTTGCTAATTAGTACTACTGTCGCTCCGTAAATCTACGTGCCTTAGATCTATGATACTCATTGCCGCAGGTTCCGCTCTCTTGCGCCACAACAAAGATAATCCTGACATGAAATCACGAGCACCGATGTGCAAAGGAACTCTTCGTAGTGTGGACTTTGCGGCCCCCCGGGCAGTTCATATGTCAGCTCACTGAATTGGTTAGTGGAATTCTACCTCTTTGACATCCTGGATCAGATTGATTGTTTGGCTCAGTTGAGCTCAGTGCGATATATATTTCAAGTTGACCTAGACTTCAATACACCTCCTTTGAGTACTCATCGGACTAACAGCCTTATCTAACGATGCTCGACATTGGACCTGGACTTTACTTTGCAATATCAGGCTTGGTGGTAGCTGTGTTGAGCTACTGTCGAAAATATTCGCTCAATCATTCGCGTCCCCCGCTGCCGCCTGGTCCTACTCCCCTTCCAGTACTGGGAAATGTTCTCAGTTTGGATTCCGCTCGGCCTTGGCTGACCTTCAATGCCTGGAGATCTACATATGGTTTGTACATTGTGACGGGAATCTGTTCATGACAGCTCATTTTGTCCCTTAGGTGACATCATTTATGCCCATCTCCTCAGCAAGCCTGTCCTGATCGTTAATTCTGAGGAGGTCGCGAAGGACCTCTTTGATCGGCGTTCTAGCATATATTCAGATAGACCCCAGTCAATTGTTTACGGAGCGTGAGTTGCATCTTGAAGTGTTAGTCCGCATCGATCACTGAAATGTCGGCAGCTTCGCTTCAGATTTTAACATGGGATTCATGCCATATGGAAACAGGTACATAGTGGATTATTCTATGTTATATTGATGGGTGTCTGATAAAAAGCAGGTGGCGCCTTCACCGACGAATTTTCCATCAGTCATTTCATCAAGCTGCTACACCTGCTCATCACGATGTGCAACTCCGTTCCGCCCACAAAATGTTGTTCAATCTTCTACAGGACCCTAGCAATTATCCAAGCCATTTTCAGATGTCGGTCACGACAATTTGTTCGGCCTCGCGCTGAAGTTGATTTTTACCAGGTTTACTTTGACATTCATGCTGTCTATAATATATGACTGTGAAGCGAAAGCTAAGGACGACCACGTCGTCCACGCCATTACAAGATATGGGGAACTCATAGTCGATGGTTTCGCACCAGCTGCTATGATGTTAATGGAAATATTCCCTTTCCGTATGTTTGCACATGCAGTGATTGCATGTAAGCGGCTCAATAATCCTAGTTTTACAGCTACCTAGCTGGTTTCCCGGTGCCACATTTAAGCGAACATCACTAAAGTGTATCCAGGCAGGCCATGATGTGAAGGAGATACCCTTTCAGTATGTCAAAGAGAGGATGGTAACGCACCATGTTAGTAGAGGTACATCCAACTAATGAACTACGGACAGTCTGCCAACGACATGGGGCCGTGCTTGGTGGCTGATGCTTTGAACCGGAGCAGTCAAGAGGACGACGTCAATACAACTGCAGTTAAGGAGGCTGCTTCTGTTGCATTCACAGGTATGTAAGTTGGATGAAATTTCTTTCTTCTTGATGCTCATTTTTTTGTCTTCAGCGGCGACTGAAACGGTGAGTTTCTCCTGGCCTTCGTTTGCTAATCATTATAAGTTTGCCCTTGACTCAGACCACTGCCACCTTACTCGTGTTTTTTCTTGCTATGGTGCTCAACCCAGAAGTACAAGCCAAGGCGCAGGCGGAGATCGATCTAGTCGTTGGCAAAGATAGACTCCCTAATTTCGACGATAGACCAGCGTTGCCTTACGTAGAAGCTATTTTGCGTGAAACACTCAGGTGGCACCCAGTGATTCCAATGGGTTTGTCCCCAATACAAATCATTTCTAAATATCTTCTGACAATCTTTGCAGGCGTCCCACACGCAACAACAACCAGTGATGTCTACAATGGCTATTTCATCCCTAAAGGTTGGTATCATGCTGATCTGACAACGGCCGCTGACGACCTTTGCTAGGTGTTGCTGTATTTCCAAACGCATGGAAAGCTTCCACTACCCTTAGCCTTAATATATCCGAATAACGAACCTTTTAGGGCAATGACACACGATGCAACGAAATACCCCAGTCCTGACGAATTCAAACCAGAAAGATTTTTCCAAAATGACGGATCTCTCAACAGCGACACTATGCGCTTAGGCTTCGGTTGGGGTCGCCGTATTTGGTGAGCATCTATTCGCACTTCTTTGCTCTCCATTGAAAGCAATTGGTCAGCGTGGGACGGCATGTCGTGGACGCGTCACTCTGGATCGCGATCGCAAATTTCCTGGCGTTTTTCTCTGTCCACAAGGCCCTTGATGAACACGGCATGGAGATCCCGGTCGTTCCGAAGTTCACCACTGGTTTCACAGTGTTTGCGAATTCCATCTGTCCCAAAGAGTAGTCTGCTGACCTCTTATTATCTAGTCATCCGAAGACATTTCCCTGTCGCATTCTCCAGCGATTCCCTGATGTGTCTTTGCAGACACTGACACGTTCGACCAACTTGGGTCCGTTGTGTTGAAAAAACCTGACGTTCTCAAATACTAACATGCAGTGACAGAGAAACTGTGATTGTGGTGTTTCTGCTTTGATTCTTTTGTTTATGTAACATGAGATTGTGACTACGTTATTTTGACCAAGTTTAATTATACCGATGTCTATTGAATTTGTTGAGTATAACTACAATCTGTTTGTACTATGCATTCTGGATATGAACGACTGTCTTCCTTCCATCCTTGTAGAAGTGGCAGTCCGCCGCCGCCTTTCTCACTGCAACTCGGAGCCCGATGATCTTCAGCGCTTGCTTGGGGACACGTATACAACATCCGCGTCAGAATACCCTTCTACTTTACCCTGACACATAGCACGCACGCCGCCATTAGATGGGTGATTAGGTCTTGTGGCACACTGTGTGTGCCCGTGCCTCTGGCGACGGGTCACCATCCACTGCGGCTACGGTGACCTTCTGAATTCTATCTCGATTTTCGTTGTTGTTGGTAGAATGGGCTACGGACAGAATACGCGACAACTTTCAACGACTTGCGTCTTTTTACTCTCTTGTACAGCTCATTCCAACGTCTGAAGGTGAGCGGATTATCCGATATCTCATGTATAGATTAAGTTCGCGCGTTTTAGGTCGCTAGTCCCGTCCGGTTGGCAGTCTGGACTCTGGAACGGCATCATGGTATTACATCTGCAGTGCCACCGATGGGAGCTAGATGCTTTACGCCCAGCGTTCACATGACTGTCAATTATTAGATAGGGTTCACATGCACGAGTTGGGACGTCGGTTCTTCGTCATCCCAGATCAGAATATTCACTTAGCTTGACCTAGCCCGGCGCGATATCGAGTACCCCCCTCTTGTGAGTACTTCTTCGTTGGATGATATCCGAAGATCTTACAGACGCTAGGATGCTTCTCGACTGAGAGCACGATCCAAGAGATCTATGCCGTACAGGTTCGGTCATATCTGGCTGACTTTGCTAGGTCATTATTGGCGGCATTTGTACGAGGACGTATCCAAGTGGGGCGATCTGCGGCGCAGCTCCCGAAAGACACCAGACTTTGTCCTTCTATTCTTGATGGAATTTCCAGAACTCAAACACTGCAATGTACCTTGGAGCATGTAACTTGCGCCATGTTGACCGAAGGCGAGCCCTGTTAATCCTCAAGCTCCTTCAAAGCTCCTTTTCTAAGTAATACTACTGTTGCTCCATAAATCTATGTGCCTTAGATCTATGACACTCATTGCTGCGGGTTCCGCTCTCTTGTGCCATAACAAAGATAATCCTGACATAAAATCACGAGCACTGATGTACAGGGGAACTCTTCATAGTGTGAACTTTTTTTTTCTTTTTTTAATCCAATTTATTGTCTGCTGAGGGCAACACGGTGACGGCGCACTTTAATTACGTTATACTCCAGCTGGGATAGATAATCTGGGGCAACCATTAGCTACACGCTGTCAGGTTCTCATACACCTTACAACTGCATTAGTAGCTTGACATTGTATGCACGATCGCTTATGACCATGACGTGGCACTTCAAAGAAGCATTGTGGCGCAGCCGCAACCCAAATCAGGCAATTTCTGATTTGCGGACTTTTGGTGATGTTGCTTGTCATCCTGTTTCTGGAGTTGTTTCGACTCGCCACCGAACTTGTCAGCAAAAGATTTCGACAGTCTAGTTCAACAGAGATCGTGCATTTCCATGTCACTTTCCGTCAAATCCACTTGGAAGTCCTCTATCACTAAACATAGTCGAAATACATGATGAGTTTGATACCATCCTTATCCTGGACCTCGGTTCGCAGGTTGGAATTCGTATTCTAGCCGAAATCAACTCGTGTATTGATCATTGAGAAATTCTAGGCTGTGTCACAAGTTGCTAATCGAGCCCAAACACACAGAACGCTTAGAAATTTTGAGCGTTCTTAACCTTCCAGCATTGTCTACTCGCATGGATCTGAAATATCCCGGTCACCGAAACGGTCTCATTATGGCCCCCCTGACGAGAGCTTTCGCAGGCTCGACTCTCCCACACCCTCCTCCCTTACTTTATAGACGAGCTCACGCCCGTTGTGCCTTCGGCACAGGAAAAGGAGCGCTTCGCGCTCCTTTTTGGCTGCATTCGCTACGGAATTTTCAGATATCTGATCTGCGGCAGTTGGCCGTGTAATTAGTTAGCGGACTTCTACCTCTTTGACATCCTGGATCAGACCGATTGTTTGGCTCAGTTGAGCTCAGTGCGATATATATTTCAAGTTGACCTAGACTTCAATACACCTCCACCTTTGAGTACTCATCGGACAACAGTCTTATCTAACGATGCTCGACAATGGGCCTGGACTTTACCTTTACTTTGCTATATCAGGCTTGGTGGTAGCTGTGTTAAGCTACTGTCGAAAATATTCGCTCAATCATTCGCGTCCCCCGCTGCCGCCTGGTCCTACCCCACTTCCAGTACTAGGAAATGTTCTTAGTGTTGATTCCGCTCGGCCTTGGCTGAGCTTCAATGCCTGGCGATCCACATATGGTTTGTACATTGTGACGGGAATCTGTTCATGACAGCTCATTTTGTTCCTAAGGTGACATCATTTATGCTCGTTTCCTCAACAAGCCTGTCTTGGTCGTCAATTCTGAGGAGGTCGCGAAGGACCTCTTTGATCGGCGTTCCAGCATATATTCAGATAGACCCCAGTCAATTGTTTACGGAGCGTGAGTTGCATCTTGAAGTGTTAGTCCGCATCGGTCCCTGAAATGTTGTCAGCTTCGCTTCAGATTTTAACATGGGATTCATGCCATATGGAAACAGGTATGGAGTATTCTATGTTATATTGATGGGTGTCTGATTACAAGCAGGTGGCGCCTTCACCGACGAATTTTTCATCAGGCATTTCATCAAGCTGTCATACCTGCTCACCACGATGTGCAACTCCGTTCCGCCCACAAAATGTTGTTCAATCTTCTACAGGACCCTAGCAATTATCCAAGCCATTTTCAGATGTCGGTCACGACAATTTGTTCGGCCTCGCGCTGAAGTTGATTTTTACCAGGTTTACTTTGACATTCATGCTGTCTATAATATATGACTGTGAAGCGAAAGCTAAGGACGATCACGTCGTCCACGCCATTACAAGATATGGGGAACTCATAGTCGATGGTTTCGCACCAGCTGCTATGATGTTAATGGAAACATTCCCTTTCCGTATGTTTGCACATGCAGTGATTGCATGTAAGCAACTCAATAATCGTTCTAGTTTTACAGCTACCTAGCTGGTTTCCCGGTGCCACATTTAAGCGAGCATCACTTAAGTGTATCCAGGCAGGCCATGATGTGAAGGAGATACCCTTCCAGTATGTCAAAGAGAGGATGGTAAAGCACCCTGCCAGTAGAGGTACATCCAACTAATGAACTACGGACAGTCTGCCAACGACATGGGGCCGTGCTTGGTGGCTGATGCTTTGAACCGGAGCAGTCAAGAGGACGACGTCAATACAACTGCAGTTAAGGAGGCTGCTTCTGTTGCGTTCACAGGTATGTAAGTTGAAAATTTATTTCTTCTCGATGCTCATTTTTTGTCTTCAGCGGCGACTGAATCGGTGAGTTTCTCCTGGCCTTCGTTTGCTAATCATAATAAGTTTGCCCTTGACTCAGACCACTGCCACCTTACTCGTGTTTTTTCTTGCTATGGTGCTCAACCCAGAAGTACAAGCCAAGGCGCAGGCGGAGATCGATCTAGTCGTTGGCAAAGATAGACTCCCTAATTTCGACGATAGACCAGCGTTGCCTTACGTAGAAGCTATTTTGCGTGAAACACTCAGGTGGCACCCAGTGATTCCAATGGGTTTGTCCCCAATACAAATCATTTCTAAATATCTTCTGACAATCTTTGCAGGCGTCCCACACGCAACAACAACCAGTGATGTCTACAATGGCTATTTCATCCCTAAAGGTTGGTATCATGCTGATCTGACAACGGCCGCTGACGACCTTTGCTAGGTGTTGCTGTATTTCCAAACGCATGGAAAGCCCCCAATACCCTTATCCTTAATATATCCGAATAACGAACCTTTTAGGGCAATGACACACGATGCAACGAAATACCCCAGTCCTGACGAATTCAAACCGGAAAGATTTTTCCAAGATGACGGGTCTCTCAACAGCGATACTATGCGTTTAGGCTTCGGTTGGGGTCGCCGTATTTGGTGAGCATCTATTCGCACTTCTTCGCTCTCCGTTGAAAGCAATTGGTCAGTGTGGGGACGGCATGTCGTAGACGCGTCACTCTGGATCGTGATCGCAAATTTCTTGGCGTTTTTCTCTGTCCACAAGGCCCTTGATGAACACGGCATGGAGATCCCGGTCGTTCCGAAGTTCACCACTGGTTTCACAGTGTTTGCGAATTCCATCTGTGCCGGAGAGTAGTCTGTTGACCTCTTGTTATTTAGTCATCCGGAGACATTTCCCTGCTGCATTCTCCCGCGATTCCCTGATGTGTCTTTGAAGACACTGACACGTTCGACCAACTTGGGTCTGTTCTATTGATAACACCTGGAATTATCAAATACTAACATGCAGTGACAGAGAAACTGTGAGTGTGGTGTGGCAGGTAGTATGCAGCCCGATAGCTTTCTGTTTTGACTCTTTTGTCTATGTAACATGAGATTGTGGCTACGTCATTTTGACCAAGTTTATACCGTGATGTCTATTGAATTTTTTCGAGTATAACTACAACCTATGCATTCTGAACATGTGCATGAACGACCGTCTTCCTTCCATGGTCTGACTCCTTGTACAAGTGGCAGTGGCGGCGTAGCCATGTATGGAGTTGTATTTGCATCTATTTAGATCAATCCACCTCGAAATTACCCGAGGGACTCGACAGTGAAGTCGGTCAACTTCAATATTCCTCATGCTACCGACCTCATCTTTGCGTGCGCTTCAAGTGAGAGTGCCGCGCCGCATAACAGGCAGACGTTTTGCTTCCCATGGCCCACCACAATTCAACGAGCCTAGCGGTTGGCTTTTTGGCGAAAAGGTGATGTTATAACGTTTGTTCAGGACATCCGGGGAGCTAACGGGATGAATGCTTTAGCCCCCTGCACCAGGACAAAAGCGAGTGAAAGAGGAGTGGGAGAACATCTGGTATGTAGGGATGTTCGGGTCAATGGCAATGGCTGCAGTATTATTGTACTACAAGCCTGACACAAGGTGGGCGGCGTGTCCTATTTCGCTGAGCCAGCTCGTTCATCAGTCAATTTGGTCTATACAGCATACAAACGTGGGCCCTAAGGGAAGCCAAGGAACGTATGGAAGCCCGTGGAGAGAAATATAAATACGAGCCATCATCATGAATTTCATCAGCTATCTTACCATTTCATTCTGACAATCCATACTGGCTCTCGAGATAGAATGCATTGCAAGAGCTGATGATTTCCAAATATCTATGATAATATAAGTAATAACAAAGGTATGGCAGTTGAGGCCAGGGGTTATGTCGCTAGTCAAACTTAGTCTCCCGCAGGCAGACCAAATAGTCGTCCCTTCAGTATTACGATTCACGCCTCCCAAGTCGCTTTGTAACTCTCGAGCGTGAGCAGCTCGTTCATCTGTTACAATAAGGCGCCATTAGAATCCTTAGAGAAACGTGTGAATCACTCACTTCCTCGGGTGCAGAGAGTCTGATTTTGCACAGCCAACCTGCAAGTCTCATGTTGACGCCGCTGTGACCCAATCAGAAATAAAGCTTACCTTTTTCCTCGGGAGAGCGGTTTAAGAGTCCAGGTTCAGAATTCAGGACCTCGTTCACCTCAGTGACTATGCCAGATACTGGTGCATACTGTATAAACGAACATTCATGAGCTATGGGTTAAAACGCAATGGATGGTCTCTTAACAATATCCGAGGCTGCCTTGACGCTCTCAACTGCACCAATCTGGTCTACAATGGATATTAGCGCGTTGTTCACCTGTTTGGCACTGTTCACTGGAAACGGGCACCTACCGCCTTTTAAAACTTTCGAGCCTACAGCAGGAAGCTCCACAAACACAACATCTCCAAGGCTCTCCTGCGCATGATCCGTTATGGACACAGCGCCCAATCCAGTCTCGTCATCAAAAGCAACGACTTCGTGCTCCTCGGTGTACTTTTTTGCTAGTCGAGACTGTCAGATGAGGGTTCAATCGGAGAGTGGTGGGTTTCACTCACTAACGATAGTCCGACAACCGGGCATGCGCATGGTATTTGAGGGACTTGTCCTCGCAGTCGTCAAGGGCATCGTTCGCACACGAGCAGCTTGTCTGATTGCAGAGAACATAATTAAGTCACTGAGGCTGAGCGAGCGTAAGGTAGCTGATGCAAGTGGGGGTGTCAGGTGTGAGACAAACAATCTTCGTTTTGCACTTTAGAATCTAATTAGAACCTTCGAACAACCGACGTCAAACCGATGTTTACTTCAGGGGTGGCCGCCCGTAAAATCTCAAAAAGCGGCTACAAGGCGGCCAAGTAGATAAATGACAAATGCAGCGCATAATGAGTTCTGTTCTACTCTTGAACATGATGCTGAGGGGGGATGTAACAACAATGCAAGTGAAGACAAGCAAGAATTACGACAGGGTAGTATATAATAATGTAGTATTTTTCATGCGTAATCCAGGATCTTCGTGACAATGCCAGTGCCGACTGTATTGTGGTTGTTTAGCTGGTTCCTGGCAGAGCGTATGAAATCAGAACTTACTTGTCTTACCACCTTCACGAAGAGTGAAGCGGGAACCAGCCTCGGCGGCAACATCGTGAACTAACTCACAAACCATCTCGACGTTATCTCCGGGCATTACCTAGAAAAAAGGTGTAAGCAATATAGGAGAAAATGGCCTAGTGCATACCATTTTCTCCTCGGCGTCAGGAGTACCCTCGGCGAAAGTGAGGGCGACGGTGATATCAGCAGTCCGGAGGAAGAGTTGAGGACGATAGTTGCTCATGAATGGGGTGTAGCGGCCACCTTCATCCTTAGTCAGGACGTATATTTGAGCCTGGAACTTCTTGACGGCCTTCATCGAGCCTGGAGCAATGATAACCTGGCCACGGCGGACTTGTTCCCGCTTGACACCGCGTAGCAGGCAACCCATGTTGTCACCAGCTTCACCCTGAAAAAAGGATAAAAATAAACATGACGCGCGTTGCAAGATAGAACGTTTCATACTCGGTCAAGTTCCTTGTGGAACATCTCTGCGAATTCGTGAGAAATCCAAGATTTTAATGATGCATTGATATTGATCGTACCGATACCAGTCAACGTGGTTTTGAAAGTGTTGCCAAGGCCAACGACCTCGACCTCAGCACCCTTAGTTGCAATACCACGCTCGACCTGTACAACAGGTGAGCTCATAGGTACACGTTCCTAACGCGAAACTCACTCGTCCAGTAGCAACAGTGCCACGACCAGAAATCGAAAACACATCTTTGAGAGAAGTAATTTGAATGTGTCAAAGCTGGTCCCTGAAGACAATAATTTTGATATTACCTTCGATAGGCATCAAGAAAGGCTTCTCCAGGTCACCTATGAGAAATTTTTAACTCTCCTAATCAAAAACCACATATAAAAAAACTGACGAGGGGGAACGTCAAGCCACTCATCACAGGCCTGAACAAGACTAAGAATCTTCTCCTTCCCTAAGCTGTCATCCCGACCTTCCAAAGCGGCCAATGCTGAACCCATGATAATGGGAGTGTTTTCACCGTCGAAGTTGTAAGTCGACAGTAGGTCGCGCATCTCCATGTCCACAAGCTCAAGCATCTCTGGGTCTTGAATCATGTCAACCTTGTTGATAAAAACGACCAGTTTCTTAATGCCGACTTGACGAGCAAGAAGTAAATGTTCACGGGTCTGAGGCATCTGACCATCCGTTGCCGACACGACAATGATGGCTCCGTCCATTTGTGCAGCGCCGGTAATCATGTTCTTGATGTCTATGAAAGGTAGCTGCGTAAAACTGGGGACGTATGTGGGCAAGGAAGGACAAACAGTCAGCGTGACCAGGACAGTCAATGTGCCCATAGTGGCGCCCATCAGATTCATACTCGACATGCGCTGAGTTGATAGTGATACCACGAGCCTTCTCTTCAGGCGCCTTGTCAATCTGCGAGTAGTCCGTGAATTTTGCTGCGCCTTTGTCGGAGAGAACTTTTGTGATAGCTGCAGTCAACGTTGTCTTGCCATGGTCAACGTGACCTAAAGATTAGATTGAGTTAAAGCGCGTCAGAGGGCAAAAAAGGCGTGACCCTACCAATGGTGCCAATGTTCATGTGAGGCTTTACGCGGGAGAATTTGCCAGCGGCTTCAGCATAACCGCGTCGGTTGCCTGTTAGAATATCTCAGACACGAAAAAATTTGCTCCGACAAGCATGATCATACCCCAGCTGGCAGCCGAAGGCAGAGAAAGGCCAGACGTTGGCTTCCATGTTGAGCACCGGCAACGAGCATACAGTGAAGAAGCCCTCAGAGCTTGACAACCCGAAAACATTAGACATATAGGGAACATGACGCAGCGTATAATATACCTCTTGAAGAGCCAGCAAGTTTGTTCGCTATTCCCCGTTGAGCTGCCAACCTAAACATACTTGTTGCAAAAGATGGTGAGTCCAACGTCCTGCCACAAAATTGGAGACAATCGGAGAATGAATTCGGAGCGTAAGGAGTAGACTTGACATAATTTCTTAATCGGCTATTCGGCATAGTATTCAAGTTACCGCACTTACAGAACTGTTACTACTAGTAAGTAGTACCATGTCAGACGCTAACAGACAAGAGCTCGTCCGTAATGCAGTTTCGTTCCTCTCAGACTCTACGGTGTGCAAGTCATAAATTTCTTGAAGTGTGTGACACTTATCATGTGTATTAGACTCAACAAGCGCCGATCGCCCAGCGTGTGCAATTCCTTGAAGCAAAAGGTCTCAGTGGGCCAGAGATCGAGGAGGCAATGAAGCAGGCGGCGAACCAGACTGCGGCAAAGCCTCGGAATCATTTCCAATCACCATATCCAACATATGGGCCAGCTACCTATCCCAGCTATCCTTCCCAACAATGGGACTGGCGTGATTATTTCGTGCGTCGTTTGGCTCTCCTTTTTGTGGCGTGAGTTGTGACATATGCTCTGTAGATAACTGCTGTGATATCAGGGTCGGTGGTGTATGGTGCCGTCTCGCTGTTCAAGGTAAGCGACTTGAATCACTCCGTATTTCTTGCTCTTACCTTAGCTCTAGAAATATCTTCAACCACACCTCATTCCTCCAGCAGCGACTGCATATGAGCAAGATCGCGATGGCCTGACAGCACAGTTTGATGCTGCAGAGGCCCTTTTGAAGGAAATTCAGGCAGAGACCGAAGCCGTCAAGTCTGCGGTGTATGAACAAAATGAACGAGTGGACAAGGTCACCAAGGACGTTGAGTCTGTAGTAGTTGAAATGAGGGAAGGCGAGTCAAAGACGCGGGACGAGATGCGCGAAATTCGTGACGAAGTAGAAAATATCCGAGAGATGCTGCCCAAGGTAGAGTCAGCGATGTTGGTCATTTTGCTTTTCTCATTTTTCAACACAGATGATTGAGAAGAACAAAGAGACTCAGAAGGAGTCTCTTTCTGAGCTACAACAAGAACTCAAATCTCTCAAGGCTCTACTACTCAGTCGCGGGTCTGCTCCTCTGACAAGCTCTCCTTCAATGCCAATACCCTCATTAGCCAGTAGACCGTCAATACCTTCATGGCAGTTGGCTAGCTCAGCACCAGCGCCATCTGCTGCAGAGTCACTACCGAGTTCAACTTCACTAAATGGGTCGTTTACATCTGTCGCCCAGTTGAATGGAAAGGGCAAGGAAGCAGAGACACCATCGAATGAATCTTCATCATAAAATCATGTATTATATTGTTACATAGCGTATTGTACTCTCAAATTTAAAATATGCTGCTGAAACAATTTGGACAAGTACTTTCATCGGCATCCACTTTAGCACGCTCACGTGGGAGACTTGTCTGAGCACCGATCATTGTCCAGGACCAAGTACAACGACCACCGCTGCCTCCGCAGTCTGGTTTGAGTACTTCTGGTCAACTTCTGGTATTCCTAATGTTTTCACAATTTCGGCAGGCAGTGGAAGGCTTTGCACAGCCGCAGCCCCGTCGGTCTCAAGACCTCAACGGCGATGATAACCGTTTCACAAGCGACCCACTTGACGTGCAGTCTGCACGACAGTTGCAATCCACAAATCAACTTGCGGACGCTGCACTGAATAACCTACGCAGGTCATTTGCATCACAGCGCCCTGGGAGTCCGCTGTCGCGATCTTCTAGCCCTGTCTCTTCGTCTGTCCCAAAGAGTAACAGTACGCCCGATCCTGGACTACGCAAATTTACTCTCGAAGAACGCCTACGCGCATCATTCTCAGTCGGAGATGCATCCAATACTACATCGCCTGGTATTTCTTCGAGAGCTTCGCCAGCGTCGAGTGCGGTTGTGGTCACGCAACATCCACTCTCCCCCACATCAATTCCCCTGCCAGCCTCCCCTGTAATACTTCCAGTAGCAGCATCTCCACCGCAAGTATCTGACACCCAGCCCAGCGACCTTCCGTCACATCCTTCGCCATTTCCCCTCGCTGCAACTCACCTCCAAGATGCTAGTGAAGAGGGCCCTCATGCTACTTCAACAACAGAGGTTCCTCAAGCTCTAGCCCTAGCTCCTCTGCCACTGGGCCCAGAAAAGGCACCTGTCGCAGAATATTCTGATAGTCTCCTCCCCAAACCCGTATCGGTATCTACTGGAATAGAAGAAAATCTCCAGCTGCCTAATGATCTTCCCGCTGATACATACACGGCACTTCCGTCAGAAGTTCACGGTTCGGATTCTGGAGACATCGATGGCGAGCCCGATATTCCTATTCATACAGACGCAGCTGCTTCCTATGTATCAGAAGTTCACGGCTCGGATTCTGGAGACATCGAGAACACCGCCGATGTTGCCATTCATACAGACGCATCTACTTCCCATATGTCAGAAGTTCACGGCTCGGATTCTGGAGACATCGATGGCAACGCCGATGTTCCCATTCAAATAGAAGTACTTACTTCAGACGGCAATGGCGAAAAGACGGAGCAACCTCCAGAAGACCCTTTTACTGTGCCTTCATCAAAATGCAGCGAAGCTGATGTTGAAGCTCTTCAAGAACGTCTAAAAACTCGTGGAACAACGGTTCTCAGGTACGTTCTTGGTCGGACCATACGTTGGGTACATGCTTACTCTTTCAAGATGTGTCGACGTCATTTAAAAAACTTCAGGCAGAACGGTCGGCTGTAGATGATGTTATTCGGGAATTGACTCCTTTGGAGGATGCTGATGATGCAACTGCACTACGTGACTACCTGTCTAACATGAACATGAAGACTGAGGTGATGTGCTACAATGTTTGCCCTGTTCTAGCTTCTTATCCATCCGAGTAGCTTACACAGGATGAACTGCAGCGTCTTAACGGAAAACTGACACGTAATGAATTATCCGTGTCGCTATAAGAAGATGCTGACTTTTGTTCCAACAGGTCAAGAGGAGCGTATCGAGGAGCTCAGAGATACTCACAAGCTTGAAACCAGGTCTCAGTTGGACCAGATCCACAAGCTTCGTCAACAGCTCAACGAAGCAGAAGCCCTCGTTGCAGCCTCCCAAGCTTCAGCTTCTCATGCGGAAGAAGAAACAGCGAAGCGAAATGCCGAGATTGAGCGACTTGCACTTGAGGCTGCCAAAGCAAAAGAAGTGGCAAAAGAAGAGGAAGAGAAACGTGTTAAGGCAATCAGCCTCCTCAAGACCGTGCGTCAGAAGCTTGTCAAAGCCGAGAAAGATAGAGACGATGCGCTGAAGGAAATCGGAGAATCCAAGGAAAAGGACAAACTGGAACGAGACAAAGAGAGGGCTGAACGAGTAAGGTTACAGTCGGAAATCGATGCGGTCAATGCAGAGCGAGAGAAAGCGGTAACAGGCTTAAGGGCCCAGTTCGACAAAGAAGTAGCTGCTGTCAAGGACCGCAGTGAGAAGGAGCTTTCTTCCGCCCGCGCACAAATTGAAGTTGACATTGCAGCGTTGAAGGTTCGTATAGATGGTCGCAACTTTGCCAATGATCTAAGAAATTGCAATACAGATGTCGCATTCAACGGAATTAACTCTTAAGAGGTCACAGATCACTACATTGGAAGCGTCTGTCAATAATCTTTCCAGGGAGAACAGGACATCCTTTGAGCAACTCCAGATTCGGCAGGCCGAATTAGAATCCTCTCAGCATCACGTCGGGACCCTCCAGAGTCAACACACTGAACTGCAGTTCCAGCTTCGGGAGGCACAGGATCGCCTTACTCTTCTCGCCGAGGAAATCTCAGATCTTCGAGGTGAACAGGAAACGCGACCGCACGGACCAGGCGCTCCCCAGGAAGACGTGTCGCAGCTCATCTCTACGATGGAAGCCAAGTACGAGGCCAAATTGGCGGAAATCAAGAGAAACTTGGTACTTGCAGAGAAGGAGCGTACAGAGAGTGAAGCGGACTGGAGTCGCAAGCTCTGCGATAAAGGTAGAGAAACGGACAAGCTGAAGATGATTCTGCAGTCTTCTGCAAAATTACGGGAAGAGAAAGAGAGCATTACAGGGGTGCTGAAAAGTGAGATCGAGAAGCTAACAGCTGAGGTGCAGAATCACCAGCGTCATGCGTTGGAACTTCAGCTACAGGTTGACCGTATGAACGATGCTGAGGTATGGCTCGTGTACTATGTGCCAGAATACTCTTTATGACAGGTGCCATACAGACGTCGTTCCAGCTTCGCATCTCAGACGCTCAAGCAGAAGCCGAAGGTTACAAGAGCCAGCTTGAGAACCTGAAGGCTCATGAAGTGCAGTTGCGTAGTCACATCAAGGTGATGACCATTCAAGCTTTCACTCCCCCCTTGTCTCATAGCACTCGCAGACGCTTAGAGAAGAACTCCGCAAGGTACAAAACTCAGCTGCTCTGCTCGAGCGTCAGCGCAATCCAGGAGTGGGTTATTGGACCTCGCGAACCGAGAACACTGATTCTCGCGCGTCGATATCATCCGGCACTGATCTTCCATCGCGAGCTTCTTCTCCTGGACCATCATCGCCCACCCCATCCAAAGGTGATGAAGACATCAACTTGGAGTACCTTCGAAACGTGATATTACAGTTTTTAGAGCATAAGGAGATGAGAGTAAGTGTAGAACACTGAAAAAGATGTTTGTGCTAATAATCCATTCTCTCAGCCCAATCTCGTTCGCGTTTTGTCCATCATCTTGCGTTTTACACCACAGGAGACCCGAAGGCTGATAGCAAAAGTCCAGTGAGGAAATTATTACTGTTATTCGATAAAGCTTTGAAATATAGATACCCCTATATACATCTACTTTTTATACATTGTCGTTTGCAATTCGCGTCATTACCATTGGACACGTTACATTATCCGAGTTGCGGAAGTGCACCCTCCTGAACCTCTGTGTAGCCAGTATCAGGATGCTTCTGGATTTAGCGCGGCTTCCTGTTGTGTCAGTAACACCGTGCGACGACACAACGCTCGAGCTCGCTGTCTTTCGCCCTTTCCCTAGTTCTTTTTGTGGTACATAAATTAATGATAAATGCTCTACCTTCTCAAGTCGTTAACTATGTTTACTCTTGGACAACACAACCCTCCTTCCCCTCCTCCCCCGAGTCAAGCAGTGCAACGAACACGCAAAAAAAAAGTCCTCATTATGAAAAACTCCATCCGAAGTCATGAAAGTGCAAAGCCAGCGTATCGGCGACAATGGGGTCACCTAGTCAGCAGACTCTGTGTCTCTGGCAGAGTCGGGAACATATAATCAGCATCGACTTCGTGAACATAACTAGTGCTACATACACCAGTCGGATCAAGAAATTATTACAGCAGGCTGCAAAATCACAGAAAGCCACTGGAGGATCTTGGTCAAATATTGGAACGAAGTGTTTTAGAGGCACATGCACGACATCAGTCAGACGATGAAGGTCTGCCAATACTCCTTCGCAAGGTCTTTGAATGCGAGAAAGCGCTGAAAAGCAACGCGCCTGTACTCTGGTGTCTCCATTCCTTGACTGATTCGATGGTTGTGCCCTAATGAGGTGACACACCTCACGATCGTTGTTCGAGCTTCAGGGCACTGACCGGTCGCAACCGCAACGCTGAGCGCTTCAGTGACAGGGACGAGATAGAAGATGGGTCGCGTGCCAACCATAGTGATGCATGGAATAGTCATGGCATCAAGGGGGGGAAGTGATCTGAACTGCCTTTTCTCGTTGTTATTCTGATACGCGGCAATCGCAGCAGCGATGACTTGTGGTTCAGGCTGAGATGCATTGAATACTGTTTTGTCTTGCAAAACAAGCAAGACCATCATCGATCGCTGATCGAATAGACATACATCTGTTTGTGCAACTCGGCGGTTATCGCCACAGATCGTTAGTGGGATACTGTGGTGTGTGGTGGAAACCAAGCCACGTTCAATGAAGCCGAGTATGCGAAGAGTCTCCTGAGCGAATGTGTTAAGGAAACTGCCTTGACTGGCATTGGTGGCCAGGTCAAGGTAGCCGAGATACTCGAAAGTGGCGTCTGAGACATCCTCGTCACCTACAGCGGAATCAATGAGTGACGAGTCTGTACCCGCCAAGAGCGGTTCAGGGTTTCGACAAAAAAACTGTTCAGGTGGCTGAGCCGTGACGGTGATATATTGTATGCCATGAGTTCGTAGAAGGTCCAATCGCTACCCGACTTTGGAGACCGGATAAGGTTAGCCATTTGATGAAGTATTCCGTCTTGCAGTATAGCTGAATTATAGAGAGTGAACGAATACTAATATGACGGTCATGGGCGTCTGCACTTCCGACCCAGGCCTGGGTGGTCGCTTTTTGGTATTTTCTGGACTCTAATTAATTGGATACTCATGTCTCTGAAATATCTTAACAATTAGCAACACATCCCATAGTAAACGCATGTTGAATGCTTGATATGTTGGTGAATATTGTAAGTATGGAAGAATTGTGGCCAATATAACATAATTGACATACTACAAGTAACGTTTTTATCATAAATCTATGTCCTACACAAAGAACGTTTTCTAGGGAAAGGGTGAAGGATTGGGCGAGTCTTTCGAAGCTCGGGCGTTGTGTCGTCAGCGACGACTCGTGCGGTGTTACCAAAACAGGAAATTGCGTGAGTTCCAAAAGCATACTTACAAGCGCCCCATAATCCAGATTCCACAGCTACAAATTCCTTTTATACTACTATTAGTCCGTGAACCCTTAAGTACGCAGCTGGTTGATTTCGACATTAACACAGTATTCCCGGTGAACAACCTCGTGAAACATCAACGCAAACCAGATACCAAAGGGCTGCAACAGTAGTTCTTATCCGTAACATGTCACTCGCTGAGTTGACGAGGAATTCGTATCAATGCGGGGTATCTCCGCAACAGGTGAGTAGTTTCTGTCACGTAACACATGCTATGATGGTGTACTGGAACTTCTCAGTGGTTAGGATTATGCAAATTGCTTGTACAGCAACAGGATGTCGGTGTCGACTTTAGCACCACTATTAGCAGTATGTGGCCTGCGTACCAAGGATCTAGACTCTGACGCACTGAATACGTATTAAACAGACGCTATCCTTGAACTTTATCGCTTGTATCCCGCAGACCCTACTCTTCGCGAATACCTTCAGCTTGCTCTGAGTGACGGATTACTTTCGAACGCGGTCTTCGTCTCCACATTGATACGCGCTGCTCGGGACCCAGAACTTCAGAATGGGTCTACCCTGGATATGCTTTGCCGTTTAACTCTTAATACACATTACACATCGGGATTATCACCTGCAGGATCCATCATCCCCTTGGCGGACTCCCAGGTTTCTGTGCTTTCCAAAGTACAAGATGCACTGGCTCTTTTGCGGATTGCCCACTCTCTTCCCCCTTCTAACTTCCATCACCTTATTATATCAGCTTCTGAACTCGCGATCCTGCTACTGTCTTGTGTCACTGACATGTCGCAGGTAACAGCCGCTCAAGCCATGATTTATCTTGGGGATGCGAATGATGTGCTGCAATCGTTGCGCCTTTCGCAGGAGCTCCGGCAGGTACTCGAGGGCTTCGTTTTATCTCTGAGCTTGCTCATGGGAGACGACGCGAAAGCCGTCCGAGATGCACAAATGTTACATACTATGCAGCTGACTATGGGAAAAAATGACGTGCTTGGCACCAATATTGAAACTGACACCGTCACCTGCGGTCTATTATTGCAAAGCCTTGTATGTATTTCATGGTTGTAACTTGAGCGCCACTCATGTTTTACAGATGGCATGCCGTACCTGTGACTTTGGAGCGGGAAGCGATTTAGAAGCTGTTGCAATAATGACGGGCACATTGCGATGGACGTCATGGGCCCCCAATGTCTTTTGTACACAGCTACTCGTGGCTGCTCTGACTTGCGTCGCTCAAAGTTCTGCTAAGGATGATCATGAATCTTCCTTTTCTCTATGGAGAGCATTTGTGGTTGGTCGTGTAAGCTTTAGCGCGAGCCACCGTGAGTATCAGTACAACTTACCACCAACTCATGATTCATAGCTTCCGCGGCTTCTATTTGCCCTCGAAAAAACCCTTGAAGCTCATGGAACAACAGAGGCAGATTGGGTAAGCAATTATTTTTTCTGAAAGTCAGGAAGGCTTAGCATGAAGTACGAATCCATCAGCGAGCTGCAATGCATGCTGCGTTGTTATCGTTATCTCAACGGTCCGATTTATTAGCGCAATGTGACGTTGTCGCCCGGCAAGGCAAAGGACACGATTCCGGTCAGGACAACAATACATTGTATGTTTGATCCGTATTCTGTGTCCTCCGTGCTAATATCTCATTCTAAAGACATAGATCACTTATTCGCGAATTCATTCAACAACTTCTGGCCGTTGGGATTATTGAGTATACATTTGCGGTCTCGATGGACCCCATGATGGTAAACGACCCTAGGACACGTTTACAGTCAGAAGCTTTTGATCATGGCTGTTCCATAGAAGTAAATTATCTCACCATACTTTCCTTGCTGATGATGACGAGACCTGCAGACTTATCTGGATTCAAAGCTCACTTTAGATTCAAGCCCGGAAGACACTTTGTTACTGCTGGAAAAAATTCGCCAAGAACCTGGCAGCCACCACTGTTTTGCTGCCGTGGTCCAGAAAGTAGTTGCGAGGCCATTCATGATTGATCCACATCTGTTAATCAGGCACTTTTCAGCGATTTACGTCACACTCTACATCCCTGGATCTTGAGCACTTGAGTCACCTAACACGGACATTGTACCACCATGACTTCGCCTTAGACATACTATCACTGCATCTCAAGATCTCATACTTGATTTGTAATGCACTGGAGATAATCTCCGGGTATGATTGCGAAACAGTTGGTATGTTCGCCACGGAAGCTTACGACATTCGTACTAACAACGACCCATAGGTGATCCACAGACTGCAGTGAGCCATTTGGGCGATATAGTTCTATTTGCAGAGATGGTCTTGGCGAAATTCCGGGTATGTTTTCTGTCATCGGAATGCGATTGTTCCTTGATATTCTTTGTCAAGATCTCATCGCCAATCATCAAAGACGGAAAGATGTACCGCACAGAACTTCTCCGATGTACTTCGAGGATTTATCAGCTGGATGAATTAAGCCCAGAACACAAATCTGCATTTGCCACGTGGTACAAGGCAATTTTTGATAGCAATAGCGAAGGGATCGACGACGCTTTACTCCGGTAATGTGTTTCCGCCCTTGCAATAGAAATTGTGTCTCATTTCCCTGTAGTACAACGAAACCCCAAATTCTCCTGCAAATCTCCGCCACACTATTCTCACAGGCTGCCCTGGCTCGTCAGGAAAACCGAATTGACAACGACACGCTGCAGACCGGTATGTCATACTTCCTTGGACCGTTGCTCCAGTGGACACTCGTTGGCGTGATCCATGCCATGTTGTTTGAAATTGGGCACAGAGCGTAAGTCAAGTATCAGTTTCAAATAAATTCATCGTCGACACGTTTTCGCTGCAGGCTGGTAGCTCCCTTTCACCTCGCAATCGTACAAACTATTTTATGCTCTCCCTGTTGTCCCGTCGTCGTCCGCCGTCTTTGTAGTCCGAGCTGTCTTAGACTATTATCTAGTAGACGGATCCAAGCTTTTCCCCAGAGTCCAGTTCTCGATATCAGCGTTATACGAGCCACGTGTTTCCAAACCCTCGGAGTCAACAAAGACCGTGAGTAAAAAACTGGAAGTAATCATTTCCTCCTACCTGAATTAATCATCTGACACAGCATCTTGCAAGGCGTTGGAGGATCATCAGATCAGCCCTGCCACCAGATGGATGGACTTCCCAAAGCAGGAGATCCACGAGGCACTCGTGTTAGCTCGGCGCCACAAGGCTCCTCGCATTGACGTTACACGTTGTCTCTCCGCCACTTCACCCTCTAGATTCCTTGATCTACTCTGGTCAGAACTCAGTGTCGCTTCCAGCCTAGGGGAGATGGAAACGTGCAGGCGCCTGGCGACATTCGTTTTAGCCATGCCGCGTCAGCTATCATCGGCGCCACCCCTCCTTCCGATATTTATGTACAACGTTCTCCCCTGCCTTATTACGGCCATAGACCAACAGCAGGCGACAGAAAAGGGTATGAACACACAGCTCCTGGTGACAATCATTTCATCCGCCCTTACCGCCGCACTACATATCGAATGGGCGGTGCAAACAGTATGCGAAGAGCAGCGCTTTGTACTCGGCCAACCAAGTGCCGCTGTCGCGAGGAGGCTTGCAGCTGATCTCCGGGCGCAAAAGTCCAATTCCTCTACCAGTGCAACCATTTTGCAGCGTCTGGGATCCTCCCCTGCCTTTGTCACCAATTTTCCTGTGTTTGTTATGTAAAAAGCTGTGATTGATGTATATAGACAAAACTTCATGATAATCTATCTCGCGACAACATAATTACGTCTCGTCGTCTGGCTTTAACACGGCGATGCATTCATTACTCGCCAAAACCAATTCCGCGCACTCCAATGCGTGTGTAATATGTCAAAATATACAAGGATTCGAAACACATAAATAGTCATGGTGCTGGTGCTGCGCACATGGGGTAAACGTTTTTTAAACGCCTGGTGGGGGCGGAGCTGGCAACATGGGGTAAGTGGAAGCGAAGATATGAAAGATAGATGGAGGACTCACGGCAGCAAGCATTTTCTACCGGATCACAATTTTGATCCGCTGGGCACAGTATCAGACACGATGAGTCCGTGGATGTCTTGAGGGTGATCAGCCAAATGGGGATAACTGTAATCGAAACAGGCCACACACCTTCAGGTGGTCATCTGGAAACATGTTCGGGTTGCAAGCATGATACTCGGGTTGAATAGTACTAGAATGTATGCCGTGATAATGAAGGGCTTTTCTAATTTCTGCTGCAACAGGCATGAAGTCATGGTTTCGTGATGCCATCACGTGTACCGAGGCGACGATTTTGGATTCTGAGAGTTGCCACACATGCAATTCATGCACGGAAAGAACCCCATCTACATTCAGAATGGATTCTCGGACCTCGTCTAGGGATATAGCCGGCGGTACGCCTTGGAGGAGAATGAAAGACGCGCTCTGGACTGAGACAGGTGAGTTGATGCCAAAGATACAGGTAAGAAAATACGCATACCTAATGGCAGGGCAGACGAAAAGATAATGACCGTGATCACAAGACTGATGACAGGATCGAAGTAAAACTTGTATTTCCATTCCGTAAGCCAGATGACCAAGCCAGTAGCAATGACCCCGACATTTCCCAGGGCATCGCCTAACACATGCAATACCAGGGCGCGCATATTCATAGAGCCATGCGCGTGGCCATGATGGTGGACCGTGTTACTCTTGGAAGATGGTGCTTCGGTTGTTTCGGATGGGAGCAGTGGGAGGCGCTCGTCGAACACGTGGCTGGAAGTGCTCAGCCGCCTCGTATGCGGAGAAGGGGATGCGATGTCCTGAGCAGCTTGCACGACGGACGCACGCGTCGCAATGGGGTGTCCATACATCGAGGAATAGGAGTCAGAGCGCTCATGCTCATGGCTACTAGGCCGTCCAGATATTTTTCTTGGGGGACTGATATCATCATCTACAACTTGTTCTGACTGAGAGATGCTCGAAGAATGTGTTGGGGTCGAAGAGGTCTTATGGTCGTGACTATGTTCTAGGTAATATCTTAGCAGGGGTAAGCATGGTGATAACGTCTGAACTGACCATGAAAGAGGAAGAGGCCAACAATATTAGATGCCAGACCAAAGGACCCTACAATCACAATGAGACGAGGGTTGGAAATTTCTGCATGAGCGAATGGTGAGACAATATTTGCGAAGTATATAGGGAGTCGGCCTACCTGGTGTGGTGAAGAAACGCTCCAAGGCTTCCATCGTAATAGAGAAGCACAGCGCAAGGAGGAAAACCCCATTGACAAGAGCAGCGAGAATTTCAGCTCTGTGCCACCCATACGAATATCTAGAATCATTGGCACTTTGTTGTGACAACTGGAAGAAAAAAGAAAGGTTATGAATTATTCAATGACCTGAAGCGATTAACATCATACCTTAATGGCATAAAGAGCAACCACAAGGCTTATCACATCACTGTTGAGGGACTTTAGCCACATGTCAGTATAAGTTGAAGGAATACAAACTTCAGCATGTGGAAGCTGTCAGCGACAAGGGCAAGTGAACCAACAGCATAACCTATGAGTTTCTCTCTTAGGAGGATCCTAGTGTAAGACTACAGAATATTAACTTACCTGCAATGAGCTCAATGAAGAAAAATATGATGTCGATAATAAGCAACAGCGTTATTCTCCCTGAGCGAGACATCCCGAAGACGGACATCGAGTGGTAAGTAGTTGCTGGTACTAAGTAATGGCTTTGTAACACTAAGCCGTTCACCGCGGCGGACTACTCGCTGCTTATGTAACATTTTTCGGCTGCCATCGACTTTTGCCGTTTGTTTGAAGCAGAACTGCAGTGGCATCTCGGTCCAAATCGTAGACCGTCATCAGAACCTTTTACATAGGAAACCAAAAATGGCCGCTCCATCGATGGCTGCAGCTCTGGCTGCCTCACTTCCCGCCCCGCAGGCCGCACCAACACCTGCAGCACCCACATATGAAGCCATCCCTGCATCCATGTCCAAGGCGATCGACATCGAGGCTGAGATACCTCTTACATGCGTCCAGCTTGATGGCATAGTGCGTAATTTTGTGGATCGTCTCTCTCCCTTGTCTCCCATCATTTGCCTATGAACGGTTCTACTACTACTACTTTTCAAAGTTCCACGTTGGACTTCTATTTATGCTATACTGACTTTTGGATCGCAGGTTATTACTAAAATTTTGAAACACAGTCGCGAGGCATTCTCGACAACCGCGCATGGACTTCTGTTAGGTCTTGATCTTGATGGCATCCTCGAGGTGTCCAACTCGTTTGCATTACCGAACCATAACAGTGACGACGATGAAAAGGCGACGAAATCTATTGGTGGGCCCCCTGTTATCATCTCCACGGATATAAGCACTGACGAAACGTTGCTGATGGTAGCCCGCTACCAGCAATCCATGCTACGATCGCTAAAAGAGGTTCAAGGAGACGACAACGTCGTAGGGTTTTACCAAGCAACCTCACTTGGTGCTTTCTTCAATCAATCACTGATAGATACACAAGCAATCCACCAAGATAGGCTTAGACATGGCGGTGTTGTTATAGTTCACGGTAATGTCACGTGGCTCGACATGCAGACCCCACATGCTGACAGCGAGGTTTAGACATTTCACAAACGGCACGCGGAAATGCGTCATTCCGTGCATTCAAGCTGACGCCCGCATTCATGGATGCCTACAGAAGAGCTAATTTTAGTACAGCCGGGTATGCTTTCTCATTTTGATCATGCTCCTCGATCGATTTAACTGAGTGAGATTTATAGGTTGATTAGCCATCGATTGACTTTTGCTTCCATACTTGAAGAGATCCCGTTAAGAGTTAGGACAAACGCGCTTCTGACCTCATACTTGAACACGCTTGCAACTCGCTCGAGTTCAACGTTTTCGGGTGCACATCCGGGGGTGGCAACGACGTCAGCGTTGTCTCCGTCCTATTCAGTGCTTGATATAGGCAATGTGGGACTGACGAAGAATCTGGAACAAGTCGCAGAAGCGATCGATAATTACCGGACAGAAGAAGGGAATGTCGCGTATCTGTCGAGGCAAATCGCACGGGAGAAGCTTCGTGCGGAGACATATGTTGCGAAACGGAAAGAAGAGAATGCGCGGCGGGTGGCGCAGGGATTGAACGCGCTGCCTGAAGAAGATGTAAGCAGGTTGTTCAGGATCCCGCCTGAGCCGAGCCGGTTGGAGAGCATGCTCTTACTAGGACAGGTGGATGCTTACGCGAAGAGCCTTGAGAGTATCGCAGGTACGGGATTAGTGAAGATGTATGCAGCGAAAGCTAGCTCTGGTGTATAAGTTTCCTTGTATTATACAGGGGCTAGACCAATAATGGATTAGCGTTTGAGAACAATGCAAGTGATTGTTTAGGTGGACCAAACAAGAAGGGTAACCCTACTATTGTTGGTACCTGAGGTGACCGCTGCTAGTCATCGCTATGGAATAAATTAATGCAAATAAATTTTCCGTGTCAGGGTGGCTGCTAAATGTGGTAAGGATACACCTGGAAAATACATAGCCTTTTTGTTAAAATGATTACCTAATATACTTTGTGGGGATATAACTTGAGGGAGTTTTCTTTACCATTTTGCATCGTCTTGGTGTTTGTCTTGCTCTCCATCGTTCTTTCCTTACTTCCGGTTATCGGCTGTCTTTTCTTGTCTTAAATCTTTATTTTAACTGCACTACTATAAAGTCTTCACCTGTCGATCCCTTCAGTGGAACCAGCAAGAGCCTTCTCCTCCCCCCCGCTCATTACAATGGCCCCCATCACGAAGTGCCTTGCTTTTCTCTCTCTTGTTCTCTCGGTTACTGCCCTCACATCCCCTCACATCTCCAACAATGTTTTCGATCACCGTCGCGCTGTTGCTCGCGTCGCCGTACAGGCAGTCACCGCTGGTCAAGTCGATGCTCCGCCAGCTCCCAAACGTAAACGTTCTCTGAACAAACGTTGCACACCTAAGCCATCTGGTAACTCCACTGTATCTTCGACCTCCGCTTCTGTTGCTGCTACAACCGTTCCGGTTAACGTTGCTCCATCGCCTGTCCTACCCTCCTCTTCTTCGCATTCCTATTCCTCATCTGCTTCGGGGTCGATCTACCAAGCTTCCACTCCCACCCCCACTCCTACGCCTACGCCTACGCCTACGCCCACGCCCACGCCCACGCCCACACCCACACCTACGTCCACACCTTCCCCAAGTACCACCAGCCAGGCTGCTCAGACTACCTCTGCATCCAACGGTGGTGTGCCGGACGGCTTCCTCAGCGGCATTAATGCTGGGCAGGGTAAATTTTTCTTCATCATCGTCCGGTTCTCGGCTCATTTTTCATGGTAGGCACATACTACGCGACTGGTCTTGGAGCATGTGGTATCACAAACACCGACAGTGATTACATTGCTGCTGTCTCTTACTTGTTGTTCGACGAGTACCCGTAAGCATTGTACTCTGTTCCTAGTCTCCCGTGGTCTCATTTTGGTCAACTAGTGGCTATGATGGTGCGAACCCTAACACCAACCCTGTCTGCAACCAGCAAGTTACTGCTACCTGTAAGTCCCTCCGTCTCCCCTTGACGACCATGTCTTGACTTTATTTTCAGACCAGGGAAAGAGTGTAACAGTCACGATCACAGACAGGTGCACGGGCTGTGCGCTTAAAGACCTTGACTTCTCGCCTTCTGCATTCTCCTCACTTGCGGATGAGTCGTTGGGTCGCATCGACATTGACTGGTCCTGGTCCTAAACATCTCGCTGTCGTTACGCCTTCATGCTTTCGCGACGAATGGGCATAAAGTCTTCTATGTTTTTATTCATTATTCTTCCGGTTAAATACTTCAAGGTATATATCCTTTCCGACTGCTTTCGCGCCAGACGCCTCTCTGCTAGCAGAGAGCTTGGGATCGCTGTCGATTTCTCATTCCCATATACCCACACACTCACGTGTGCTACGTACTTACTATCACTGGATGGTTCCTATATACCTAGTTGATGGGTTGGAATGAGCAGTTGTTGCTTGCTTGGATCTTGCAGCGCTTTTCTTGACAGGTTCAGCTTTGGTATAAATTTTATTATCGTGCAGCTTGTAATACAAAGTGGAATATAGATGCTTGCTATGTAACTTGTACTTGAACGTTCGAGCGTTGAGTGGTCGACCGGTCATGCAATGACTCGTGCAAGTAACAGCCATCTTATCGGTCATCGGTCATCAGTCTCGTTATCAATTTCGTGCCGCTAGGCTACATTTCGACGCTCCGAGTCAGGTGGGCAGTCGTTCATTCCCGATACTTCTGCCCTCGGTCCTGGAATTGAGGAATCAGATCAATCAAGTGTGACTTTTCATTTCCGTATCGTTGCCGTTGTCCAAGCATTGTAATTATCACATGAACGTAGGTAATACGATTGGTCCTTTGGGTAAAGTCTGGCTGAAAGGCTGTGGCTGACAGGCTCCCTCAAAAAAACGCTAGAAAGACACCGAATCATGCCAACGGAAAAGCGCAGTATCCCCGCGGCCTCAAACGATGTCGTGCTTGCAACACAGGCAGGCAGTAGCCTGGTCATCTGATGTAAAAAAAGCACTGTAGGCCGAAAGCAAATATAGCCGCAAAGGCCGCATCGCAAGTTCTCACGACAGCCCTGTTGCTCTGACAAGTTGCTGCCAATAACCCTCCTCGAGGGTGCCTGATACTGCACTACCCACCGCGATCATAAGATTCTCTCTCTCCTCCCCCTCCGATCTCGTTGAGACTGAGAGAATCGTAACTACAAGGTCCACCGCTAACCTTCGGATAAGCACTGAAGAAGTAGGGATTTTGGTGAACGGGCCAGGAAGCCGACCACGAACAGGATGTGTGATCATGAAAAAGGGTGTGAGGCGGGTTTGCAATCCCATGATTTCCTATAAACATACAAAGGAACGGGATCATATGTTCGTCAATTGCCCGTCGTTCCGATCAAGGACGCACCTCATGCTTGATCATGATGGAGCCACGCTGGAGGAGACGTAACAATGATCTGATGACTGTCTAGGGCCGGGACGGTTAGCTGAAAAATGGTAATAAGCTTGACTGAAAAATCACCTCGGAAGCGGCCAGGTTGTGAGGACCTATCTCCCAAAGTGTCCTTGGGAGGTGTAATATCCATTCTTGGAATTTCTCCTGCTCCCCTAGGTTGCGTACATCAAAATATCCGCAATAGTCTGTCTCTGTTTCGAGCTTGAAGTGATGTCATTTATTCGTTTCATAAACAGGTGAGGAAAGATACACACCAAAAGAATTCGAGCTACAAATTCCACAGTGAGCGCCTTGACAGCAGAATTCGATGTCGTCCTAATCGCGTGATCGAGCATCGCAGATAATACGGTGTCTGTGGGGGCCTCGCCTTGACTCCGCGTGTGGCTCTCCTTCGGCTCGTTTAGGAGAGCCCAGATCGTGGGTAGCAGCGCGATGTACATTGTCGGGATTAGCGGCCTTGAAATCTGTGCCCCAGAGTTGTCTTCCCCTAGCAGAAGACGAGTGACGTATGTTCTGACCAAGCCGGCCTGTAAGGCTAACTTGCCCTCATGTTTGACATGAGAAGTAGAAGCGTGTGATCGAGAAGTTGGAAAGCGGGCTTTGCGCAAGATATCTCCTGATGGTCGGCGGAAGGATACGAGAACCAACAGTGCTGTGAGTTCGCAGTAGATTACATTCAGATCTTGGAATGCATGTTCCACCTAGTAGCAGTCAGCTGGGAATCTTATCCCAGATTGACGATTCCTTACCTTGATTTCTCGGCGCGCAGGCCTGAACGGAAAGTACCCTGTCATATAACCAAGCAAGGTACACTATCTCGTCGCAAAGGGTTTCCTCCTCGGCGAGGCTCAAGGAGAACCTGTCTTGCAAAATTGATCCATAGAGCGTCCTCATGATTCGCGCCGTCACGGTAAGAAGGTTGAGCTCTGCTTCAGGAGGATTCGCGCTGGGTGAAAAGACAACGGGGGCGCAATCAAGATACGAAGCAAGTAAAGTCGAGTAAAGCGTTCGGGCCAAATGCTATGGATCATGTGGCGTTGATGGAAGACTAGACGATGAGGATAATTGGTAACGCACGATGAGAGAGGAAGTATTACTATTTAGATGAGTCAATGGTTCATTTTGAGCAAGTGATAAACCAGAAAGGTCATTTAAAGACCAAGCTGTGGCTAATGGGCCAGTTGCGAAGTCCGGCATACATATAAAATCATCACGAGGGTGTTCGGCATCCAGCTGAGGTTGACAATCAACCGACTCAGATCGGAACAATCGTTCGTAAGCACTGAATGACCGAGCGGAGCGGAAAGAAGGAGAGAGGAACCACGTTGGTAATGGGACTGCGGCTAGGTCTAAATTAGAAGTTGCATGATTTGACGGTCGCAGTTGTCGTGATACCGCATGAGTGAGGAATGTCGAAAGTGACTTCAGCACGACGAGCTTCGACTGCAATGCATGTCAGCATTGATCGTGTGGCATGCTTGACGGTTTAGTCATACCTGTGACGAAAGGACTACGCTAGCAGTTGATGTTGCCTTTACTTCACCTTTGTGGGATGAGAAGTTACATGAGCTTGAAAAGCGTTGCAACTCTTACCTTCAGTGTCGCCATATTTGGTTCCTGCGCTCAATATCCCCAAGTATCCCTCTAAAACTCTTTTTCCATGTCCAGGGTTTCCTTGTATCCAACCATCCACTACGCTTTCTGGAACTAATTCAAGAAACAAGTCTAAGAATCGCACGGCATCAATCCTGATTTCTGGGAAGATATGGGTCTGGGCTGATGTAGTGAAAAGAATGAGCAATGGAACATGAGGGATCAGGTCCTCCTGCACAACAGCTTAAACATTTGAGTGATCACGGCAAGTCATACAACATATCACCTTCGGAACAAGAGGTAGCAGCCAGCTCAGAAATGAAAGCAGTGTCTTTCGAACGCCTGCATCCTGTAGATGTTTAAATTTCATTTCCATGAACGCGTCACTGGACAAACCTCATCTCCAATCAAGCGGACACAGGCCCCTAGTAGTATGGTCATTGAGGATTCTACCACGTCAGGATGCAATTCAAACAACTCCCGAAAGCTCAAGATAGCATCTATCGAATTCAATAAGCTTTTGGGGTTGTAGACATATGACACATACCTTTCCGGGTATTCGCATTGTAGTGTTTCATGAGCGAAACCAGATCATCAAATGACTGTTTCCTCCTGGTGGTCGGAAGTGTAGCATCCTTATCCACAGCAATACTCTGGGTGGGAAGTGCAATGCCTTCAACCATAAGATACATCCCGGCCCATAACTGCAACCAAATCTAATACTCACTACGAGCTTTGAATGAAGTATCCACTGCATTGCTTGGCAGCTGCTTGCCCTTACCAAGTTTCAATTTGGCTTTCTGTTCGTCAAGTTTAACGAATAGAAAGGATCTCGTGAGCAAAACTCACCGAGAAGTCGACCGCCTTCTCCTTCTTCTTTTTCGAGCTCTTTGGCATGGTCTCTAATACTAATAGCAAGAATGAATGAAAACGCGTTTGATCTTTGCCAAATGCTTCGGCAAAATTCTTCACGTGACTCATTTTACTATTTAGGAGCTTGTTCTTCCAAAATCAAAAACTGAACGTTGCATAGTAATACTGGTAGCCCAGTTTACGTATTAAGTAGTACAAGCAAAAGGATATCACTGTGAGATGAAGATAACTGCAATTTACCACCCAAATCTTGGGAACGGGCTCTTCATGAAATCAATTCTGAGATCCAAGCACAGTAAATCCTCCTCGTCCACAGTGTGACCTGTCACAGCGACGGTGAATTTGGCTGCAAAAGATTCAGCGACTAGCTCAACTATAATATACGTAGACCTGTGCGCACCCTGAGGGATCTCCTTCGGTAATGCAACCGTTTCGACCACAGTATAATCACCCTGCTCGACTGGACACTGGATGGTTGCGTTTGCGTTGCGTCTATATCTGACTTCAATCGAAATCCAGGACACCGCCGATAACCAACTTACGCTTCTTCACAAACATCAAACCTCTTCGAGAGAAGTCTGATGAGTCCAAGTTTTACGACAACGTCGGCATAGGCTCCAACCTGCGAATAGACATTTTATTTTGCGACATGCGATACTAACAAAACTAACCTCAACTCGTTCATGAGCAGTCCCAACAACCGTGACAGTCAGGTCTTGGCCCGGCTTGGGTGGGTCGGGAGAGAGGCTTATTGATTTCAACTGAATAACGTCTGTTGGGGAGCCTGAAGAAACTCAGCACATGGCTTATGCGCTTCTTTATCAAACAGGTCTCACCACAATCGGACCATGACCAACCCTCCATTGTGTGCACCGGCTGATTCATAACTTCTTGTGCGGGAAGAGAATTTGCGGAAGAAAAACCCGCCAACATGGCAAGCAAAGAAACAGAGAATAGACGAACCATGGCCAACGGTATTTCGAGCAAGAGCTGGAGGAAGGCTAGTTGATGCAAATGTCCAGAGCTCAACCAAAGGAGCAAGATGGCGTGGGAGAATTTTATGCGGGTTGGAGCGATCTGTGGCGATTCGCACTCGACCCTGCGCAGTGCGCATCAAGGCAACTCGCTTCCTTTCTCCTCTCAACCAAACACAAAGGTAATTAACAAGTTTGCAAAAGCAACCAGAAAATACTGATAACTGGATCCCACCGAGCAGTGTTACCCTCAGGGTTATTTTTCATTGATCTTATCTCCGGGTTGTGCTACCGAAAATGAAAGCTAGAGAGTATTGCTGTTGCGCAATCCCCTTGGTCAAAGCTGGTATATATACTACGCTGATTGAACAATTCTCTCTTGGGATTATCATAGGCACCCTTTCTGTTGGAACGCCTTCTAGTGAGTCGCTCCCACTTCTGACTTCTAGTGTGTAACCCGTTTCTGCGTAGTTGTTGGAGCAGCAACTCCTTCATACGCCCCGTTGCTTCTTGCAATAGCATGCTACGTGGGTGCTGCAATTCAAATTCTTGGATTCATAGGTGTATTTAAGGTATGACGTCCTTCTAATGTAGTTGCCAATGCTGAATTTTGCGTCGTTAGGAGAAACATATACTTTTCCGCCGCTATGCCACTCTACACGCCCTCGTCACCATTGTTGTTTTCGCAATTGCCGCGGCATGGGTCATTGTTTCAGCCAAAAGTCACTCGACTGCTGTGACCAACTGCGAGAACAAATACTATCCTACTGCGGCCAACGGTAGCAATACTACCGAGGGTCAAACTGTCTGCGGCATTATCACCTGGGTTGACGTCGGGCTGATGGCCGGTGCTTGGGTCTTTTTTGCTCTTGTGCAGGTAACTTGCCTGTCAATTGATTACCCGGTAGACAGCTGATCATTGTTCTACAGGCATATCTACTCTTTGTTGTTTCATCTTACGGGACTGCCCAAAGTCGGGATTACGAGAAGTACGACGCTCTCAATGATACCACAAAACCACTGACGGATAATATTCCGATGTCTGATCGTGGTGATCCTTGGGACTACAGAGCGTCTGCCGAGTACGAGGATGGCCGCGGTTATATGCGAAACGCAAGTACGGCATCAACCATGAATGCTCCATTACAGAAAGAAAGATACGCCGATGGTCAATCTTATCTTACGCCGACCTATCCCCCTCAACCTGAGTCGCAATTTGAGCGGCAGCAATCGACACGAACTGCCCCTTTGAGCACACACACTCAGAGCCCTCAGCCTGCACCATATGCTAATAACTATTACGACGCTGATAGTCTGGCTGGGCAACCTGCACCCACTCAGGCTCACCCCGGTGTGTATTGATCCCTCGGTCGCTCATCACAATCGCCATTTGTGGTCGACTTGAATGAGCGGGTTTGTCAGTTCTCCCGAATAGTGTTATCATTATAAGCTGATTCCTTTTTTTTCTAGCTTAAGGGTCCTTCGGTCGCCCAGCGCCACAGATAGTCAAAACCACCACGTTCTTGTAGCAGAAGGAAATTCTCTGATTCCATCATTGCTTCGTAGACTTCTTACGGAATGCGCAGTATTCCTCCCCATGGACCTTTATTTGAAATTTGTAATATACCTCTATAGCGACAGATTTCTCTACGTGGACTCATCTCTTTCTACGACGATCTCTTAGACGTGGCATCTCTTGCCCTGCAACTCCCGAAGTTATGTTTCCTCCTCGTCTTCCCAGGGTCCTATCTTTAGTGATATGTGCTGTGCAGCGGCAATGTTCCTCCACCTGTCTTCTCGGCTATGCTCGGCCATCAACTGACTATAAAATGAGACATGCTCCACTTTATGGGGCAAGTGCCGAAGCAGAATGCCCTCCTCTATCGTATCGCAAATAATCTGCTCTTCTTCGAATAGCGGTAATGCATACCATGCATGAGTTATTTGTAGCTTGAGCACTCGGAGCGAGGGACCCAGAGCTAGAATAAAGTTTTCACGCAGCTCATTTACAGTCACCAGCGAGAAAGCAAAGTACTCTAACGTGGGCAAACTGCGGAGGCATGAAGCGATGGTTGCACTTGAGAGCCGGCTACTACCCAATAGGACGAGTTTACGAAGATGTGACCCGGGCCCCGCCAGGAGGGATTCCAGATGAACGTTTCTGATTTCGAAACCAAGTCGATGACCTTGTGCATGGATAAAGGAGTCGAGTTGACAGTTGGGAAAACTGGTGTTGAAGCGTATCTGATCAAAGGCATTGCTTGTAACGCCCCGAATGGTGAGATGGCGCAGGGCAGGAAAAGCCGTTTCCTTGAAACGACAATCTCCTGATAGACGTAGTGAACGGATGTGATGCGAAGGAATCGTTTGGAAAGGATTCACCCTTGTGGATGGATTCAGATGAAGTTCGTATGCTTGCAAGAGGGGCATGGGATCCTTTCCAGTGGGAAACATGGCTCCCTCGAAGTTCAACCGATACCTTGGATATGGCACTAGATTGAGTAATGACGCCAGCAGATACATTAATAGCGTCTCACCTACTAGAGATCGTGTGGGGATAACAATGACGAACATTGAAGACTCGCACTTTCTCTAGCGATACGAACTTTGCTAATACAAGATACAACCGAGAGGCTGGGCCAGTCTAATTATCGATGTCATAGCTAATTTAACGACCCCCTATCCAAGGCACAAGAAGAGAATGTTACATACCTGGTCAAGCGTACCGTACTCCAAGACACGTCCATCGTTGGCAACATCAGCCCAACGAACTATGGGCGCAGCTTTGGGCTCAGAATCCAGATAAGCGAGGTAGTGATCCACCTCCCAGTCGTTTCGCAGGGAGACATATTTGTGGAATATTGCGCGTGCTTCATAGAAGATCTGCCTGCAGGTATGAAGGACACGGATATGATCATTGGAGGGTTGCCGATTTTGATTCACACACAGGTGATTAGCTAAGATGGCCTCATAGACAAGGATACGAACGTCGTAGGGTAAGTCTCGTATAGAGAGACCTTTTGTCGACATACGATGAGGGTTTCCAAGACGTAGGAAGGCTGAAATTGAACGGAAGCCAAGTTACCATTGAAATATGTAGAAACTTTCAAAGGGGATTAGTATAATTAGCATAATTATTATAAATTGCTGAAAAAGGCGTGAGCACAGTTAATCAGCAGTTCATCCCGAGCTTGACATTTGGGGGGAAAACGATCCATCAATCCGCAAGCCTCACCACTCAAGCATGGATCTGTCTTCCCCTGTTTCCGATCTTGGACTGGCATGTTGCATGTATTCGCAAGCTCATCGGAGGCCGCAATACCAGCGCAATTTCTCCGCACGAGGACAATAAACCAAGCAAAACGTGGCAACACACCTGAACTACTTATTTGTTCTTGAGTCACCGTTGCCTTACTTCAGGAATGCTGCTCAAGCTGCACAAAATCACCGTAACTTGCATCTCTTCATTCAGGATCGCCTTTTTGTTGCCCTGATTTTTTGACAGTCCAAATTTGACGTCTAAACACTGGCAGCAGTGTGTTTGGGCACGACTATACCGCGTGCCGTAAAGCAAACAAAAAGAGGCCAGCACATCAACGCTTCTTCGAGTGAAGTGTCTTCGCGTGTCTTCCTCAAGTCAATTAATATTGCTATTCTATTCTGTTTGGTCCTCCTTTCGTCTTTCTCCAATCCCCACCCTCAAAGACTTCTACTAGTACTTATCGACACTAGCTCCCGTAACTTTCCGTTTTTAACGCCATCGCAACTATGCCTGCAATTACACAACCATATGAAGTCTTACTCGACTTCACGAACGATACACATGACTGCGCAACGATCCAGTTACTGCGGGATTATGGCCGGAATACTAGCGCAGTTGTCCTGCTGCACCCTGGAGAAAGCCTCACCCTCGTCCTCGAGGCAGGTTCCATGTACAAATATGCTCTCAAATCACATTCCAAGGTCGCCAACGTGAGGTGCGTATGCACGGCAAGTCCGTCGCTCGGTTTCTCATATGTATTGTATACAGTGCACGGAGCTGGCGAGACATTCAGTGCGAAATATCGCATCTATTTGCTGCCAGCCCACCGTCATGGGCTTCTTCTCTACGTGGGTCCACGGGTTCGCCTGCCAGTGGCGTCACTGTCGACCGAGTATGGCGGGACTATCGGTTCAATGTTTGGAATGATGCTGTAAGTAATTACCATATCCACCGTCAATCATTCGGTCTTACCTCCGTGCTGACCAGTGAAGCGAGCCCTTTTGACGAGAGACTATACCCTGAGGGGCAGAAGCCTTCATATGATACCAATATCAGCATTTGCACGTAATTTTGTAACGTAAATTTATTTCTTTATTGTTGCTGGTACACACCTCATCTTGCAATTGAAATTCACGCCGTAGGATGATAAGCAATCAAGTGTTTATTGTTGTCATCCTTCCAAATTGCGCAATCGACATCGTACTGATGACACATTAAGGTAACCGACCTGCTCCGGTTCGACCTCGTGAGTGGAACTTCATCAATCTTCTGGGCAGGGATATATAGACGTGAATGCTGTATTTCACGTTCTGTACTAATCAGTGCGTGAAGTTTTTCGGTGGCTTAAGATAAAGACGGTGGGGATGTCGGCAGGATTAACATGCCGGTGGTCCAGGTGCACTGTGGCATGCAGGACGGACATGATCACCCCATCATGATATTGCGGGCTATACGTGCCGGACAATACGTCAGGTGACAGTGATCATTACTAAGTATGAAATCCATTGCATCATAGCCAAGGAGGCGTATCTAAACCATATCCCGGCCTTTCAACCTCCTGACACAACATGCAAGCCGCCACCGACATATTACAATCGGTAGGTTTGCGTGGGATGTTCATCCACGCTTGCTAATGAATATATGCTAAGCAATTGGGGAAGTTGCCTACTGTCGTGCAGCCGGAATACAAACATCGTGGAGATGGCTCAACTATGAAAACCCTCGCATGGTTCGGCGCGACAGACGTTCGAGTCATCGATGCGCCTATCCCCGACATAACAGAACCGGACGACGTAATCGTTCAAGCAACAGGCACGACTATTTGTGGATCAGATCTACATCTGTACCACGGGGAGATCATGGCCCTTCAGAAGGGCGATATTTTGGGCCACGAGGTCCGCATCGCATCTTTTCCGAAGACAAATTACCCGGTGCTCACATGCTTGCCAGTTTATGAGAGTTGTCGATCGGATTGGCCCGAATGTCAAAAACCTCGCCATAGGTCAACGCGTTGTCGCCTCCTTCCAAATGGCATGCAGAAAATGTCGATATTGCAAGGAGGGACTCTCGTCGTTCTGTGACAATACTAACAATTCAACGTTTATAACTTGCTCCTGCTTCACACTAACGTACTGATATTCTCCTTGGTTTGTAGAATTACATGTATGGAACACGCGATGCTGGCTTCTTTGGATACTCCCACTTCACAGGTGGTTTCCCTAGTGGCCAAGCAGAGTATGACCGCGTGCCCTTGGGCGAAGTAAACCTTCTTCCTATTTCAAATGACGTCTCAGACGAAGAGGCCCTGTGCCTCTCTGATGTTCTGCCGACCAGTTAACCATTGCGTCGTTGGCACCGGCGTGCAGGAAGGTGACACCGTCAGAATATGGGTTAGTCTGTCGAGTTTCCAACCTAACTCCGAGCAGGGTCTTGGTCCGACTCCCATTGGACAATGCTGCATTCGCTGGGCAAAATTGAAGGGAGCATCTCGCATCATCACTATAGACCAAGTTCCAGAGCGTCTGGAGTGTGCAAAGGAGCAGGGTTGCGAAGTGGTCAACTTTAGCACGGTCAAGGACGTTAGTCAGAAGGTTCATGAGATGGTTCCTGGAGGATTTGATGTCGCGGTTCAGTTGACCGTAGTGAGTCCGCCGCAAATACATTTTTTGAAACAATTCTCAGGTACATTCCACGAACCGAAGACCTTACTTCTACAAAGGGATGAAAATGCTCATGCTTGAGACTGATGTTCCCGAGACCGCGAACGAGATGATCGTATCTGTGAGGAAGATCGGTCGATGCGGTCTTATTGCTGCATATGCTGGTTTCACCAACGGCTTCAACATTGGTGCGCTCATGGAAAAAGGTGTGAGATTTATCAGCAATGGTCAAGCGCCAGTACGACTACATCATGGCGAGCAAATTTGATCTCGAATTTCTTCGTCCTGCTTCAGGCGGTTCACTTCACCTATTTTTTCAGCATGATCTCTCATCGTGTATCGTTGGAAGACATGGCGAAATTGTATGCCGCTTTTGACAAACGTATAGGAAGTGTTGAAAAAGTGTTTGTTAAAAGTTAAAACTCGGTTCTCCTCGCCGCCTTCCGACGGAGCTCCGAAACTCGAGTTGAGTAAAGCGTCACGTATTATTTTCTGATACGTCTCTAGTATTGTTCAGCTGAGTCATATTTTTATGTATATTATATTGAAGTCGTAGTATTTGATTAAGGAAAAAGTCAGAAGGCTAAAAGTGCTGTCGTCACCGTTGATTATGATACATGAACTTATGCTGCTACCATCCATGCTTGTACGGTCGCCTACTACCACTCCCACCTCCACCACCCCTATAGCTACCTCTCCTCGATAATCCTCCGCTTCCACCACTCCTAGTACTATTTCTTCTCTTTCAACCACGTCTTCATCGACCACATCCTCAAGCACTACCACCTCCTCGAGCACTCTCACTTCGTTTACTTCCTCAACTTTAGTCCCACAAACTGTACTGTCTACTGTCAGTATCTGACCTTTTTACACATACAGACTGTTGATCATCCGGTAGACCCCTGCAGCAGCAGTCACTTTGTACACTACCCCCATGTTCACATCACCAACTGATATTGTCATTGGGTAGTACCGGAACCATCACATCCGGAACTCCTTCGACTGCTGGCTCTTCAGGCTCCGTTAACACTGCTGCAGTCGTAGGTGGTATTGCTGAATGTCTCCCAGTTTGGCTATACTAGGTTCCCCCATCATGTGGTGCATTTTATGTCTCATTTTTGAAGATCCGTTTCGTCTTCTCACTTTAAATTTTAGCGCCGCAAACGCAAGTCGAATGGAGCGCTTCAACCTTCGAACTACAGTCTGCTATCCTTGTGGGTGATCCTGAATCATGCTTTAACCCCCGTCCACCGACCATGATCGAACGTCACAACGCACTGGCATCCCCTGCCCTCAACGCCCGACACAGCTATCAGAACTATTACGGTGGTTATCAACAAGCTGCCTACTGATACCTTGCATGCTCAGACGGCAATTCTACATGCCCCTCACGAGGACCATAGTCACCTCAATAGGTAACCATCCAGCGCGGCATACTTGTCTCGTCAACTATCCGCTGCAGGATACCCCACCCCTAACGATCCTCAGGCTCACTATATATTAATCTCGATCGTTCCGGCGCAACTCCATTCCAGCTGCCCAATATGCCGATGTATGTCGTCAGCTGAACAGTGACCTACAATGATTACATGGCTCTACCCCAGCCATTGGATTCTTCTTTGCTTAGCCCCTTCGACGACGAAGCAATGGAAGAAGCCTATCCTACGCATGATGCTGTGCCTCGAACACTATATCCCATTCACGTTGTCGATGATCCTTTTACTGCCGCTAGCACAACATCTGCACCTGAGCGTCTCGCAAGCGAGACATCACCAATGCCCAGCGGCCCGATGCCGCATACGCCGTGTACTAAGAAGGCGATGCCTATGGTAGCATCTAAACGCTAGCGCAATCAAATCCAACTCTATTTATTCATGTTCCTGCCTTCTACGGTCTTTGAACTGTACCGTCACCTTGTCATCTGCCACTCACTTCAAATCTGTCTTATTGTTACTAGGGATCGGCGTTGCCGATTTTGACCTTGCTTGCTCGAACAAATATTGAAATTTATGATTCATGATATAAACGTAAACGTTCAGTGTGATACAATGACACTAGTACTGACATTTCCTGAATGCTTTCTTTATATTTATATTTTCCCTTTGTGCTTGCACTCCTCTGCCTCTGTATGGATTCTCTTAGCAGGTCTGGCGGCAGCGGAGTATGATGAACGGCAGTCTTTACAGGACCTGCACGAGGACCATTCAATGTCGACGTTGTGGAAAGTATGCGTGACCGAGTCAGCGATGTCCCAGTTAACTGACTTGCAGAGGCTTATGTGGAGCTACAGCATAGGGCACTGGTTTCCGCAGACGCTAAGTATCGATGAAATATGTCCTTTTGACCCTCAGTTCTGCATGTCTGCATGGATTCTTTTAGCAGGTGGAGCATCTGGCAGCGGGAGAGTGTGGTGAGTCGTAAGCTTTGCAGGATCTGCACATAAATTCACTTTGCCATGACAGCTGGATATACGCAGACACAAGGATCGTGTTTGATATCTCCTGGCTTCATAATATCGACGACAGGATGGATTATGACAATGATGGCAGGGAGACTGATGATTTATTAATGTTTATTATTGGCACATAGTCCGTCAGATTTCGTCGCATGCCATATGACCTTGCAAGCAAGGTGAAGAGGTTACTCCCCACGAACACGTCCAACTGTGGACAGTAGGCTATAATTTGCCGCTTCTGATATCGTTGGAACCCCCCCCCCCCCCCCTCACGTATCTATGCAGTCAAGGCTGCGCCCTGGTCGACTTCGTTGATTGGAGTGACCCTAGTTGTGCTCCTCCCAAATTTGATACCCCCTGGAACGCGGTAGTACTAAGCTTCTATCAGCTCCTACTACAGTGACCAGCTAAATATTGTCCGTAGTACCAGTGTGTCCTGCTGCAATCATACTCATTTCTGTGGCTCTTACCGTGGATAGTTTTCTGGCAACTTGTGAGAACTTTACTCAATTTCAGAGGACCTTTTCAAGTTCTGCCAGCAGTCGGTGAGTCCGAGGTTTTACCATGGGGCTCCAAAGTTCAGAGTCAGTAATCGTTGGTTCATTTCCGAAGTCAAGACTTCCACAAACCAGGAGCGGACAATCGGAGGACCGCTAGAATCTCTCAAATGATAATTTGTATCGCTGACCCTATGGTGGACTGCGATCTTTTACGTGCTAGAAGATGGTGGGTTGCCTCACTGCAGTGCATGATGCCTACTGGGGCCAATATAAGTACATCATATTTATGTCGGGTATCAATAACAAGGTAAGCAAGTAATCAACATATAGCGGCTATATAGCGCTGATCGAGTAGCCGTGTGGGAACCAGTCAAACGCTTGAAAACACGTCACGTTGTCATTTTTGGGGAGGATGAACAATGATTCGTCGCTTGAGGTTGTTGAGAATAAACGCCGCATTGACTTCCTCTGGTGTCATCTTGGCCATGGCCAAGACACAGGCGCGGGCTTCTTGATAAAGAACTTCTTGGTCCAGACCCCCTTGGTTTAGGGCACCTTGGGCATCACCCGACTCGTGCTCGTCATCGTTGTCGTCCGAATCGGACAAGTCATCGGTATCATCAATGTTCATGTTCCAGAAGCATTGCGATAACATATCCGATGGATTCCGTTGTAGTCTAGCCTCTTTGGCGCGCCGATTATTGAACCAGTTCTTAACTTTCTGGGCTGGACTATGCATCCATTTGGTCAGCTCGGGTGATCGCACTATGTGAAGGAATCCAAACTCACATCAATCGCCTTGGCCAGTAATTCGATATCATCCTTCGTAGGGTGATCGTTTTTGGCATAATAAGGGTCAAGTATGTTAAGCTGTCCAGTTGTCATACATTTCCTCTTGGGAGCATTTTCGACCTGATAGGGAGAAGTACGCTGAGACCGTTTACTTTGAGATTTCATAGTGATGCACTTGAGCTTTCTTGGAAGACGTTGCCTGGGGCTGGAGGTGATACCAAACAGTTTCCTTCGTGTACGGTATATATACTATCGATCAAGCTACTGTGGATTGTGGCCTACCACTATGGAGATGTGGATATTGGACAGTCCACTGCCTAGTCCTTGTCATCCTAATCGGACAATGACCACAGTTGCTTTGAGAATTCTTTGGCCGCAGCTAGCAGGTCTAAGGGTGGGTGACGGACAATTATGGCACATGTGGACACAAATTTTAGTTTCGCATGCATGCGAGGACAGGCAGGCCTGAGTCTGAGTCCGCAAACTACTATCACTCCTGGGTTTCTGCAACATTTTCAATAAATCTTTTGTAACTCCTCAACCGCATCATATTATCTTCTACTGATTTGCACCATTATATATTCGTAGCTACTCTATATGAATATGATTTTTTCTGATTTTTCTGATTTTTTGGTGGAGTGTCGGATGAAGGCCGAGAAAACTCAGGGTCTGACTGGTATTCTGCAAAACATGGTCACGCTGTGTCACACGTCGGCACAGCAGCGGCACCGTCAACTTTCACTCTCCGAAGACTCTGAAGCTCGTCGTTGCGCATCGCATTGAAAATGAATATTATCGAGGATCGTGGTCTATATACTAATTATTGTGATTGTAATGGTACTGTTGATAGAGTCTTGACTCATACAGCTGACGGCCTGCATCACCAGAGCCCCCAATGTCATACATCTGCACTCCACCAACTCGAAAATCCTGAGACATACTAGCGCTACCAACCGGTGTGAAGGGAGGGTGAAGAACAGGTGGAGACCGAGGTACAGAATGGTGCATTGAATAATATGGAGGTGCGTAGCCGGGTGGGGGCAGATCCATGGCTGACATTGAGGAATGAGTGACATCAGGAAAAACTGTTTCTCTATATAGATAATCATCCTCTATATAGTTGTGATAGTGGGTCATAGCTCTACACAGTCTATGGCCAGCTATGATAGCCATAGAGACCAATATAGAAATCATGAAGGTCTATATATTACCATAAAGTTTGGTAAGCATATTTGGAGGTAAAACAATTAAGTAAGAAGGTATCGCATTTATCTAATACATTATCTGAAGTCCAATCTATAGGAATGGTTGTTGTGCCAAAGTTCGGAACAAGCTGACATGTCTGTCTAATACAAGACAGTGGAATAACTTTACCTGGCAATGAACCATCTGAAGAAAGTAAAGGTTTCTTGACAGTATACATCTCATGATAGTCTTCTGCTGCAGATTTCAATGGAGTATACCACTCAACATATGCCAAAGGGTCTTTAGTCCATGCAGGTTGAATAGACCCATATACTTGTTGTGGCAGACGAAATATAATCTTCAACCTTCCAATACGTGTTCCTATAGTTTTGAAATTTTCATACAATTTTTCAACAGATATATCATAATATTACTCACCTGTTAAACCAGTGCTTTCACAGTCAGGATCATCCATGACTACAACTGTATCAAAGCGTCCAGCTTTATGAGAAACAGGTGGCTGTGCTTTGACAAAATCTGCCTCCTCCAATTGATCAAAGTCAACGTCATTGCCTAATGACTCTAGACAGAATTTGAATCCATGATAGATATCAATATGACTAAAAGGAAGATCCATGTTCCTGAGCTGCCCGCGTGAATGAGAGTGAGCCAACTGAGAGTTGAGATAGGTGATGAGATCTTTCTTGAAGCCTTTGCAAGAATGATTCTGCATGACGTCCAAGATATTTTGGTGAAGGCGATGAGGACGTTTAGTGAGGATGACTCTATGATCTCTAAACCTTGAGTGGGAAAACTCTTCTTCTTCATCCTCCATAGACATCTTGAGATAGCTTTGAAATGACGCTACTTTCTCTCTTCTAGTTAGCCAAGAGATCATTTGAGGCCTTTCATTTCTTCCATTGGAAGCGTACCACCCCTCTTTACAAAAGTCAATATGAAACCTCTCAAACATCTCCGTGTTATAGTTGTCTGTAGTTCCGAAGTTGCGTATGTTCTCCAGGTAGTGTTGCAAGGAATGGAATTTGGGAATATTGAGATGGTCTCGGATACCCAGATTAATGATGACTTCCTTGTGAAGGTGAAAATCTTGTAAGGCCTGTTGCATATATTCCAGAGTGTCGTCATCATGAGTGGGATATTGGGCAAGATAAATGAAATCAAGGAGGGCACGGTATGCCTGAATGACGCCTCTTGGAACTTTGCCAATTAAGCAAGCCAATAGCACTCTAGCCATATTTTTCCTCTCTTTTCCACCGACTTGACCCAAAGCAGACCAGCCTTTATGGAAGTGATGGACGCCATAAGAAGGAGGGAGAGTTCTAAGTCTGTGATCCAGTTCTTCTTCATCCATAAGCTCCTGACACCACTCGACCATGTGCTTGAATATCCCTTGATACAGTTGATGAAGTACGTCAGATGTGATAGCCAAGTGAATATCGCAATGAGGGAAGTCCAGCCAAAATGGTTCAAATACGCCTCCAGCTACATCCTGAGACATGCACTGTTTACGAAAGGCAGAGTTGGTCTTTGTGGAGATGTTGGCATGGTCAATTACTGATGAGGTCCAAGGTTGAGTACGTCTGGCAAAATGTTGTATTTCAGCCAATTCATCCGCTCTAGCCCTACACTTGGGACAAGTACCGTACTTGGTACAGGTAACCAAGCATTGCTCAGGATAATCCGCCACATAGCAAGCTAGAATGGGAAAGACCAGGCGAACAAGACCATCTCCACCCACCACCTCTATTCCTCTTCTTCCTGCCTCTTTCAGCGGTTCCAAAATGATCCTTATTGAGTCATGGAAGAGACGCTGTACCCTGGAAGAGACTTCTCTTGCAGATAGCTCCTCCTTTAGGATTTTATCCACAGATAAATACCCTATAAGAATACAGGCGTGCTGACTGGATTTCCGTCGTATTGCTCTAGGTATATTGCCTAGAGTGAGGTAGACGGGGTATGCTGATTTGGATGCAGAAAACCGGGTCAGCTGAGTTTTGTCTGTGGCAATAATTACAGGAGCTACAGATGCGCCCTGAGGAAGTCTATCCTGTAAAAAACATACTTAGTTGTTATAGCAGTGTAATCAATATTAAGACGCTCACCTGGACTGCATGCCACCAACGCCCTGTCCACATTTCATTAAATATGCGGGTAGAATGAGAAGAGTCTGTAAATATCTTTGAAGGCTTATAGACAATATCTTGAGCATGAGCAGGATTGCCCAGCAACGTTTGAATGGCTTCCAAAGGATCTCGATAGTGTAGTTCATGCTTATAGTGAGGCGTATCATTGAAGGCCAAGTAAGTTGATTGCCATTTAGCTCGAGGAGGGATGCTGTCTATGGTTTGATGGAGTCCTCTGATATTGTGATATGCAAGTCCTAAACGCTCTCTAACCTATTTGCAAAAAATCAGCCATGATATTGATAGAAAATATGTACGTTGACATACCCCTGGTATAGCTAACAACCTGTCAAATGCTTTGTGCCCTATTCCCTCTTGCACAGCCCAACATGCTACCTGCCAGTCCAGTCGTGATGCAAAGGGGTAGAATAAATTACCATCTTCATCTTCATCATCAGAACGACCTGATTCCACCTCCTCTCCGTCACCTAATCCAAATTGTGTCCGCCATTTAGCATACACTGTCTCCTCCATGCGTATGACCCTCCCAGCAGTAGAATGAGTCTCTGTGACACGCGCATCTTCCTCTGCTAAAGCGGTTCTGTGCCTAGACGGACCCGCTGTGAGCTCTTCCTGCTCCTGGTCTATGTCCATCATGTTCTGGTTATCTTCGTTGTGTATTTCATGAACTAGAAATAATGTAAGAACGTAACAAGAAATTGATACTGCAACTCACTATCAGGCCCCAAAGGTATCAACTGAAATAAATCATCATCCACCTCATCCGCTATCCCATCTGGTAGTCCCTCCATCTCAAATCCACTTGTACCTTCATCATCCATGCTATCCAGCTCTCTTCCCTTCCCTAACTTATACCATTTACAGCTTGCAGCATTGCGTAGATGAGAATTCAGTCCTTGTGTAGTACCGAATGTGCGAATGCAGCCTGGAGCAGGGCATTTATAAGAAGTTGAAGCCTCACCAAGAACTCGCCTGTTGACCATTTGATGAACTAGTATACCAAGGTGATGCAGAAAGAGTCTAGGAGGAGCGTCTATGCAAGCGTCAATTGCAAATGAAAATTGTTGAGCTAAAAATACAATACATATTGAATGTTACGTATGATAAAAGCTTATTGCAAAGGCTAAAGGACTTGGAAACTGTACAACGCGTGTGATATGTTGTCCTTTGAAATCATAAAAATAAAGTGTGATCTGACCATGCACGCTTCAAGCAAATCATAGACCTAAGATGCCCATTCCTTCCGAAGTTCCTTCAGCACCACAGGAGCGGCCATTACATTAATGCGATCCGCTGTCTTTCCACCGGTACCTTTCAGGTACTGTGACGAGTTACCGGGCGTGAGCTT